>NW_005367515.1:0-1048 GCF_000412655.1 Myotis brandtii | reverse complement strand
GTACAGAACAGCATGAGACTAAACCATGTGTTTGCAGTGATGCCCGTGTAAATGAGCCTAACATGCTGCCAGTCATACAAAAGTATAGCACACACGGCTATGTGCGGTATTTAATACCTGGTAATGATAATAAAGGACTGTTTCTGGCTTATGTATTTACTATATTAGACTTTTTTTTATCATTATTTTAGAGTATGGTTTCTCTACTTATAGAAAAAGGTTAACTCTAAAGCAGTAGATTCATTCTAGTACATCTTGTTTACCACATCTTTCTTTTTAAAAATTTAAAAAAAATTGATTTCAGAGAGGAAGGGAGAGGGAGAGAGACAGAAACATCAATGATGAGAGAGAATCATGGATTAGCTGCCTCCTGCAGCCCCACACTGGGGATCGAGCCTGCAACCCAGGCATGTGCCCTGACTGGGAATCAAACCGTGACCTCCTGGTTCATAGGTCGACGTTCAACCACTGAGCCATGCCGGCTGGGCTACCACATCTCTTGATCGCAGCATTTAGACATACTCTATTTACAGCTTATAAAAGTGTATGTACTGATAGACGATGATTGGTGGGAACAGAAAAAGGGAAATAGTTTTAAAGTAGTTAGATTTGGGGTGTACTTTTCCCTTTTGCACTTTCCTATGTTGTATAATGAATATAATTTTGAGGGGAAGAGTCATTGCGCGTATTTAAGATGCCCTTCTTTGATTTTTTAAATTGAGTTTAGACAGAGAGGAAGGGAGAGGCATTGAGAGATAGAAACACTGATGAGAGAGAAACGTTGATTGGCTGCCTCCTCCACGCCCCACACTGGGGATCCGGCCTCCAACCCTGGCATGTGGCCTGACCGGGAATTGAACTGGTGACCTCTTGGTTCGTGGGTTGACACTCAACCACTGAACCACACCAGCCAGGCAAGATTTCTTACGGTTGATACAGAGGTCTTGAGGTGGCTGGTGAAATGACATGGTGACGAGCCTGCAGAGAGTTTACACACACACACCGGAGCAATGGTTCTTAGGAAGAGCTCACCTTTGTTATCCCTCCC
>NW_005367514.1:0-783 GCF_000412655.1 Myotis brandtii | reverse complement strand
CGCGCACATCTGGCAGGACTCAAAACAAAAGTGGGGCTGGGGGAAAACAGATGATATAAGTGAGCTTATAAGTGGGATGATTTCATAAGCAGCATCAGTCCAGCCCACAGAATGAGGACTCCACCGAGTGTCGGAGACAAATCGTGTCTGATAAAGAGCTGCTACTTCCCCAGGAATGGCTGTCGACGCTAAACTGTGACACACTAAGCCTACAGGGTTCACATTAACATGACAGCTTCCTACCGGATTCACCTAAGACATGATTAAACCTGGTACACACACCCACAGACAGGAAAAGCTAAGACGACCTGTGGCTTTTGGCAAAACTCTAGGATTGGAACCTGGAGACATCCCCATTATTTCAATTCTTTTTTTTTTTTTAACCCCATATTCCATAGATTCCAGCCAAATAATTCCACGTGGGAGACTCTTCTGACTAATGTACATGCTGCTTAGCCAATGACTGGGATTCATCCCCGCGATGAGCTTCCTACTCAAACAGAGTAACGAGGTATGTCCACGGGCACCCGAGACCCTCCAAATCCAAGGGGATGTTCAGATACAGGGCGGTATTTGGTTTGCCCAGAAAACAGATCAAGAATGAGCGACCTCTGGTTAAGACACGAGTAAAAAGACACAGGTCAGAGGGCACCACAGCTCAGAAGTCAATTCTCGCTTCGCTCCAGGACTCTGGAAGGAACGAGACACCGGAGAATTCTACCAGGAGGGGACGTTCTACACTTTACTTCCTCCAGCAGAACCTTGATGACGAGAGAGCAGCTC
>NW_005367513.1:0-852 GCF_000412655.1 Myotis brandtii | reverse complement strand
TAATAATCTTAACAATAAAGATTTAATAATAAAAAAAGAGGAAAAAAAGAATATCGCGACACTGTTATAACCACATCATAGGGCCTGAAGGCAACTGGTGAGGGGTGGGCACCACACGAGTCTCCCCTCATTAGTCAGCTGGGAGCATTCCCACCAGGTCTAGCACCACACAGAAGCTCACTAAGCATCACGGGAGTTTGGGATGGGTGCAGGAGGAGGCAGAGAAGGGGATGCCAAGAGGCAGAAGATGCTCATTCTGGCTGGAAGGAACAGAGTCTGGTAGGAGCAGACGTTTTCGCACCCCCCAGAGGATGGAGCACTTGGAGGATAAAGGAGGTGGAAAGCCCTGTGGAGTCTACAGGAAGCACTGGGTTAGGGAATAAATGAATGTCATGGCTCCCACACTCACGCCAGCAGCAGGCACCCTCAGCAGGCTCTGCTGGCTCAATGCCTTCCCAGACCCTGTGATAGAAACTCCCTGCACCTCAGCTGCTTACACTACTGAAGATCCCACGTTTTCTCAGTGTCTTTGAGGAGGAATCAAAGGAAATGCTGTGAGCAGGGGTGTCTCACAAGCATAGGAAGTGGACAACAGCTCTCTCCTGTGCTGCTCCAAGTGTGGCAGAGCCTCTCTTTAGCCACATCTCTCCCTCTCTCTCCTGACTTGGAATCCTGTGCACATCAGACCTCCCGCAGGCTCTGGATGCCACTGCACCTGCCCCAGGACCCGGAGCAATCCGGGATCTGCTGGAGCAGGAGCTCGGGCGACGTTGGCTGACTTCACGCACACAAAGCCCTGATCCGGCAGAAGTTTGAAGTTGAGATTTGTGCATGTCAATGGACATCAATTTT
>NW_005367512.1:3473-4232 GCF_000412655.1 Myotis brandtii | reverse complement strand
CCAGCCAGTGCTCCCCAAGAGGGGAGACCTGAGCAGTAACTTAAAGGAAGGAGTAGCCAGGCCTATTTCTAGGGGCAGCGCCCTCGAGGCAGCAGCCAGAGCAAGGCCCTGTGATGGAGTCTGCCTGTTGTGTCCAGACGAGGAGGCCCGTGAGGCCGTGATGGGTGAGCCAGGGGCCGCGTCCGGGGCAGGAGGCCAGAGGGTCAGTGAAGGGAAGGGTGTGAGCCCAGGAGCCACATCTCAGACCTTCCAGGCCACGGTACAGACCCTGGCTTTACTGGGAGTGACATGGGAGCCGCTGCAGGCTCTGAGAGAGGAGTGACGGGCTCTGAGTTCATCGAGGGTCACTCGTCCACTGTGGGGAATACTGGGGCCGGGCAAGCGTGTCACCTGGGAGACGGCAGGGTTCCTGCAGCCGTCCACGTGAGAGGCGGAGGCTTAGGCGGGGGGCCATGCTAGGAGACGGCGGTGACAGAATACCCTGCTGGGATATGAGTGAAGGAAAGGGAAGGGTCATGGGTGCCGGGGTTCTTGTCCCAGCATCAAGAAGGGTTCAGGAATCTGGAAAAGGGGCTGCACGTAGATGACATAGAAATCCAGAGACTAATAAAGAGTCCGGAGACGAGATATAATTTTGAAAGGCATTGGGGGTCAGAGGACCTTCAGCTAAAGGAACTGAAGAGAGTACCTCCTTGTCTAGGACCCTTGCTTTTATTAACACAATTTGTCCTAAGGCAAGGTGGAGATAATACACTTCAA
>NW_005367512.1:0-262 GCF_000412655.1 Myotis brandtii | reverse complement strand
GCCACAATCAGTTTCCTATTCAGGTTTGGGGAAATGCCTTTAGCCATTCCCAACAGGTGACTACATGTGTGACTCAACCCTGTTGGGTCCCCAAGTTCCATCAACCTTTTGATGAAACTCTTGAAATGATGACCTGCTGGCATCGGTCTACGGCACACGGGCATCCAAGGACTTCAGCTGGAGAAATGGGAAGGGATGGTGTTTCCAGTGCATCACTCGGGCCGCTGGAGAGAGAGCCTCGCACCTGTTCTGGGCCAGAACC
>NW_005367511.1:0-941 GCF_000412655.1 Myotis brandtii | reverse complement strand
GAAGAAGAAGAAGAAGAAGAAGAAGAAGAAAGATAAAGTCCACTGAAGTCATGTCTTTCTTACCTCCTGATAACAATCCATCAACCCATGAAGTAGGTAAGGAAACTGAAGTTCAAAGTGTTCACAAACTTATCTGAGGCCCAAAGCTATGTAGCACCAAATTTTAGGCTAGGTTTTGAACCCAGACCTATCTGGCTTAAAAACACATTTTTGTTGTTCCACTATATCAGACTATAATAGCTACAGATATATCTAAAATGTCTATGATTTTGGCAGAGGAGCATAGGCTAATGTGGAAACTGATCATTGCCTTGGAGCCTGAAGAGGCAGCAACTTTAGTTCGTGCTCTTATTAATATCTGAAAGGATTTGGGCTATTTTTCACATTAGACACCAGGTGATTTATATTCCTTTGCCATGTTTATATGATATCTTTGCCATGAAGAGCCCATATTAAACTTATTCTAGATTCACGTCTATTGGAAATAAAGTAAGGTCACTGTAAAAACAACTAGGCTCTTTAAAAGGTAATAGTAAGAAGATATCCTATTTTGCTTCAGGATAAAGCTTTAGAATATGGTAACATTTCCTGCTTCCCCTCACCCAACCACAGTAATGGGTTCCAGTTAAATATCATTTCTGATTTATAATGAAAAGAGAAAGAAGACAATTAAAATTTCTTTATTTTTATTAGTTTTTAAATTGTTTTATTGCTTAAAATTTTACAGAGTATTATATATGTCTCCTTTTTTTCTCCCCTTGACCCTCCCCTAGCCTCCCATGCCCCCCAGTGTCTTGTGTCCATTGGTTATGAACATATGCAGGCATACAAGTCCTTTGGTTGATCTCATATCCCCCACTCCCACCCCCAACGCTCCCCAGCCTTCCTGCTGTAGTTTTACAGCCTGTTTGATGTTGCTCTGCCTCTGTATCTATTTTTGC
>NW_005367510.1:0-505 GCF_000412655.1 Myotis brandtii | reverse complement strand
AATCTCTTTATTGCTGCCTCTCAGAGGGGCAATAGAACTTTTTTCTCTAATCATCTCTCCATGAAATTTTAAAACCACAGACAATGTATCTTTTTATGTACAGTATGTATATCAGAGCTTTATACATAAAAAGGAAAAGGTTTTTTTCACCCCCTTGGGGACAGTATTGCCCCCCTTAAGAATACCTAATCTCTTTATTGCTGCCTCTCAGAGGGGCAATAGAACTTTTTTCTCTAATCATCTCTCCATGAAATTTTAAAACCACAGACAATGTATCTTTTTATGTACAGTATGTATATCAGAGCTTTATACATAAAAAGGAAAAGGTTTTTTTCACCCCCTTGGGGGCAGTATTGCACCCCTTAAGAATACCTCCTACTGGTTTGGCTCAGTGGATAGAGCATCAGCCTGTGGACTCAAGGGTCCCAGGTTCGATCCCGGTCAAGGGCATGTACCTTAGTTATGGGTACATCCCCAGTAGGGAGTGTGTAGGAGGCAGCTGAAT
>NW_005367509.1:0-471 GCF_000412655.1 Myotis brandtii | reverse complement strand
AGGAGGCAGCCAATGAATGATTCTCTCTCATCATTAAAAAAAAATTTTTTTTAGGGATAGTGGAGAGAAAGACGACAGAGAGAAACATCCATGTGAGAAACACATCAATTGGTTGCCTCCTGCACTCACCCTGACCAGGGCCTGGGCCTGGGAGGAGCCTGCAACCAAGGTACATGCCCTTGACCAGAATCAAGCCCAGGACACTTCAGTCCCCAGGCCAAGGCTCTAACCACTGAGAAAACAGTAGGGCCTCTCTCATCATCAATGTTTCTATCTCTCTCTCCCTCTCCCTTCTTCTCTGAAATCAATATACTGTATATAAAACAGAGCCTGGCTGCAGAGCGGAGAGTGGATTGTAACAAGGAGGTTTCCATAGCCCAGCTCAGCCCCACTAATTCATTGTCTCTAAAGTGCGTTCTGGAATTTCCCTGGCTGTCTTTCTGTGCTCTGAAGTTTAAGATCCACTTAAGG
>NW_005367508.1:878-1134 GCF_000412655.1 Myotis brandtii | reverse complement strand
ATCACCCTCAAGAAGACAGCAGACCTGGCCGAGCAACTTGCTCCATGGAACTCAGATGACACCCTGCTGAATTCTCCCTAACACTAAGCTTTCTTTCTTATCTCCTCCTAATGTAACATGCTCTAGTATTTCTGGATAATCACTGGTTTTATCTAATAATTCTTATTTTGTCTTTTTATGAGTGCCAGCAGAATCCAAGATTAGTAACAGGAGGAGAACTCATCTGCTCTTGCTGGGACACAGAAGCACCATAAAA
>NW_005367508.1:0-649 GCF_000412655.1 Myotis brandtii | reverse complement strand
ACCTTCCATGGCTAATGTGCAGCTAACTAATGTTGCTTCTATTTGTTTCAGCAGTATGCAGGGCCAACATCCAACAGGTCATCTCCCAGATGAACTATGCAACTCTACCCCCAAGGCTGAAAACACCACCTACCCCTGGTGCCCCTTGCAGGAACATTCTACGCATGTGGGACCACTGCTTACCTCTGCCTGCCTGAAACCAGAAGAACTCCCTACGAACCCCTATGAGAGGAAGAAGAAGGATGCTAACCCCTTGGTCATCATCCCTTTCCAGCAGGAAGTAGCTAAGAGCGGTCATCATGCCTGTTCACCATAACATACCTTGGTTGTTGCTACACAAGGCTAAAAGATGCTTGTGGGTCAAGGGGAGGGGGAAATGAGGAGGAAACTGTTCTTGCAAGGTGTGTCAGGCCATAAAAACTGTGAACAATGCACTGCCCTGGGGGGAGGAGGGAGGAAGAAAGGTCATTATCGCTGGCCCCAGGGCAGATCATCAACTTCTGGGGGCCTTCCTGTAAGCCCCTGAAAGGGGGCGGAACCATATCTGCAAGACAATAATTCCAGAAGGTTATAAAAAGCGAAGCCTCTGCATGTTACTTCACTCTGACATTGAAATTATTCCCAGAGTCCACTACTGTTAATAAATGGC
>NW_005367507.1:0-513 GCF_000412655.1 Myotis brandtii | reverse complement strand
TTAACTTCTTCATCTGTAACACTGGGATAATTAATTTGCTCTGTCAAGTGTATAGCTTATTTCATATTATAGATTTTTTAAGGCCATGTAACTCAAGTACATAGACTTAAAATATAATAATGTATTTCCATCAGTGAAGGCCTTTGCCCCACCCTATATTTTTCCACAAAGTGATTACTATATGGTAACAAGTTTGGTATATATGTGTGTGTTTACAGGTATATTTATTCACAGAAATGTTCCTTATTAATGGACATTTAGATTACATTGTATTAGTCTTAGTTACAACCAGTGAACATTTAAAATATACTAGTGACCTGGTACGTGGATTCGTGCACATTGAAGGGAAATTAATTAGAAGGTGGCTGGCCAGGCAGGACTGGGTGAGAAGGGCTGGACATTCCCTGGAGCCAACCTCCCATGGTCCCTCCCTGTCAGGCTGCACCTGGGGTAGAGCCATGGCTCCAAGTGCATCTGCAGGGTCCCTCTGGCAGGTGGGGTCCCTTGGCCTGG
>NW_005367506.1:4216-4929 GCF_000412655.1 Myotis brandtii | reverse complement strand
TAAGAACATATATGAGCTTCTTGTGTGTATTATTATTTTTTTTTTGCCTCTTGGCAACATATGCCCACACGCAAATGATGTTGGAGCAGGGTCAAATACTTCTTTGCAGGAGCCTTTCATCTTTATATGTCAGATAACCTCTTAATAGTATTTATTAGTATATATTTTGCTGTATATGTGTGTGGGGGGAATATATGTTAAGTACACACATGTATGTATTGCTGGACCCCTCTGGTACTTTTTTAAATTTAATAATGAAACTCTCCTAGGACTTTGCATGGCAACTGTGGGGGTTGACATGTTTGTTTCTACAATATCTTTCTCTATTATACTTAATGAAAATTACATGATACTCAGTCTAATTGCCATCCTACATATCCTGGACTTAGTATATCATTTCTTAATTTTCTAATGTTTCATCAAAGTTAGTAGAAGAATGCAAAGATGCATGAAGCATAAGCTCATCAGTTTCCCCCCTTAAAACTATCCTATCTAATAAAAGAGTAATATGCAAATTAACCATCACACCCTCACTCCATCATTCTGTCACAAAGATGGCGGCGGCCACAGAGCTGGAGCGAGCAGGAGGCTTGGTTGCCCCCGGCGATAGAGGAAGCCAAGCTTCCTGCCTGCCCTGGCTGGCCCTGAGCTCCGCTCAAGGCTACAAAGTTTCAATTATAGAAGATAAATAAATCCCAGATACCTGCTTCCAG
>NW_005367506.1:0-2967 GCF_000412655.1 Myotis brandtii | reverse complement strand
GTTCGATTCCAGTCAAGGGCACATGCCTGAGTTGTGGGCTCAATCCCCAGTAGGGAGTGTGCAGGAGGCAGCCAATCAATGATTCTCTCTCATCATTGATCTTTCTATCTCTCTCTCCCTCTCCCTTCCTCTCTGAAATCAATAAATACGTTTAAAAAAAGTTCTCAAGGTTCATCCATGTTATATGTAGCATCTGAGGACTTCACTACCTTTTGTTTTTGAATAATATTCTACTATATGGATAGACCACATTTTATTTATAATTTCATCAATTGATGAACCTTTGATTGGTTTCCACTTATTTACTATTTTAATGTATAATATAATGCATGAACATTTGTGTGCAAGTTTTTGTGTGGACATGTTTTCACTTCTCTTGGGTATATATACATAGCTAATGAAAGACTGTTTTGATGGTCACTCTGACTTGGGAAAGATGCAATACACTGAATCCAGACCACCTTCTAGAATTTCAGTTTGAATGTTTGGATTTTTATTACAGTTTATTAATTTTAGAAATATAACAGATGGTGTAATCTTTAATTATTTTCCTTCAATTTATTGGAAAGTAAACCTAAAATTATTTTGTCATTATTTCTCAAGTGTACTAGTTAATCTTACCTTTTTTTCAGAAAATCAGGCCTTAATTTCCAAGGTATATCTGTTCTTCAGCATCTCACTAAGGAAACTATCGCATTATTTGATGTAAATAAATAAACATTCTGTTTTTTATACTCATGAAGCTCAATGTTTTGTCTTAATGGATTTAAATCTTAGTTAGGAATTTATTATAGTACCTATTATACAACACCTGGTACTTCTGATCTAGATTATTATTCTTTTAACCAAGAGATCTGACTTTAGTTGATCTTATCAGAAACAAAAAGCAGAAATAACAGGAGAAAGGACTAAATACAGCTCTGGACCATGAATTAGAAAACTTGTTCACCCTGTTATGAGATCTTAGGTGTTATAACTTCACTGGGCCTATAAAATAGCTTACATGATTTGGAAGATCATCTTTAGCTATGTTTCTAAAACAATTAAACATGTAATTTTGTTATTACTGCTTTTGGCAAAACCCAATATTCTTCTAGCAAAACCGTTTGCTTTTTTTCACAGTAATGGGTTGTTGAGTTAAAATCAGATAGGCACTTAATTTTTACCATTTAAAATATCCATTCTAATTTTTAAAGATTGGTATGTAGGGTTATTCTTGATAAAACCATACGTAAGAGAGGATTTATTAAGTAAAGTTATAAGAAGAAATTTCAAGGAAACAAAGATAGCACTCTATGCCATAATTTGGTTTCTGAGTCTCTCCTTGTAATGTTTGCTTCCATAGATGAAGTGCCAACATCTTGTAAAAGAAAAGTTAGCACAGAGGTTCAAAACTACTGGTGGCAAAACTTTACTCTCTCAAAAATCCATTTTACAGTCTTTAATATTCACCTGATTAAGAAGCATTACTATTATTTGTAATTTTTCCAAACTGTTGCCAGAAAAGATCCATGGAGTCCAATTAAAATATTCCAGACAACACTATAAGAAGTTACTTGTCTGTAGTTCCAAATTAGTGTTTCATTGGTGTCCTGGTTTTACCTTAATATTGTTCTATGTGAGTGGTGAAATCTCTACAAGAAATGCTTGGGTAGGTAGGTATTAAGTAGGTAAGTAACTTTTCTAAGCTCTTGCCATTGAGTCCAGAACTTTACATTCTCTGTAATTTAACTTGGTCTAACTGAAAAAGAAGCGAAATACATTGGGGTGGGCACACAATGCAATAAATATACAGATGATATACACTTGAAGCCTATGTAATTTTATTAAGCAATGTCACCCCAATACATTTAATTTAAAAAAATAATTTTTAAATGTGATTTTGATTTAGTAAAATAGCTTTACTATTTTTGTGGGAGTGGTGATATGTGTATAAAACATTACTGTATGAAATCCATAGATTTCTAGCTATGATTTTTAGTCATGCTGTTTTATGATTATATGAAATTTAATCTATCAGCCTTTTAGTAAAAAAACTGGTGACTATTGGGCCTTAATATTGTATCAAGGTCTTCCATGGGACAGATATTGCCTGGGGAAAACCATGTCCTACTGTTTTTAGTCTTCCTCTCCCTAAAATTTTTAACAGGTAAAATTTAGGTAAAATTAAAACAAAACAAAACAAAACAAAGAAGAAGTGAAATAAATTTAATTCAGTAGGCATGAAATTATTCTCAGGATAAAGTAAGAGTAGACTATGACAGTTTCCTAAAGCCTTATATAAATGGCTCAGAAAGCAAACTAGTAAGTCAAGATAAATGAGTAAAAATAAATGAGCCAGTTAAAAAGAAAAAGAAACTCCATTTTAAAACTCAAATACTTAACACTTACCAGACAGCCAATATAGTGCAGGGCATTTTCCAGTTTCTGCCTTTGGTGGTAAGTAGATGGCAAATTTCATTTTGCAGTTCAGTTCAACACTGCAATTTTAACAGACATACACACACACACACACACACACACACACGCACGCGCGCGCGCGCGCGCACACGCACGCACACACACACACACACACACACATGAAACTTTTATATCTTCTAGTGGTCAGAACAATTTCCGATAAGCATTTTTTAGAAAGAGAGTTTTAATACTTTTGATATGAGTTTTTCTGATTTTTTTCCTTCTTTTCATATGTCTGATAAGATACTTAGTTTGCTGCTTAGCTCCTATTCCAAGGCCATTTTTTAATTTTAATTTTTATTTTTTTTTTTGCCTCATGGGTTTCCTCCAAGCACAAAACAGGTCATAATTAAAAAAGGAAAGAACATTAGTTGCAACCTTTTTGTAGTCATTACTTGACACAAGGAAAGTGCTGACAGGCACCCTCCCTCAGCCTTGAAGATGGACAGATAAGTAGATACACATATAAAACGGTATCCTATCTAATAATAGACAAACATGGTAATT
>NW_005367505.1:0-511 GCF_000412655.1 Myotis brandtii | reverse complement strand
GCTATCTTCAAATATTCCATCTCGGCCTCGTCCCTGTAGGGAAAGGAAAGGGGAAGTGAGCCAGAGCAGACCCAGGCGACGCTCCTCCTGACCGGGAGTCCATGCTACACAGCGACGTCCAGCAGGCTCTCCCATCCGCATCAACCTAGGAGAACAGCCCTGGCTGGTCTGGCTCAGCGGATAGAGCGTCGGCCTGCGGACTGGAGGGTCCCAGGCTCCATTCCGGTCAAGGGCACATGCCCGGGTTGCGGGCTCGATCCCCAGTGGGGGGCGTGCAGGAGGCAGCCGATCCATGATTCTCTCTCATCATTGATGTTCCTATCTCTCCCTCTCCCTCTCCCTTCCTCTCTGAAATCAATAAAAATATATATTTTAAAAAAAGTTAAAGGGAATGAAAAGATGATCAGTTCCTAAAGTGATCAGGGAAATGCTGATTAATATTTAAGATACTTTTTACCTTTTAGATGATAAAAGTTGGGTTGATAAACACAGGTGTTGGGGAGAGCATGGG
>NW_005367504.1:0-480 GCF_000412655.1 Myotis brandtii | reverse complement strand
CAACCCCTGTAGGACTGACTTCCTTCCGGTTGGTCGCAGCTATTCTGGATGTGATGAACACCACCCATGGTTTTTATATAAGTAGATTGGACCAAGAAGGAAGGATGATTGATAAAACACAGTAGGAAAAAAGTGATTACAAATCAGTTACCAAAATCTTAAGTCTCTTCTCCTAATAGAGGCAGATGAAGTCCAAGACTTGAGATCCAAGGCAGTGTCTCTGTCTCTGACACACTGATTCATTTTCACATCTTCTTCCCTCTCCCTAGTACCTTCTCTTCTCATTTCCAAGATCTCAAACAAAAAGGTCTGATTCCCTATACTACCCGCCCCCAAATACCACCCAAGACTGTATTCTCAGTCTTTAGTGATCTCCCAAATCATTCCTTGTTCATGTTGCCCTGGAGACCACAGGGATGAAGCTCCCACTAGGGGGACTGAAGAGAGAACTCCCTCTGAGGAAGCAGACTGGCCTCAGCC
>NW_005367503.1:0-784 GCF_000412655.1 Myotis brandtii | reverse complement strand
ATAACTTACTGGCTTTCAGTGTCTTTAATATTAAAGTATTATTTTATTTTATTTTTTTAAAAAAACAGGAGTGCCCCCAGGACCTGTGAGGCAACCTTGGAATATGGTCCATTATTATTCAAGAATTGCCCATTATTATAGAAACACTAATCTTGTTGTCCAAACATAGCCTGTATATTTTCCTTGCATCATTTTTGCCATCTTTTAAAGAAAAACAGTCTGGTGCCTATTCTATAGTATTCGTGAAGAGTTGGGGCTTAGGCCAAGAGGCCACCCCAAATTGGGCGGAGCGCACCTTCTCTTAAGCTAGCCTTTTTCTCTTCAAGGGTATAGAAATCCCAGACACATTTCTAAATTATGAGAAATGTCTCATCTATCCAAATTTCAAGTGATGGACTGGGAAATAAAAACATGGTGAAAATGAGACTTTTAAGAACACTCCTGAGAGTGGTCGTCCATTTTACAGAATCACTAAGAGACCTAGTAATTCATGGGCTGGGGCCTTTTTTAGTTACCTCTACTTTGTCTAGGGAGTTTTCCTATAAATCTGTGTTTTTGGCCACGTGTACTGCTGATATTGTTTCTCCCCGTTCTCACATTCTATTTGCTCTGGGGAAATTTAGTAATGGCCTGACCATCTATTGTTACTTTTCTATTAAATTAAAGACATGCTTAATAGATGAACAATAAACACATTAAACCAAACAAAAAATACAGATAAAACAATCAGCAGACAGCAAGGAAAAAACATAGACAAGACTTAATAAATCAGAGTTCTTTTCAT
>NW_005367502.1:0-454 GCF_000412655.1 Myotis brandtii | reverse complement strand
CTGGTCACTCATTGGATGTGTTGTTAACACCTATTTCTCTTTGCTCTCTGCTGCCCTGCCTGTTTCTTTAGAAAACTTTGCAAAGACAAGGAGGTTGTTTTCCATGAGCTTCAATGTACTGATCTTTTCTTTCGTGAATCTTGCTTCTGATGTCATCAAAGTACTCTGGCCTGGCCTTGGGTCTCAAAGATTTCTCTTATTTCTTCCTAAAACAATCAACAACAAGTTTGCCTGAGAGGCATATGAGCAATTGCTCTGCCTCTGGCCATGGGATCCTGGCCTCTCCCACCCCAGCATGACCACTGTCCCCACAGGCTCCTCCCAGCCCCCCATTCCCATTCTGAGGGCGAGTCCTCACCACAGAGGAGGTCTGAGGGTTTTCCACACGCCACAAAGGAGGCCAGGTCTCATCCTGCCTGTGTGCAGCTGCTGGGTCATAGGTCAGATGTTTCTT
>NW_005367501.1:0-500 GCF_000412655.1 Myotis brandtii | reverse complement strand
ACAACCATGTCCTCAGTTGCCAGCCCTTTCTGTGTGCACCTCCATACCTCTGCACTCTACTTCTGAACCTCCCCTGAGTCTCAGTGTGCTTGCTTTTCTCTTTCCTTCTAGTTGTAGAATTTCCACTCAGCCAGCCTTCCTGTGGTTCTGGATGATGTCCATTTTGTCTTTTAGTTGTATTGTTGAAGTGGTTGTGCGAGGCAACAATTTCCGGTGTTTACCTATGCCACCATCTTGGTTTTCTCCAACAATACATTTTCTTGAAATATATTGATATATCAGTTTTAGGTGTACAATATTATGGTTTGTATATATTGTGAAATGATCACCATATCACTAGTTAACATCAACATCTATCATCCCACAGAGTTACCAATTACTTTTGTTGTGATGAGAACGTTTAATATTTACTCTCAAGTAATTTCAAACACATAATACAGGATTGTTAGCTGAAGTCACCATGTTGTACATTACATCCCCATGAATAATTTATTTTACAA
>NW_005367500.1:0-523 GCF_000412655.1 Myotis brandtii | reverse complement strand
CTCTACCTATATGAAAAAATAAACATTAAGTATATAAATAATGATAGAGAGAGGGGGAAGGGAGAGAGAGAGAGAGAGAGAGATCTAATTAGGTCTGTTTCTTTAAATACCCTGAGTAATAAACTGGAAAGTATGAAAGTTAGAAGCAACCTTATCTGGTCAAAATGGCAAAATGTGTAAATGCTGTGCTTGCCTTCTCCTGCAGCCACATCGAAATTACAACTAAACGATAGAGAAACTATCCTTGAGAACCACCGGAAGTCTAGCTGAACAGAAGTCCTAGAACTAAGGATATACAGAAGAAGTCATGCTGAGACTAGTATGAGGGGCGGAGGCACGGAACAGGCTGGCCCCACACTCATGTGCGGTGATTAAAAATTGGGAGGGATATCTCGGCTTCAAAGGTTCTTCCTGAAGAGCAAGGAGTCCCAACTCCAGAAAAGGATTCCCAGCTCAGGGTTCCAGTGCTGGCAAGAGAAGTCTCCATAACTTCTGGCTGTAAGAACCAGCTTGGATTATAGCT
>NW_005367499.1:0-766 GCF_000412655.1 Myotis brandtii | reverse complement strand
AACTGCCTCTGCCTTGGCCCCCACCACAGTGGCTTCACCCAGAAGGACATCCGGGTCGTTCGGCGGCTGTTCGGTCTAATTAGCATATTACGCTTTTATTATTAGAGATGATAGAATGACTTGAAGTAAAGATTGAAGTGAGTTTCCTCAGAGGAAGAAGGGACATCTAAACCGTGCACCAGGCAGAGGGAATAGGACGGAGCCAGCTCGGGTCGAGGATGGGGAGGAAGCGAAGAGAATATGTAAAGCCCTTGAAGTGAAACAGATCTCAGTGAATCGGAAAAGCTGGAGAAGAGCCTTGTGTCCGGAGGGCCCAGAGAGAAGCAAAGGCCCACGAGGTCCTTGGCCCTCATCACATGGAGAGCAAGGGCAGCGTGATGACCTGATCTGCTTGACATTTTGGTTTTTTAAATACATTTTTATTGATTTCAGAGAGGAAGGGTGAGGGAGAGAGAGCTAGAAACATCAACGATGAGAGAGAATCATGGATCGGCTGCCTCCTGCACGCCCCACACTGGGGCTCGAGCCCGCAACCCAGGCATGTGCCCTGACTGGGAATTGAACTGTGACCTCCTGGTTTATAGGTTGACGCTCAGCCATGGAGCCACACCAAAAACACCCTGGCCACTCTTTAGAGCCTAAAGTTTAACCCCTTAAAAAACAACAAAATAAAACAGAATAGGAAGCAATTGAAATAATCTCTAAGAAGGAGGTGATTAAAACTAAGTGTGCAGGACATACACAACTATGTATTATATAAAAATAC
>NW_005367498.1:0-836 GCF_000412655.1 Myotis brandtii | reverse complement strand
AACACACCTAGAAAACTGATGAATATTCTGTTGAAACTCTCCCCCTGAGACCTCCCCTAGGATTCCAGCCTGCAAGAGAGAAATAAAAGCCTCAAGACAAAGGACCCAACACCCACTCTCTCTCCCAGGTGCATGCCTGTGCCTCTACCCTTCCCCCTTTCTTTCCCCACAGGCATGCATCTCCAAAGGACCCCACAGGGCTTTGCAACCAGGGCAGCAATGGGCAGTGGCAGTTCATCCAGGGCAACCCCCCTGAGCCTGTCCCCATGGCCCCCTTTTCTCTGACTTCCTAGTGAGCTGAAGCAGACCAGCCCAGGCTCATTTCCCCAGCCCTTCCTTGTTTCATTGTCCCCAGCTTTAATAAACATCCTCTAAAATTCATCTGGACCCATGTTGTCAACTTTTTCTGCACGAAGTGAAGAACTCACACACTACTGGCTGGCCCTAGGCAGACCCAGGGCCATGTCCCCTTTCCAGTAACAGTTCAAGATCCTAAAATAGTGAATCCAATGTAAAGTGACCCCACACTAATTTTGCTTCTAGGTACCAGGCAGAAGAAAACACAGATTCGCTCAGGAAAATGTGTCTTCATATTTGACAACAACAAACTCTTACAAGACATGGAAGGGCCTTGAAAACATTATGCTTTTTTAAGTAATTCAGACACAGAAGGACAAATGTATAATTCCATCTATATGAGGTAACCGGAATGGGCAAATTTAAGGAACATAAAAGTAGAATAGGGTTTTCCAGGGTCTGAGGAAAGGAAATGGGGAGTTTTTTAAATGAGTTTATGTTTAGAATGATGAAAACATCTTGAGTATAGACAATGGTGA
>NW_005367497.1:0-2173 GCF_000412655.1 Myotis brandtii | reverse complement strand
GTGACTGTGTCAAGCAGCAAGAATGGACTGGCTCCCGGCAAATGTGGTCTCTCAAAATATCTTATTGTACTTACTCACCATCTCACCTCAAGGAAGCACTTTATGGCTTCTCTGTGGCATCTTCGAATAGCCAGCATCACTGCTCTCGTGCTTTGGGGTCAGTATTAAGTAACATAAGGGTATGTTGGACATGGGCACTGTGATACTTTGACACTCAATCTGATAACCACACTGGCTACTAAGTGACTAACGGGTGGGGTGTGTATACAGTATGGACACACCCAACAAAGGGATGATTCTCCTGGGAGAGATTTCATCATGCTACACAAACAGCATGCAATTTAAAACTTATGAATTATGTCCGAAATATTTCATTTAATATCTTTGGGCTGCAGGTAACTGCAGGCAATCGAAACCATGGGAAAACAAAACTGCAGATAGAGGGACTGCTGTAGGCTAGCTAACCCAGCTCACCTTTCCAGTGCTCCTGTCCCTTCCCACAGAAGCTGACAAAGCTAAATACTTGCTATCCCAATCTATACCCTTGAATTTAGAAATGGCCACATGACCCAGTACGCCAGTGAGACAAGAAAAAAGTATACTGGGGGATTTGGGCAAAGTAGTGTTTTTTCTTATAAAAACGATGGCTAGCACTCACTTCCTCCTCTTCATCATTTTTGAGCATGCATGCTCATGTTTGGGGCTTTGGAAGCAATTTTGTAACATTGATTCTTGAACCAATGTCAGAGACCTACTTCCTCCTGGTGGTGACACCATAAAAAGGGTTTTTGTGTTGTTTGTTTCTTGCAGCCAAAATACATAGTTGAGGACTAGTACCACTTTTTTGTGTGGTTTTTAGCCTCTTTGTAATAACAGTTCACTGGATGGATTTCTCTCATTCAGAAGGAAAAAAAATCTTTAAACATCTAGAGCTGGGACCAAGGGATTGACTTTTATAGGAAGTTCTCAGATGATTGTCAAGTAGGTGGGTCTGCAAAAGTCAGTGAACTCCCACCTCTGGGCCGCTGACTTCAGCCTGAAAAAACAAAGGGCAGAAGCCAAGTTCAGAGCCACAGAGCCAGAAAGAATGAGAAGGAATGATCGGCCCCAACCCATTGTCTTCATTGTAAGCGAAGGATTCACATGAGCCTTGTCTCTCCACATGTCTCGGAAATCCACAAACACCATCGGAAGCTCAATTTCAAAGTCATCACCCCAACCATCAAGAATTCTTGTCTTTCCACAAATGGTCTGTCGGGCTTTAGTTTGAATCACTTTCTTTGTGTTAAATTCGACCCCAAGAAAATGAAAAAAAGAAAAAAGAAAAAAAGAATATCCTCTGAGTTTTAAAAGTGTGCCAGGAACTTTACACGTCATGATCTTTTAACTTGGCTTTCCCACAAACCTTGTGAAGTGGATATTAGTGTCTCATATTCACAGTAAGAAAAGGGAGGCTGGGAGAGATTATGTAACTAGTCCAAGGACCATCAGTGTTAGAACAAGTATTCAGGAACCCTTTTGTCAAATCTTTCTAGAGAGAATAAAATGATTAATCAGCATCTTTCTATGACCCTGCAGACAAAACCCAGGATTATTTAAAGATACAGTCATCAAGCAATTTTTAGTCTTTATATATTTACATTTTCTTAGATACTACATTGGACCTAAGGAACATATTTTTTAAAACATCCTTTTAAACTCATCCCTCTCTTTCACCTGCCTGGTGTTCCCTCAACCCACTCCTCTACACCTGATAGTATATGGTCTCATCTCCACCCATATTGCCTGCCTTGCCACTATGGCAGCAGTTCTCAACCTGTGGGTCGCGACCCCTTTGGCGGTCGAACAACCCTTTCACAGGGGTCGCCTAAGACCATCCTGCATATCAGATATTCCATCCTGCATATCAGGTATTTACATTATGATTCATAACAGTAGCAACATTACAGTTATGAAGTAGCAACGAAAATAATTTTATGGTTGGGTCACAACATGAGGAACTGTATTTAAAGGGCCAGAAGGTTGAGAACCACTGCACTATGGGCTTTTAGGCTACTAAGAGTTCCAAAGGCCTGTCAATCAAGTATCAGCTTCGTGAAGCAAAGACAGGGGAAACATCACATTTCTTTACTTTCCTTAATTGTGCTAAATATGGTTCATTCCATAACCCACT
>NW_005367496.1:0-753 GCF_000412655.1 Myotis brandtii | reverse complement strand
ACCAATAATGAACTCACAGAAATAGAAATGAAAAAAACAAAAAAACAACAAAAACAATCCCATTTATCATTGCACCAAAAAAACGAAGATACTTAGGAATAAACTTAACCAAGGATGTAAAAGACCTGTACTCAGAAAACTACAGGACATAGAAAAAAGAGATAGAGGAAGACATAAACAAATGGAAGAACATCCCATGTTCATGAATTGGTAGAATCAACATCATTAAAATGTCCATACTACCTAAAGCAATCTATAGATTCAATGCAATACCTATCAAAATACCAACGGCATATTTCAAAGATCTAGAACAAACTCTCCAAAAATTCATCTGGAATAACAAAAGACTCGAATAGCGACAGCTGTCCTGAGAAAGAAGAACAAAGTTGGAGGGATCACAATACCAGACATCAAACTATATTACCAAGCCACGGTTCTCAAAACTGCCTGGTACTGGCACAAGAACAGTCATATAGACCAATGGAACAGAATAGAGGATCCAGAAATTGACCCAAACCATTATACTCAATTAATATTTGACAAAGGGGGCAAGAGCATACAATGGAGTCAAAACAGTCTCTTTAATAAATGGTGCTGGGAAATTTGGTCAGATACATGAAAAAATGAAACTAGATTACCAACTTACACCATAAACAAAAACAAATTCAAAATGGCTAAAGGACTTGAATTTAAGACGGGAAACCATAAAAACCCTGCAAGACTCCATAGGCAGCAAAATTACAGACATATGTC
>NW_005367495.1:0-590 GCF_000412655.1 Myotis brandtii | reverse complement strand
ATTGATTTTTGAGAGAGAGAAAGAGAGAGAGAGAGAGATCAATGCAAGAGCAAAACATCGATTGGCTGCCTCCTGCACAGCACCTACCAGGGATCCAGCCCACAACCTGGGCATATCCTCTGACTGGGACTCAAAGTTGCAACCTTTTGGTGCACGGATGATGCCCAACCAACTGAGCCACACCGGCCAGGGCAAGGGACAGTTCTTTTTGGTGATAAAAAGCATTGGCAGATTACACAGCTGCTTGGGAGGTTCAGTTTTGGGGGAAACAACACCTCAGTCCTTACATGATATTGTTCTGCTGGCTGGTCCCTGAAATTCTACCCTTAGCACTCCAGCTCTTTAGCTTCCTTCATTCGCTTTGTTGACTTTGTACTTACCCTGGGCCAGGCCTTGCCTGGGCTGGGCTGGCGATACAGGTTGCAAGATGAGAATCTGCTCACTGTCCCAGGAGAAACATAAGTGCATTGGCCATGAAGACATAGGAGTGAGACAGGAGGCAGCGAGCGCGCATGCGTGTGCCACAGGAAAGGAGATGTCTGCACCAGCAGACGCAAGTGTGAGCGTGGCCCAGGTGGAGGAGGGTTCAC
>NW_005367494.1:0-792 GCF_000412655.1 Myotis brandtii | reverse complement strand
TTGATATGTAATCTTTTATGATAGAAATCTAAGGTTTCCTATGTGCATGTGTATACACGCATTGAAAATGGAATATTAGAGTTAAATGTTATTTATTTAAAAAAATCCAGTAGCTACTTAGTTTATAGGTTTCTATTATCTTGTCTCATTCTAGAACAGATCTATCAGAAATGATTTCATTAAACTAATGTGAGGAGAAAGACTGAGTTAGCATGTAAATAATAGCCTATAAATACACAAGGGATGGTTTGATTAGAAGCAATACTGCACATTGATAGAAGTGATGGTTTGGAATTAGACCTGAATGTGAATCTTAGCTCTACCATTATAAGCATTTAGTTAACTTTTCTTGTCTGTTTCTTCAACTGGAAATTGGGGAGAATAACACCTATTCACATAGTTATTGTAAGGCCTACATGAGATGATACTTAGCAACTAGTAGGACTCAAAAAATACACACTATTTCTTTTATTCTTTCCAGAGGAAGGAGGTGATTGACAAATATTGGGGGGTCTCTTGGCACCATTATCATTTGGTCAGCTTCTATGATCTTTTTTTTGGAATTAATGTTTAATCCCTTTATTGCTTTGTGGTAACAAAGAGGAACTGATTACCAATTTATTTCAAATGAATTATATTTGATGGGTTACACTAGCAGTTATAGAGCAAACAATGTACTGGGGTGGTAAAGTTCAATCACCAACCTGGGAAAAGTCAATAATGAAGACGGGGCCCCAATTTATATGTCAGACTGAAGATGAAAACATGCAAGATTTAAAGGAAGGATCATGA
>NW_005367493.1:0-533 GCF_000412655.1 Myotis brandtii | reverse complement strand
TCAGGGAATCACCAGGGCGGAGCAAACAGTGTGGGCTCTGCTGATGGAAACAGACATGGCTTCCAGTCAGCTCTGCAACAGGGGAGGTCCCAGCCCAGGAACAATGACCCCTGAGGGCACCCCTGTCTGGAAGAAAGCCACCCCCAAGTTCCTGCCCCAGTGCCAGACAGTCCAGTTTCTTCCTGTATGTGTCTGGGTCCCGCAGAGCCACTGCCCAGCGCTGGAGCTTAGAAGAAGCAGGACCAAGTAAGTTCGTGCGTGGGCCCTTTATATAAAAGGAACAGTTGGGTCTCCAGCAGCCTCTGTGTCTCTCAGCCACAATTCCCGCTGGTTTTTACAGCCTGTTGTTATGGGGACTTCTCTTCCCAGCTCTGGGACCCTGGGCTGGGCGTCTGGTGTGGGGCCGGGACCCCTTGCTCCTCTGAGCGGCCTCCACAGAGACGATCTCCCTCCCGATTGAAAAAGCGGCCCACGTGGGTGCCGGCCCAGCCTGTTCGCGCCTCTGCCCCCTTCAGTGTGCTTTCTCCTTTACT
>NW_005367492.1:0-1660 GCF_000412655.1 Myotis brandtii | reverse complement strand
TTATTCTTTGTATACTTTTGAAGTTCTCCATATGTTTAAAAAGAAAAAGACAGATGAATGTCAAACATTAAAATCACCAAAGGTTCTGGGCTGGTGTTTTGAGGTTGGAGGTGGAGAGTAGATTGGAGGGAGGGCAGCTGGGAGCTGAATGGGGAAAACTATTTGGGGCCAGCCACACTGAATGCAATTTGAGGCCCTCTGAGTAGGAAAGGGCAAGTAGGCAGGTGACAATATAGGTTGGAACTTGGCAGAGAAGTCTGCAGTCCTGCACTTAGGACAATCACAGTCATGAGCAGAGAGGAGCTTTCAGAGGGCAGAGAATCAATGACTACAACTCAGGGAATGAACCGATTCAGAAAGAAAACAATAAACAAGGGGAAGACTGCTGAACCAGCAAAGGAGATAACTAGCCCATGCCTCCATCTATAGTTTACTTTTGTTTTGTTAAAGGACAGGAACATTTATCAGGTATGGAGCTACTTTGCACTCTAGCCACCTGGAGATTTTCTTAGGTTTTTTCAGTGAAGGTGAACTGGTTCAGAACAATGGATTTTAAGGACACAATCAGGCTTGTCATCTCTGTAAACTGCAGCCCCACCTTCTCTTTGGAAATTGCACAATGCTATTTTGAAATGCTTTCAAAAGCTCTTTAGACCTGGAGCTGGCTCTTTGGTCTACATGTTGACTCCATTCTGCACCAGGTTTGAGCCAAACACCAAAGTGGTTTTCACTTTCTCACATTTTATTTTCAAGGATCAAGACAAGGGAGCCAGGTCAAAAGCAACCATGTCCCAACACTACTCTCCATCCTGGTGACCGTGCATTCATGACTGAGGGTCTCATCTCTCTTCACTTAATCTGAGGAGTCATGGAACTTTGCTTACAAGGCGAAGTCTGCAGAAGAAGGGATGTTATTTTAAACTTTCACTCTCGTCAGCATAGGACTGTAATATCTTCTTTTCAATGGTTGACCTATTCCACACAGATAGGCTTGTAGCAAGTGTGGGAGAGAAAGAAACTTTCCTTTATCCTTCAACATTCTTTCAAGTGATCTAATAATTAAATCTACGTGAGCCAGATTAACAAGAGAAACTAATAAAATTTAATTTCATAGGTACAGTTGGGAACCCCACATACATGACGGAGTCAGAGACACTGCATACAAGAGAGGTTCAGAGACAGGGAAAATGAGGTACACGTGACATTCTGAGCTAAGGTTGAGGTAGAGCACCTGTGGCTTCAGAGGGTCATTGCAGGACAATAAGAGCAGATGTTCAGTAATTAGTAGTTAGCCCTGCCATATGGATAGGCCCGAAAAGGTCATCCCTGGTGATCTCCAATCATGGGCAAGGCCCTTAACTCATATTCTTCTAGGTAGTGAAGGGGTAAAGGGGACAGAAGTTTCTTATGAGCCTGCAGGGTCTTGCCTATTCAGCTCAAAATCATTCACATACCAAAGTGGCACATTTAGGGGAAGCTTCTTCTGAACACCTACACAAGAATGGAACAAAGGGCCCAGCCAATGTGGCTCAGTGGTTGAGTGTCATCCTATGAACCAGGAGGTTGCAGTTTGAGTTCTGGTCAGGGACTTCTAATTCTCTGAAATCAATTATATATATATACACTAGTGGCCCGGTGTACAAAATTCATGCACATTAAA
>NW_005367491.1:0-852 GCF_000412655.1 Myotis brandtii | reverse complement strand
AAATAAATACCAGAGCTATTCCTTAGAACTTCATTTCGTTTAAAATAAACATCCCACGCCCTGACTGGTTTGGCTCAGTGGATAGAGCGTTGGCCTGCAGACTGAAGGGTCACAGGTTCGATTCCAGTCAAGGGCATGTACCTTGGTTGTGGGCACATCCCCAGTAGGAGCAGGAGGCAGCTGATCGATGTTTCTCTCTCATCGATGTTTCTAACTCTCCCTCTCCCTTCCTCTCTGTAAAAAAACAATAAAATATACGTTAAAAAATAAAATAAAATAAATATCCCAGGTAAATACTATGCTCATAGAAATTTGATAGCTATTACCTGACAATTATTATTTAAATAAAAAAATAAGATGCTGTAGGTGTTACCTAGTGGGTATGAATTAGCTAATAAAGAAGGTATCAGTACAGAGTGCATCAGGAGAGAAAAGGGTTTTTGAACAATGGGAAAAGAGTCCCCTGTGATTTATTTTAACTTCTAATAATAGTATTACTCATGTTTGTTTGACACATGAATTTTATTTGTCATGTTTATGGTGAGAAAAGATGTGTTCTAACCAAAACACGACAACCTAGCGGCACTGAATTTTTATCTACCTGCAGAATTAAAGTGATCATATCCTCCTACACTCAGGGGATTCTCGTCTTTATTGCCTCCTCTGCCTGGGTAGAGTCCCTTCCTCCATCCCTTTTGAAGGACACCTCTCAGAGACATTTTTAAGGCTCAGGTTTGTCCCTTATCTGTCCAGCAGTGAAGTGACAGAATTCTTAGCTGGGTTGAAAATAGTAACTTTGTAAGGAACAAGTCACATGTCCATCAAAGGATCATGGGCTCTCCTTGGTGACTC
>NW_005367490.1:0-520 GCF_000412655.1 Myotis brandtii | reverse complement strand
GCCCAGCCTGCACCCTCTCGCAATCTGGGACCCCTCGCTCCCAACCGTCCGCCTGTTTGCCCCTTACCACTTGGGCCGCTCCTTCTTAGCACTGCCACAGAGGTGGGAGAGGCTCCCACCACCACCACTGCAGTCACCAGCCAGCTGTGAGCCCAGCTTCGGACTGAGCAGCGCTCCAACTATGGGAGTGCACTGACCACCAGGGGGCAGCTCCTGCATTGAGTGTCTGCCCCCTGGTGGTCAGTGTGCATCATAGTGACTGGTCGTTCTGGTCATTCCACCTTAAAGGTCGCTGGGGTTTTATTATACAGATGGGTGCTGGATTTTATCAAATGCTTTTTCTGTATCTAGTGATATGATCATGTGATTTTTATCCTTCATTTTGTTTATGCAATTTATCATATTTATTAATTTTGAATATTGTACCAGTCTTGCATCCCCAGGATAAATCCCATTTGGCCATGGTGTATGAACTTTTTAATGTATTGCTGGATTTGATTTGCTAATATTCTGTTGAGGA
>NW_005367489.1:354-1231 GCF_000412655.1 Myotis brandtii | reverse complement strand
GTGTCCCTATTGCCTTGCACTTATGCATTTTCATTTTCTAATCAGGATATACAAAATGAGTTCTGACCTTTAGGCGGAATCCTTGTTTTAGAGATAACTTCCTGAAAAATCCTAGCAAAGAAAGACCTAGAGAAGGAACCTATGTAATGTCCATGGACTATAAGCCCAGGCTTTTAGACCAGTTTGCAGAGACCTGTAGAGAAAAAAGCTAAGCCCAGCACTGCTCAGGGAAGAGAGAGGTACTTTGGGAAAGAAAACAGGAAGTCACAGAGTTCTTTGAAGCTTCATTGTCTAACTCCTGTAAGTGTAATGATGTAAGATTTCAGCAGGCTATTCACATAAATCCTAGCACACTGTCTTCTCAGGGTTCATGAGCCTTAATGGTGTGACAGCTGCCCTGCTCTGTAGCTTCTGTTATATTCACTAGTCCCACAAGATTTCCAAGTTTACACTCAAAGCTCTACCATAATTCCTGAAAAATCACTAACCTTGCTCATCTTATTCTTGGGCCATCCCTGTCACCCAGAAACAAAGCTGAGAATTCAGAAGCAGGAGGAGCACATGGGAAGTATTTCCATAAGGGACATGTTTACAACATTTCATACAGCATAATGAGAGGCTTGATTGGTGTTAATAATCTGAAAAAATACCAGAAGTGTCATGACAACAACATCTTAAGAACAATGAAAAAGTGAATTAAAGTAAGGGCTTCTCTTCATTCATTTATTTAACTATCTCTCCTGTTAAAGACATAGCTGCGCCCAGACTGACTCACTCAGTCAAATCTCTCTCTGTCTCTTCTCTGGCTTCTCCTTTTCTTACTTGCTTGTACTGAATTGAGGATGACTTTGGGCGTTTTTACCTCTACAACATTCTC
>NW_005367489.1:0-278 GCF_000412655.1 Myotis brandtii | reverse complement strand
AACATTATCACATTTCACCTGTCTGTGCCATTTACATGTTTTAGAATTGTTTCATACTCTATTAGTCAGGGTTCTCCTGAGAAACAGAACCAATATTATAGATATATCCCTCATATATGTGAAAGTGACTGATTACCAGTAATTAGCTCATGTGATTACAGTGTTTGACTAGTTCATGGCCCTGCGTTTTATAAACTGGAGTCCCAGGAAAGCTGGTGGTGTAGTATAGTCCCAGCTCTACAGCTTGAGAACCAGGGTAATCAATGGTGTAAGTCCTA
>NW_005367488.1:458-769 GCF_000412655.1 Myotis brandtii | reverse complement strand
AGATAAAGGGCCCAAACTGTCAGAGGGCAGAGGGCTGGGGCTGGGGAAGGGCAGGAAGGCGCAGGGGTAAATCCGTGTTTGAGCCGGTGCTTACTGAACCCTGCCACCTCTGGTGGACCTCCCTGAAGCTGGCCAACCGACCCCGACCCTGGTTCCCATCTGTGCCATTCATGTGCTCATGGTCCACGCCAGGGGTCCTCAAACTACGGCCCGCGGGCCACATGCAAATACAAATTTGTATTCCCTTTGTTTTTTTACTTCAAAATAAGATATGTGCAGTGTGCATAGGAATTTGTTCATAGTTTTTTTTT
>NW_005367488.1:0-382 GCF_000412655.1 Myotis brandtii | reverse complement strand
CTGTCTGCCACACTGTCACCTGCATGACTGGCTACTGCTGGGCACCCTTGGAAGGCCTGACCGGACCCAGGTTGCTGAGTGTCCCCTCCCTGTACCACTGGTGGGGACAGTCCCCCCAGCCCTGGCCAGCTCTCATCTGGGCCCAGTCTGGGTCTACCACTAGGCCAGGCCTTCACTGCCTGCCTGTCTGTCCCCAGATGACCAGTGACAAGGGGTCTGTTTGGCCAGCAGTTCCCATGCATGGACAGTGACTACAATGGACATGGCACAGCCCTTCCCTGTACACAGGTCATCTCGTGGTCACTCTTGTACTTGACCTTCATAAAGAGGAAGCAAGGACACTGACCTTGATGAAGCACCAGCTGTGAGCAAGCAAGCCCTA
>NW_005367487.1:0-1395 GCF_000412655.1 Myotis brandtii | reverse complement strand
CAGCCCACAGGCCCTGATCGCCCAATTGGAGCCTGCCAGCCAACCTCTCTGTTCCTCCCCCTGGCCGGAAGGCTCCGATCACCCTATGGGGAACGGAGAACTGGGGGTGGGTGTCAGCGGACTCAGGCAGCACCAGGCCAAGGCCCCCGTCCCGCTGGTCACCCCACACACAGAGGGCAACCAGCGGCACACACAGGGCAACCGGCGGCAGGGGGCAGGGCCAGCGAGCAAGCGGAACTGCCAGCATCTCGGTCCCTCCTCCATCCAGCAGGCTCCAATCACCTGATGGGGAACAGGGAACTGGGGATGGGTGGTGGTGGGTGGCAGGGCTGGCTGCCAGCAGCCGGGGAAGATGCCCTGATCGCCAGGCCAGGACTAGGGACTGTACCCTGCACGAATTTCATGTGCCAGGCCTCTAGTGTGTGTGTGTATATATATGTGTGTGTATATATATATATATATGTGTGTGTGTGTGTGTGTGTGTGTGTGTGTGTAAAAGGAGGTAATCTCTGTGTGTGTGTGTGTGTGTGTGTGTGTGTGTATATATATATGGATAGTCATCAGCTATCCATATGGTTTAAGAGGAGGTAGTGGCAATTTACGGAGAAGTAGGAAGGTTTGAAGTAATAATAACAATTGAGAAAGTCAATCTGATTGCCTGACAATTTTGAGTGCTTATTTGAGAGTTATGATTGTGAATTTAAAGAGATATAGTAAGTTTGGTTGTGTGGTGTTTCTTTCAGCATCACTTAGCTGTTTTGATTTCTTACGCAAGTATATGGAGGGAGAAAAAAGTAAGGGAGTTGGTGATTGCTAAGGTGTGATTGGTCATGGGATCTTAACCCTTTGCGGTCCAATTTTATTTTTGGAATTCAAATAGTCTGGTCCAAATTAATTGACGGGATTGAATGTTGAACCGGTTTGCGGTGTCGACCTCAGCCTCAACATTGGACCTGCTCCTAGCGCCTGGTCTGTCAAGTCAGCCTCGATGTTGGACCTGCTCCTAGCGCCTGGTCTGTCGAGTCAGCCTCGACGTTGGACCGAAAAGGGTTAAGCTTGCATATGGAACAAAAAGAAAGCATGGTGGGAATAGCAGATAGTGAGCATGAGACAGCATCATGGTGGGGCTTCCTGGGATTGAAAATGCTGTGTGGAAGTCCTAGAGCAGGTGAGCAAGATGAGAGGTTGTCGTCAGAGTAGGATGCTCTGAAGTGAGGATTTCGGAGATAATGCCATTATTGTGATGACAAGGTCAAGGAAGTGACCATCAGGTGGGGATGGCCAAGGGGATTGAGAAGATCACTGGAGGTGGCAATGGCAGAGAAACCAGGGACAGAGGGACTGGGGCATCATTCCCGTGGATGTTGAAGTCTCCAAGGTGACTAGGATCAAGGA
>NW_005367486.1:17757-26984 GCF_000412655.1 Myotis brandtii | reverse complement strand
TATATGATTCACAGGAAATAATACAGTTTACTGTCCTTTCCTTTTCATTTCAAATTCTTAGGACATTGTTCTAAAAATTAAAAGCTAAAAGATTTCTTTCATGATATGCCCCCTTCCTTTGATCATTTTATATAAATCATATTTTCATTCATCAACTATATGGCCAAGTAAATACACACTGTTTATAATTTTTAAAAAATAATGCTATCACACATAGCTAGTAGGTTGGAACATCATCCCATACACCTAAAAGGTGCGGGTTCAATTCCAGGTCAGAGCGCATACCTAGGTTGTGGGTTTGATCTCCAGTGGAGGCTTGAACGAGAGGCAACCAATCAATATTTCTCTCTCAAATTGATCTTTCTCTCTTTCTCTCCTTCTCCCTCTCTCTCACCCTCTCTTGAAAATCAATAAACATACCCTTGGGTGAGGATTTTAAAAATCATGTTTAAGTCTGATAATCAAAGTATCCATCACTTTTGAACAGATAGTAAGGCTCTTACCTACAAGCAACATTTGGATCAGCATTTCCTGAAAGTAGCAGTTCTACACACTTCAAGATCTGTTCCTCTGAGGCAGGAGCAGAACATGCGGTTATCAAAATAGTTTGCTTATCTATAGTGAACAGAAAAACGAGAACCACATCAACAGGTATAGCTAATTGACTTCTTTTACTATTCAAAAGATAATAAAAAGTATTGCACTCTTATAATTCTACATTCTATTTCCAAATCCCTTTCTCTCAGTAGACAACTTTATTTCTTCCTTCATCAAAAAATGAGATTAGGGATGGATTACCTCTAAATTATATCTATAATTCATTTCTTAATTTCCTTTCCCTATTATTATTTCTTCAAGAGAATAGGAAAGTAGGGAAGAGCATGGAGTAGATGTAGAGATACTGCCCAGAGTTGAACACTTTTTGGTTGGTTAAAATTTGCCTTGCTGTAATGATGGTTGAAAAACAACGATTGCTATTCTCTGATTTCACTTCTTTACTTCTCACTCATCTGACAACTCACTGACCTGGTTGATACCTAAACCATCCTACTGAAAATGATCTTCTCAGTCCTTTTCTACTTGATCTCTCTGCACTCACCCTATTTACTAAAACTCTTCTTCCCCTGGGTTCTATGGCATCAGCAGAGATCAGGGTAGATTGAAAAAACAAAAATACTTCTCAAGTAAAATTAAAAAATTCAAAATAGGTCATGGAAGTCACAGTTTACATTAGTGGTTCCATACTGACTTGAGTATAAAGATATATATTGTAGTCCCAGTTCCACCCCTAATAATAGACTGTAACTAGAGTGATATCTTACTATCTCAGTAGACCTACTTTGTAGATAAGAAGCTCTTATCTGCCCTCTTTACCTGATGTTGTTGTTGTTGACTATTGACTACATAAAAGATTTATGTGTATACTAGCGGCGCGGTGCATGATTTCGTGCATGGGAGGAGTCCGACTGACCCACCCCAATCAGGGTAGGGGGAGCCGATCAGAGGAAGGGCCGGCCAGAAGGGGCCACAGTCGGTTGGCCCTTTGGCTCCACACCCTGGTTAAACTCCCAGTTGAACTCCTGGTCTAACTCCAGGAGGAGGAGACAATTTGCATATTAGCCTTTTATTATATAGGATTCTATGAAAAAATATAAAATGCTTTCTAACTGTAAGGTATTCCTCTGATTACAAGAAGCAGAGAAAGAAAACTATTATTTTTTTGAGCAGAATATTTTACACACTTCAAAAATCTCATTCCTAAATTTAGTTTTCATTGGGTGACATTTTAAAATGACACAACAGAAAAAGTCATCAGAGCAGCTGACTAAACATAAAACTGTTAAGAAGGGAATTTATATAAAATATATAAATGAGAAAACAAAATATAAATGGTTTAACAAATACCTAATGTAGATACAAACCTAATGTGAAAGTTAATTCCAAAATAAAACCTATACCTGAATTATGAAATGAATTTAGTTGCCCATGTGAAGCATGTTAAAAACAAGTAATCAGTAATTCAATATAATAACTTACTGGACTTGTACATATACCCTTATTTTTCAAGAGCACTCAAAGAAGTGCTGAGTAGAAATTATTTTATAAAAAAGATAGAAAAATACAAATTTAATGAATTATCTTTGAAACAACTTTAATATAATTCACAGTTAAGTTTTAAATTCCAAGGACTGATTTTCAAGTAACTTCCCACAAAATTATGAACTCTTTGATGTCTTCTTTCAATGCATTTTTCCTTTATAAAAATAACCCAAATCATTTTGCATAAGAGCTAATGATACAAAATAACACAACCATTATATATACATATAACACAACCAATTATAAAAAATAAAATAAATGGAATCTACCTTTTTGGATAGTTTTTAAAAGTGTCTATGGTTTCTCATTTTTATATGTTATTCACCCAATATAACTATAAAAAGAATTTTTTTAACTGCTTTAATTTTTTTCACTTTGCATCAAAAAAAAATCACAGTAAACATAATCAGTTACATGATCTCAAAAACCTCACCCTTATTTTTTTCAAGGAAAAAGGTTTATTTTAATGTGAATATATGAAAAACAGAACATGGAGCCCTAACCGGTTTGGCTCAGTGGATAGAGCATCGGCCTGCGGACTGAAGAGTCCCAGGTTCGATTCCAGTCAAGGGCATGTACCTGGGTTGCGGGCACTGGGGAGTGTGCAGGAGGCAGCTGATCGATGTTTCTAACTCTCTATCCTTCTCCCTTCCTCTCTGTAAAAAATCAATAAAATGTTATTTTTAAAAAAACAAACAAACAACAAAAAAAAGAGAACATGGAAACTGTACATTACCATGCCTAAACACAATATAATGAGGTGTCTAAACAGAGAATAAACAAAGTACATTTTCATGTTAAATATATGAAACATCTTACC
This sequence comes from Myotis brandtii, assembly GCF_000412655.1. Taxonomy (NCBI): domain Eukaryota; kingdom Metazoa; phylum Chordata; class Mammalia; order Chiroptera; family Vespertilionidae; genus Myotis; species Myotis brandtii. Next base: position 24,064 of record NW_005367486.1, on the reverse strand, counting down.
CTTATCAAAGCTTGCATTAGCACCTCTGTCCAAAAGGACCCGAACCAGCTCTACATTGGAAACGCTAGCAGCATACATAAGGGGAGTCCATCCATACTGAAAGCTAGAATCTACACTAATGCCTGTCAAAATAAAAATAAGCTTTTAAAAAACGCCACCATCACACATACACAAAAACAAAATCGCTGTCACCTTAATATGTTTAAAATACTGGGCATAGGACATCGCCATATATACTTTATAAAAGGAAGGAATTTCTCCGTAATAATGTCTTCAGAAAAATAAAAAATGGCTATATATAGACTTTAATAAAATTAGCTAATTTCATTTTCACTGTAGGCGATATGACCCAAGAGACCTGATCTGACAAATTTTTTTATCATGTATTATATAAAACTGCTATGTTATAACAGGTTTTACATGCTACCATTTTATCTCTATGGGAGTTGGAAAAGGTTTCATAGAGGCAAATTTTTAAAAAATTAGAATATTATACATTTCTTTGGTAGCAAACACCAAATATACATTACTTTGGTAGTATATTCATAAGATTCCCTTAATTTCCTTCCTAACACAAAATTTATCTATGGGTGAATGGCTAAACATGAAGCTAAAAAGATAGATTAGGGTTAGGATATGAAAGCTCAACTAAGAAATGTTGACTGCACTTTGTGATCCAAGAATGGACACCAATATATCTGTACTAGAGGCCCGGTGCACAAAATTCATGAATGGGTAGGGTCCCTAGGCCTGGCTGGCAATCAGGGCCGATCAGGACCTTTCAGCTGCCGGCCGGGGCTTCCCTTCCCTGGCTGCCTGCTGGGGCCTTCCTTCATTCCACACCACCCCCTGGTGGTCATCGCATGTCATAGCGAGCGATCAAACTCCTGGTCTCCTGGTCGAACTCCTGAGGGGACAATTTGCATATTGGGCTGTTATATATATAGATTATAAAGACAACAAAGGTACCAATGTTGAGAGTGGAAAGGAGGCAGGGAGATCAGTTATGAGACTAGAAGCCCATGTAAAAGTCACAGCAAACGTAGTGGGGAGAAAGAGGATGGAATACTAAAGAACATTTTAAGGCAGGATCATCAGAATGTAAAAATACTTTGAAGAGTAGAAGTGATAGAAAAGAACAAGTCAAAATGGCCATCAGGGTCTGCCTTGGACAAATGAATGACAAGCCATGTGCTAGAATAGATGAGACATAAGGCCTGAGGATTAGGATGAAGTTTTAAAGCTACTAACCAGAATGGGACAGGAAAAGACAGATAATAACTTGTTTAGCAAAAACAAGAGCCAGCTGAGCCAGCTGACCTTAAAATTCTCAAGTCATTAATGCTAAAAATCCTTGGAGTCATTCGATTTTATCCAACAGCACTGACTGATGTGATCATATAAAAAGGTTTCTCTCCAGGACTGGGGAAGAGCATAGAAGATGTGATACAAGAGCAAGGATACAATGAGGCAGTGAACAAAGCCTATTCAATGTATGTAAAGCCTTTTCAATAAAAAGATCAAGATTTAACTGGCAATCTCTCTCACTTCAACCTAAGAAATATTTGTTAATATTAAGAAAAGACAGAAAATAGAATAAAAGGTGCCCTTTACACCTTTTATTTATAGTTTTATAGTCTGTGGCTATAAAGGGTTCCATCCAAACAGGAAGATCATAACCACACTAAGTTACTGAAAGATTACTCCTGACTGTCTAACTTCAATTGATATAAGGCACACAGTAATTAATGAGAGAAAACAACATAAAACTCTCTTAGTACCAGCGTATACTATTGGCTCAATCTAACAAACTTTCTTTTTTAAATGGCTACAATTGAAAGCCTATGATTAAAATTAGCGAAAAAAATATTTTTTTCTCATTATTGTTTCTTTATTGACATTACTGCTCAAACTTGACTGCACATATAAAAAGGAAAGAGTGTAAATAAAAAGCTAAGCAAATGTAGCATCCTATGTAATAAAGAGAGAATATGCAAATTGACCTTCACGCTGTCACAAAGATGGTAGCACCCACAGCAAAGGCAGGGTTTCCATAACATAAGATGGCTGCACCCACAGCAGAGGCCGAGTTCCCTTAATGAGCCTTAAGGAGCAATCAGCAGGGACCTGAGGCTACGTGGCACTGGGCCGGGGCAGGGGACCTCAGGCTGCACCCTCTGCCTGGTGGGGCTTGACGGGGGACTTCAGGACATGACCCCACCCAGCGGGGCTTGATGGGAGACCTCAGGCCACATCCCTGGCTCAGCGGGGCTTGATGGGGGACCTCAAGGCACGCCCCCCACCCTGGTGCCAGGCCAGGGGACCTCAGGCTGCACTGCCCACTCTGGTACCGGGCCAAAGGACCTCAGGCCACGCCCCTCACCACGGCACCAGGCCAAGGGACCTGAGGCTGCACCCCCCTGCCTGGTGGGGCTTGACGGGGGACCTGAAGCTGTGCCCCCCACCTGGTGGGGCTTAACAGGGGACCTGGGGCTGCACCCCCTCCCAGCAGGGCTTGACAGGGTATGGCCAGCTGGGTCTGGATCTCGCCCAACAGGGGTGGGGCTGGCTGGGTCTGGGTCTCACACAATTTTGAGGCACCGTGGGTGGGTGAGAACTTGACACTGGGTCTCACAGCACGCCCCAGACTCTTGAAAGGAGGAAGATTTTCATATACGTTTTACTAATTTTCTTTCATTTCTGACACTTCTATTATAGAGATAGGGCAAATAGCAATATTAAAATATTTCCAGTAATTAATCCCCTTTTAATATGCACGAATTTCATGCACCAGGCTACTAGTGTTAGTATAAAAATTCTTAATAATCACGACCTCTAATAGTTAATAATTACCTCTAATATTCAAAAAAGCATCTATTATACTCTAGGCATAGTGTAAAATCAGTAAATTTAAGAAGATTGATACAATATATTTCTGTAATTCAAAATAACACTGTATTGGATGGTGGCATACGTAAACACCGGAGATTGCTGCCTCGCACAACCACTTCAAAAATACAACTAAAAGACATAACCGCCATCATCCAGAACCACAAGAAGGCCGAGTGGAATTTCTACAACTAGAAGGAAAGAGAAAAGCATACCGAGACTCAGAGGAGGTGCGGTGCGGAAGTAAATATAAAGGTGCGGAGGTGCATGCAGAGAGGGCTGGCACCTGAGGACACGATTGTCTTTTTCAATCAGGAGGGAGTCTCAGGCTCTGAAGTCTCTGGGGACCCAGACTCATACGGGAGAAATGGGACTGTCTGGCATCAGTCAGAACTCGAGGGCAGCTTTCTCTCAGAGGCACTCGCAGCCATTGCCAGGACCTCTGAAGGCAGGACTGAGAGCAGCCATACTGCTGGCTCGCTCGGCCCACCCTGTTGATCCCCTGGGACCCCGCCCCGCCCAAGCCGTGCATGGAGGCTTTTTCATATGAAAGGCCTGGCCCTTTTTAATCTGAAAATAACTTAACAAACTTCAGCTGCCCTAAGACCCCAGCGCAACTTGCATTGCTTACAGCTGGCTTCTGCTGGGTAGCCTCAGGCAAAGGCTAGATCAGCACCTCCTTAGATCCAAGAGCCAGTGTACCCAGTGGTCAGAGTGGGACCACCCAGATTACAACTCCTCAGATTCATAAGGAACACACTCAGGGGGCAGACTCAGTGAGCACCAAAGCCCCACTGAAGCAAGTCTTGCCCCAGAAGGGTGTCTTCAGCACAGAAGTTCTCCCACTGCAGACACAGCTGATTCTCACTGCCAATTGGCCTGGAGGTCAATTCCTCCCAGTGACACCTAAAACAATCAAGGCATAACTACAACAAGACTGTGCACAAAGCCCACAAGGGGGTGCACCAAGAGTGTCCACCTCAGGTAACTGGGGAGGCTGAGCCACTGGGCCCTGTAGGACACCTAGCACACAAAACCACTCTACCAACACAGGGAAGCAGACAAAATGCGAAGACAAAGAAACAGGTCACAAATGACAGAAATGGAGGACAGCAAACGACTGGATATAGAGTTCAAAACCACGGTTCTAAGATTTTTCAAGAATTTTATGGAAACCGCCGATAAATGTATTGAGATCCTTAAGAAATCTAGTGAGACCCTCGATGTTGTGATAAAGGACCAACTAGAAATTAAGCATACACTGACTGAAATAAAGAATATTATACAGACTCCCAACAGCAGACCAGAGGATCGCAAGAATCAAGTCAAAGATTTGAAATGCGAAGAAGCAAAAAACACCCAACCGGAAAAGCAAAATGAAAAAAGAATCCAAAAATACGAAGATAGTGTAAGGAGCCTCTGGGACAACTTCAAGCGTACCAACATCAGAATTATAGGGGTACCAGAAGAAGAGAGAGGGCAAGATATTGAAAACCTATTTGAAGAAATAATGACAGAAAACTTCCCCTACCTGGTGAAAGAAATAGACTTCCAAGTCCAGGAAGCGCAGAGAACCCCAAACAAAAGGAATCCAAAGAGGACCACACCAAGACACATCATAATTAAAATGCCAAGAGCAAAAGACAAAGAGAGAATCTTAAAAGCAGCAAGAGAAAAAAAGTCAGTTACCTATAAGGGAGTACCCATACGACTGTCAGCTGATTTCTCAACAGAAACTTTGCAGGCCAGAAGGGAGTGGCAAGAAATATTCAAAGTGATGAATAGCAAGAACCTACAACCAAGATTACTTTATCCAGCAAAGCTATCATTCAGAATTGAAGGTCAGATAAAGAGCTTCACAGATAAGGAAAAGCTAAAGGAGTTCATCACCACCAAACCAGTATTATATGAAATGCTGAAAGGTATCCTTTAAGAAGAGGAAGAAGAAGAAAAAGGTAAAGATACAAATTATGAACAACAAATACACATCTATCAACAAGTGAATCTAAAAATCAAGTGAATAAATAATCTGATGAACAGTATGAACTGGTGATTATAATAGAATCAGGGAAATAGAAAGGGAATGGACTGACTATTCTTGGGGAAAGGGGTGTGGGGGGTGCGGGAAGAGATTGGACAATAATCGTGCACCTATGGATGAGGACACTGGGTGAGGAATGAGGGCGGAGGGTGGGGTGGGAACTGGGTGGAGGGGAGTTATGGTGGGAAAAAAGAGGAACCAATGTAATAATCTGATCAATAAAGATTTAATTAAAAACAAAACAAAATAACACTGTATTGATTTGGGATATATACGTACAGAGTAAAAGTCTAAAGATTTGCATAGGAAAGATAAATACCAACTACAGGAGAGTCAGAATCTCCAGGGGGAAGGAGAGACATCTTCATACGTTTCTGAATGTCTGAAATATTTAATAATTTAAAGAGAGAAAGTAGTAGTACATGGCAGAATAACAAAAATTGGGATGTCTTAGAACTGTTAAAAGTGGCTGATTCAAAAAAAGCTTTAATTTTATTAAACTTTTCAACTGGAGCAGAAATATGTATCAAAGTCAAGAATGACTTTGAAAGGCAAAAAATAAAAGTATTAAAGAAGTGTTAAGTAATAAGATCTAGAAGGAAATGCTAAAACGGGAATTACCAGTGAAAGTGAGACTTCAGACGCAATGGGAAAAAGGTACCTTTCTACTTATAACTATATATTATTATTTGCTGTTTTAAATTAACTTTAAAATTTTCTGTAATTAAACTATTTTATAAGGTTGACTAAATTCCTACTTTAGCAGCAGGCTGTTTTCAAGTCCTCATCCTTCAGGAGACACCATCACTTCACTGTACCTAGTCCCACTACTCTTAAGGCAAAGTCTCTTTTCTAAAACAAATTTCTGCCTATTACATCACATCCAACACTATGTGCATTCTTTACATGTGCTTATGTTAGGTATTAGGCCCTGTTTAATTATTCGAATTTCATTCAATTTCATTCTTCACTTACACCTCAAGTTCCATTGTCCACAAATTCACATAAAACTCTTTTATTTGTTATAACAGCTAATATTTACATAATGCCTATTCTAATAACTTCATTAATATATTATCTCATTTTAACCTCCCTCCCTCAAAAATACCTTTGATACAATGTATCCCATTGAAAAGAGGGGGGCGGGATTGAAGCTTAAGAAGGTTTGGTAACTTGGTCAAAATTACAGAGCCACCCATGGCAGGGCTAGTACTCAAACCCAGAACTGTACTGTTAACAAAATGACTTCCTTTCCACTATACCATGAGGCATCTCTAGTGTAGAAGACAAACGTTTTTCTATATACAATATTATTTAACTATTTTGTGTGTGAATGTTTTTATTTTCTATTTTCCATCACCATTTACTCCATCCATG
>NW_005367486.1:16265-17372 GCF_000412655.1 Myotis brandtii | reverse complement strand
ACACACACACACTCTCATACACACACATACACACACACACATGCCCACGCACACTCTCATATACACACGCACACGCACGCACAAACACACACACACACACACACACACACACCACGCACAGGCACACACACACACAGGCACACACACACCAGGCACAGAAGACCGTAACTGAGATGTACCTAACTAGAATCAACTCGTGAGAAACATATTAATAGATAAAGAAAATTCTGAAAAAAGTAAAAATAAAAAAAACAGTATTAGTTGCGTAGGACTGGTCAGAATAAGCGTCTTGAGGTGGAAGAACTAATGGAAGGTAACAGGGTGGCATTCAAACTAGAGGAAGAAAAGGCAGAGAGAACTCAGAGTCAGAAAGATTTGCAGGACACTCGATCCACTAACATTCGCTGTGATGTCCTGAGAAAAGCAACTCACACCTTTTAAAATCAGAAACAGCCGTGAACTTAGACAATGGCGTCGGGCTAAAAGTACCCCATATTTCTCACCAGAACTGAGGAGCTCCTGGACCAAGGAAATATCGCCTGTGGTCAACGCTTTTTTGAACGTTTCGTTCTTGTCTTCAGTGGGTAACGGTCCTTTTAATTTCTAAAAAAGCAGACAGTTTTTAAAAAACAATTATACACGTTTTCATTTCCACTGCAACCAGTAAATCGTTTTGGAAAAGGGAGGGGGACGGGATGGTGGTGGTGGCCGACACCCGAAGTTTGCAAAGAATTCGTGTCTCAAATGACCTCGAAAGGGGCCCGGGTAATGGCGGGTCCGAGCCCACGGGACGAGCTACCACGTGGACAACCTAGCGAGGCGCCCGCGATGGAAAGCACAGTAAGGAAACTAGACCAACACGCTGCGGGTTTCTCTCCAACCCCAGCGCCTGTATTCCCACTGGAGAAACGAAGGAGGAAGGGCAAACAGGTGAGGAAGGAAGAGGGTTCCCGAGGAGGCCGGGTCTTCCAGGGCCGGGGAGGCAGACCTCGGCGCGGAGAAGAAACAGCCTCCCCTGCTACCTGAGAGGCCCGGTCGAGATACCCAATCTCCCAGCCATCATCCTCGCTCTCGCTACTCTCGCCTCCACCAGCCACCGCCAGGCCA
>NW_005367486.1:0-14917 GCF_000412655.1 Myotis brandtii | reverse complement strand
TTTTTTTTCCTTAAGGAATCTTTGATGTAAGAGTTTGGAGTTATTTACTTCAGAGATTTTCAGAGATAACTGTTTTTAGGTAGTTTGATACCTTGGGGGTCCTGCCTCTCTTTCTAATGCACCCATTCAATAAGCGTTATGCATAACTGAGCACAGCCAGGTACAGCTAGGGTTGGGGAGACAACATCAAAGACAAAACAAGCTTCTCTTGGAGCTCACAAGTGTTTTTGTTTCTTAATCATCATCTGAGGATATGTTTTTATTGATTTGAGAGAGAGAGAGAGAAACACACGTTGACGTAAGAGAATCATTGATCTGTTGCTTGATTCGATTTTATTTAATTCTTTTTCTGCAATCTTGTCCTGGGTTTTTTTTTGTGTGTGTGTGTGTGTGTTTTTGTTTTGTTTTGTTTTTCATTTGAGACATATTCCTTTATCTCCTCATTTTGGCTGCCTGTGTATGTTTCTATGTATTGGGTAGAGTTGCTGGTTGAGTGGCCTAATGTAGTAAGTGTCCTGTAGGGCCCAGTGGCCCACCCAGACTTCTCGGGCACCCGAACGAGGTGCTTCAGGGGTGCACCCTGTGTAGACCCTGTGCATCCTTCTGCTGTAGCTGAGCCTTGATTTCTGTTGGCACATCACTGGCAGGGACTTACCCTCAGGTCAGTTGGCTTGAGGACTGGCCAAGATGGCAGCAGAGGAGCTGCTGTGCAGGGGCCAACTCCACTTCAGAGGGGCTCCACTGCCCACTGAGTTCACCCCTTGAGTGTGTCATTGCGGGGGTGCTTGGGTGGTGCTCTGGTGTGATTTGAAGCTGTCTACGGGATGCGCTGAAAATTCTACAGGAGGATACTTTCTTTCCTTTTGGTAGTTGCTGACAACCTTGGCATTACTTACCTCATATATACATCATTTTAATCTCTGCCTCTCTTTTTAGGGCTCTTTTAAAGATAATTTTGGAGACATAAAAATAGTAAATAGATATTTTTTCAATAATCAAAATTCATGTGCACCAGGTAGTTGTTAGGTTAGGTGGCTCAGGAGGCGGCATAGGAAATAAAGAGAGTTGATCAGAAAAGGAAGGAAGGAGAGGTTCTATTCTGCGTCCCTGGGCGACCCATGAACCCCAAGACAGGGCACGTGGATCCACACCAATAGGGAGGGGGGTGCTTTTTTTGTACAGCTGTTCAGTGAGGGTGGGGGAGCATGAGTTGTGGGAGTTCCCGCTGCAGGGGTTGACACAGTTTCCAGGTGTCATCATCTGTCTGGTAGCTGATCTGTTAGGAATTCCAGGGCGGGACCCGGTATCTGCGTCACCATTTACCTGGTGCACTGGCCTGTTAAGGATTCTAGGAAGGGCTCAGTATTTATGTTACCATCTGCCTGGTGGAGGCATGCATCAGCTCCTGGACCCCCTTTCGACCTAACATCCTGGCCTTTTGGTGATAGGGGGCACAGGTTCGTTCTGACTACTTCCAGCTGACCACGGACGAAGGGGGGGCTGGGTTAAAGGCCGGGGTCAGGTAGAGGCAGGTCAGAGGGTAGCCGAGTGTAGGGATGGAGCAGAAGCTGATTTACAGTCACCCGTGACATCTCCCCAATGCGGGAGCGGATGAACTTAAGGAGGCAGGGGCTAGGAGAAAAAAGACACAGATGAGAATTAGGGGTCCTATCATGGGTAGGACCCAGATAGCTAAGGGGCTTTGGAACCAACCGAAAAGAGAGTTGTTCTGGGAGTGTCTTGCACATAGTTCTTTACTCAGCTTAGTCAGGATCTGCACGTTTTGTTCTACTACTCCAGACTCGTTGATGTAGTAGCAGCATTCTTCCTGAAGGAATATGCAGGTCCCTCCTTTTTCTGCTGTCAAGAGATCTAAGGTACGCCAGTTCTGTAGGGCTACCTGGGCTATTGATGTTACTTGTCGCTGTAGGGAGGCTAAAGAGGTGGTTGCAGACTCCAGGGCTAACTGGAGCTTGTCACTGAAGTCCTGAGCAGTGACCAGACTGTTCCCGAGCCCCCCCCTCCCCGCAAGGGCTACCGAGGCAACGATACTCACCCCTAACATGACAGGGAGGAAGGCGGCCCAGCAGGCCCGGGAGTGGGATGAAGGGAGCAGCCAGGCGAGCTCTGACCCTCCATACAAGGTTAGTTGGGGAACTACTGTGACCATGAAGCAAGGCCCGGGGTCAGAGGAGTTTATGCAGTTGCTTAAGGTGCCATTGCACCAAAAGAAGGTACCCGGGCTGGCCTTGGTGAGACTGGCTGCGGTGTAGTTTTGGGTACAGTTCCAAGTGACTCATCCCCCAGTTACCAGATTACTGGTTTGGTTGCATATCCGTGGGGTCAGGGTGGGTTCTGAAGTTTTGGATTCTCAAAGGGAATGCCAGCCAAGGGAGGCTGACATTCACCTTGCCCCTGGGCTCCTGGAGGAGTTATGAGTGGGACGGCAGCCAGCAAAAGCCTTTGGAGAGAGTCGCATAGAAAGCAGCGCAAGACATTGGGCAGGGTGCGGGTCTCATTGAGGAATACGATACTCACCCCTAACATGACAGGGAGGAAGGCGGCCCAGCAGGCCCGGGAGTGGGATGAAGGGAGCAGCCAGGCGAGCTCTGACCCTCCATACAAGGTTAGTTGGGGAACTACTGTGACCATGAAGCAAGGCCCGGGGTCAGAGGAGTTTATGCAGTTGCTTAAGGTGCCATTGCACCAAAAGAAGGTACCCGGCTGGCCTTGGTGAGACTGGCTGCGGTGTAGTTTTGGGTACAGTTCCAAGTGACTCGTCCCTCAGTTACCAGATTACTGGTTTGGTAGTATATCCGTGGGTGAAGCGTGAGTTCTGAAGTTTTGGGTTCCCCAAAGGGAATGCCAGCCAAGGGAGGCTGACATTCACCTTGCCCCTGGGCTCCTGGAGGAGTTATGAGTGGGACGGCAGCCAGCAAAAGCCTTTGGAGAGAGTCGCATAGAAAGCAGCGCAAGACATTGGGCAGGGTGCGGGTCTCATTGAGGAATAGTAGAGTATGTTGAATAAGTCAGAGCCAAGAGGATAGGACTTCTACCCGGGGGAGTCAGGAAGCTTCCCTTTAAGGGACTGTTTGGCCTGTAGGATGCTGTTGGAGACCTGGATTTGGGCCTCCTGGGCCAAGACATATTCCTGGGAGATATAAATGGTCCCTGAAGGGGTAGAGCTCCAATCATTCCAGTATAGCATACCCATAACACCCGTAACCCATCGCTGGTCACAGAGATCCCTGACCCTGATGTGGAAGGTCTCATCCTTCCAGAAAAAGGGCCCAGTCCAGACCTCGTCATAGGCATCATGAGTGACCCAGCATCTCCAGCGGCAACCCCCATAGGTGTCGACATCTTGATTTCACATCTCTGGGTCCCACTGGTCATAAGCAAAACAGACATAGGGTCGCCCCAGGTTGGACACTGACTAGAGGTCGACAGCCATCAGGATCTCCGTCTGGCATCCGACCAGAGGGCAGTCCTGAGATCCTACCTGCCGGGTGACTTGTTTGTCATCCTGATAGTAGGTTTCACAGACCTTGAACCTCCATACATAAGCGGGTCGGGGTGGGTGTAGGTTGCTCAGGGCTGAGAGGGGAAGGAGGAGGGGGAGGGCGACTAAGGCGGACCTTTGTGGGGCCCAGCACCTCACATTCTAAAAGTCATGCTGCTCCGGGGTCCTCTTGAGCCTGGAGAGGTGGTGCCACGACGGATCACCAAGCAGTTTAGCCCTGGTGAGGGTAGTAAGGATTACAGTGTGAAGTCCCGTCCACCTAGGCTCCAAGGCTTTGGATGTAGATTCTTAAAGAGGACCAAGTCACCAGGGTGAAGGGCTAGTCCTAGAGATCCTTGGTCGGTTGGTTCTGGCTTGGGCAGAAACCTGTCTGTGTGTTCTCGGAGCAGCTGCCTGAGTAGGGACAAATATGGAAGATAAGGACCCAAGGGAGGAGGATCAACAGGGAGACGGTGGTTGAGCAAGAAGGATCTCCCATATAGAAGCTCAAAAGGACTTAAGAAGGTGTGGCTCCTTGGTGTATCCCAGATTCTGGTCAGGGCCATGGGCAGGAGGTCCAGCCAGGAACTGCGAATTTCTAGAGAGAGTTTAGTTAGATGGTCTTTAAGGAGGCCATTAATCCTCTAGATCTTACCCCATGATTGTGGTCGGTAGGGTATGTGTAGTTTCCAGGAGATGCCAAGAGAGGTGCTAACCTGCTGGACAACCCTTGATATCAAAGCTGGGCCATTGTCTGATTGGATGGAGGTGGGGAGGCCAAACCTTGGGATTATGTGTGTTATTAGGGTCTCAGCCACCACTTCAGCAGTTTCCTTGCGGGTGGGAAAGGCCTCTACCCACCCTCTCAGGGTGTCTACCATGGTAAGCAGATACCTGGTCTTTTTGTGGGGGGGCATAGGGGTGAGGTCTACCTGCCAGTGCTGCCCTGGAAGGTGTCCCCTCATTTGATGGGTGGGAAAGTTGGGGCGCAACCCTCCCTGGGGTGAGACAGCCGCACACGTGGGGCAGGAGGAGCAGGCACTCGTGATCACCTCCCGCAGTATGGGCGAGGTGAAGAGGGGTTCGAGGAACCTCCAAAGTGCCAGTGGTCCAATATGCAAAGACCGGTGGATTTGTTGGGCAATGGCCCCTGTCTGGGCCCGAGGAAGGGCGATTTTGTTGTTTATAAAGATCCATCCCTCCGGACCAGAGAGCCTCCAACTGCAGGAATTTGTTTTTCTCCTCTTCTGTATATTGAGGGGTAATGGAGGGAAGGGAAAGGAACAGGACCGGGGCTGGGGACCCTTCACCCTGAGTTAAGCCTCTGGCTACCGCGTCTGCTTGGGCATTTCCCCGCGAGGAGTAACCAGCGAGGAGTCTATCTGATGGCCTCAGCAGTGCATGATGGCTACCTGGGAGGGAAGCTGTAAGGCATCAAGTAAGCATGTTATGAGTCTAGCATTGATAATAGGTGCGCCTTTAGTAGAGAGGAAGCCCCTTTCCTTCCAGATAACTGTGTGGCAATGGGCTAATACTTGGAGTCTGTATATATGTTTACTCTCTTCCCTTTGGCCAGATATGGGCGCGGGTCAGTGCAATGAGCTCGGCCTTTTGAGAGGTGGTACCCTCTGGGAGTCGGGCCGCATCCAGGGTCCACTCGGGTGTCACTACCACATAGAAGGCTTTCCGACCTCCCTGTTGGTCCAGGCAGGAGCTTCCATCCACAAACAGAGTTAAGTCAGGATTGGAGAGAGGAGAATCTGAGAGTCCTGCCCAAGGCTGAGTGAGAGCCTCGACGACCTTGGGGCAAGAATGCGTTGCTGCAGGTAGGGTGGAGGCAGCGGGAAGGAGAGTGGCCGGCTTTAGAGCTGGGGACTGGGTCAGGGACATGTCAGGATTTTCGAGGAACAGAAGTTGGTGTTCCTGCATGTGAGAGGGGAGAGGAGAGATAAGGATCAGTGGGACAGAAGATCCTGTAGTCCAGGGGTCCTCAAACTACGGCCCACGGGCCACATGCAAATACAAATATTGTATTTGTTCCCGTTTTGTTTTTTTACTTCAAAATAAGATATGTGCAGTGTGCATAGGAATTTGTTCATAGTTTTTTTTAAACTATAGTCCGGCCCTCCAATGGTCTGAGGGACAGTGAACTGGCCCCCTGTTTTAAAAGTTTGAGGACCCCTGCTCTTGATGATATACAAACTTCTCAAATCATTCTGAAGAGTCTATGTCAACCTCCAAAATCCTCTATGGATGTTAAAGGTCAACCTTTAATAGATCATGAGGCAGCAAACTCAATTCCAGATTGGGGTGAAGTTCAGCATCAATTCTTGCCTATTGGTGTTAAAGGTGTGGACCTGGGTAATTTGATAATGAAAGGGCAGAGCAGGACTGACTCCATTCTGTACTGTGTCCTCCATCTTGTGTAACTATGTCCCCGACATGACCTCTTTCTGAAAAAACCCACAGAATGTGTCAGTTACCCAGCCCACCCTTAAATCAACCAATGGGAATGCAAGGGGAATAACCTAAAGCCAAAGGTATGCTAACCGCATCCTGTCTTTGTGTAACTGGACCCTAGCCCTCACCCAACCAATCGGAATCAGACAACTCAGTGGTCCGAGCATCACCCCACCACCCGACCCCAAGCCCTATAAACTTGCTGTACTTCTGGGACTGGGGGCTCTTTTGCATCCTGCCATTGCGTCGGTAGAGGCGGAGAGACCGATCTCGAGCTTGAATAAAGGATCTTTGCTTTTGCATCGGACCCGGCTCCCTGGTGGTCTTTGGGGATCTTGAAATCTGGGCATAACATTTGGGGGCTCGTCCGGGATCCCCAAGACCCACAAGGGACCCTAACCTTGAGAGCCTTACTGACCATGGTAGGTGTCTGTGTGTTTGTGTGTTTCTGTCCCTCTGGTGTGAGCTCATCTCTGGTATTCTGGTTGTGCCTGACGAGGTCTAAGTGGACGCACTGGAGGACCACGGGCAGGAGGACTCGGAAGACGTTCCGATCCTCCTTTCTGGAGGGACATGGATCCGCTGGTCGGCGTGAGGCCATCGTCTAGCTGTCTGTTTTGCTTCCACGGAGTTGGAAGACTGTTCTTTGGGGCCCTTTGTTTGTGTTTGTGTTTCTCTGTTTTATTCTGTGGACTTACTGGACGGACATTATGGGACAGACTCAGACTACTCCTTTAATTATGATTGATGATCATTTCAAAGAGATTAGGGGAAGAGCCAACGAGCTCAGTGTGGAGGTCCGGAAGGGTCAGTGTCAGACTTTTTGTTCCAGCGAGTGGCCCACTTTCAATGTCGGATGGCCGCCAGAGGGAACTTTCGACCTCCCTACCATCCATCGGGTCAGAGATGTTGTCTCCCGGCCCAAGAAGGGTCATCCTGATAAACTCCCTTACATTATTACTTGGCAGGACCTTGTGGAGGACCCACCCTCTTGGCTTAAGCCCTTCCTGGCCCCACGCCCTCCAGAGCCGAGACCTATTCTTGCTTTGCAGGGGACAGAGAAGGAGGAGGAGAAGAAGGTCACACAGCCATCAGCTCCCCTCTACCCTGTCTTGCAGGGGGGAACTGAAGAAGAACTAATTTTTCTTCCCCCGTATCAGTCCCCTAGAGTGCCGGAGGGACCCAGCCAACCCCCATCTGGGGAAGCAGACGCTGCTCCGAGAGCAGAGCACGGAGGAGTTCCAGTGGGAAGCCCGCCCTATACCAGACAAAGGGCTCAGAGAGAGCAGTCTGCCTCCGTCGCCGACTCCACTATTAAGACCCTACCCCTGCGAGCCACCAGTCCCCCGGATGAGGGGGGCAATCAGCCCCATCACTACTTGCCTTTCACCACTAGTGACCTCTGTAATTGGAAAGCTCAAAATCCTAAGTTCTCTGAAAAGCTGGCAGGGCTCATTGATTTACTAGACTCTGTTCTTTTCATCCATCAGCCTACCTGGGACGACTGTCAGCAGCTTTTGCAGGTCCGATTCACCACTGAGGAGAGGGAAAGGATCCTCAATGAGGCCCGAAAGCTAGTCCTGGGCATGGACGGGAATCCTACCACCAACCAGGCTCAGATAGATACCTCCTTTCCTCTAACTAGGACTGAATGGGATTTCAACACGGCAGAAGGTAAGGAGAGGCTCCGGGTCTACTGCCAGACTCTAATGGGAGGTCTTCGGATGGCTGCTAGGAAGCCGACTAATTTGGCTAAGGTAGGAAATATACAGCAGGAGAAGGATGAATCTCCAGTGGCCTTCCTAGAGCAGGTCATGGAGGCGTTCCATACCTATAACCCCATGGACACAGAGGCTCCTGAAAACAAGGCGACTGTTATCATGGCCTTTGTAAACCAATCTGCTGCAGACATTAGGAGAAAACTGCAGAAGATAGAAAGACGAGGGGAGAAAAGTCTTCAGGACTTGCTGGTAGTAGCCGAAAAGGTGTACAACAACCGGGAGCCCCCTGAAGATAAACAGGCTTACGCCGTGGTGGCTGCCAGCAGTAAGCAAACCCGAGACCTGGCCAGGATTCTGCTGGCTACCACCGCGGACTCTCCTGAGGAACGGGACCGTCACCTCCGACAGCTTGCGAGTGACCGGAAAAGAGGTAAGGAGACAACCAGGGAAGGGAGGCGGAGGCTGCAGAAGGATCAGTGTGCTTACTGCAAGGAAATAGGGCATTGGACCCGAGAATGTCCAAAGAAGGCCGGCGGGAAGTGAAGCAAGACTGATTGAGTGAAAATCTTAGAGCTGGATGAACTGAGCGATTAGGGGATTCGGGGTTCGGACCCCCTCCCCGAGCCCAGGGTAACTCTTATCGTGGAGGGGACCCCTTTTGACTTCCTTGTCGACACCGGAGCGCAATATTCGGTCCTCCGCACATCTCAGGGGAAGCTAGCAAACAAGAAGTCCTGGGTACAAGGGGCAACTGGTATGAGCCAATATTCATGGACTACCTGAAGAATGGTAGATCTAGGAACGGGCCGGGTATCCCACTCCTTTATGGTGATACCAGAATGCCCCTACCCACTATTAGGACGGGACTTACTGACCAAGATTGGAGCTCAGATAATTTTCAGTCAAGGGGGGCCTCAGGTCAACGACGGCAAAGTCCACCCCATCCAGGTTCTGACTCTGAGACTGGAGGATGAGTACCGCCTCCACCAGAAGGCGTCCCCAATAGAGAACAACATGGACAGATGGCTACAAGAATTCCCCACAGCTTGGGCAGAGAAGGGGCGGGGTAGGACTAGCCACTCACAGGACCCCAATCCTAGTAGAGCTAAAACCAGGAGAAGGCCCAGTAAGGATCAAGCAGTACCCTATGTCTCAGGAGGCCCGGAACGGTATCCATCCTCACATCCGGAGACTGCGAAGCCTAGGGGTACTAGTTCCCTGCCAATCTGCCTGGAACACCCCCCTCCTGCCAGTCAAGAAACCTCACACGAATGACTACCAACCAGTACAGGACCTCCGGGAAGTAAATAAAAAAGTCATGGATATACACCCAATAGTTCCCAACCCATATACTCTCTTGAGCTCCTTGGCACCCTCTAGAGCAGGGGTGGGCAAACTTTTTGACTCGAGGGCCACAATGGGTTCTTAAACTGGACCGGAGGGCCGGAACAAAAGCATGGATGGATTTGTGTGAAGAACTAATATAAATTCAAAATAAACATCATTACATAAAAGGGTACGGTCTTTTTTTTTTTAGTTTTATTCATTTCAAACGGGCCGGATCTGGCCCGCGGGCCGTAGTTTGCCCACGGCTGCTCTAGAGTCTGGTATACCGTATTAGATTTAAAGGATGCCTTCTTCAGCCTGCTGCTGGCGCCCCGAAGCCAACCCTTATTTGCCTTCGAATGGCACGACCTGGAGGAGGGCTACAGTGGACAATTAACTTGGACACAGTTGCCTCAGGGGTTCAAGAATTCGCCCACCATCTTTGACGAGGCGCTACACGAGGACCTGGGTGAGTACAGGAGGGAGAACCCTGGCCTCACTCTCCTCCAGTACGTAGATGACATTCTGATTGCTGCCAACACGGCCAAGGACTGTGAGCGGGGACCCAGGATCTGCTGGCCACCTTGTGGGCCTTAGGGTACCGGGCATCTGTGAAGAAGGCTCAGATATGCAGAGAGAGGGTGAGTTACCTGGGATACATCCTAGAGGGCGGACAGCGGCAGTTATCAGATGCCAGAAAAGAAACTGTCCTGAAAATCCCTACTCCCACCTCCCGAAGGGAAGTAAGGGAATTCCTAGGATCGGCCGGCTACTGCCGCCTCTGGATACCGAGTTTTGCTGAGATCGCCAGGCCCCTATATGAAGCTACCAAAGAGGGGAGGGCATTTGAATGGACTGAGAAAGAAGAGGCTGCCTTTAACCAGTTAAAGAAAGCCCTCCTAGCTGCTCCAGCCCTGGGCCTGCCAGACATTACAAAGCCCTTTCACCTCTTTGTAGACGAACACAGAGGAATAGCGAAAGGGGTTTTAACTCAAGCCTTGGGCCCCTGGAGCCGCCCAGTAGCTTACCTGTCTAAGAAGCTAGATCCAGTAGCTGCCGGCTGGCTGCCGTTCCTAAGAATTATTGCAGCAACAGCAATCATAGTCAAGGACACCGACAAACTGACCCTGGGGCAGGAAATCCGGATCACAACCCCGCATGCCATTGAGGGATTCCTGAAACAGCCTCCTGATAGATGGATGAGCAACGCATGTATGACCCATTATCAGAGCCTTCTGCTCAACCCTCCTAGAGTGCGGTTCCACCCCACTGTGGCCCTTAACCCCGCCACTTTGCTGCCCGACCCTGACCTAGATGCCCCACTACATGACTGTGCGGGAATCCTAGAGCAAGTACATGGATTCCGGAAGGACTTGACTGACCAGCCTCTCCCAGATGCCGAGGCCACTTGGTTCACGGATGGGAGCAGCTTTATACAGGACGGGCACAGGTACGCGGGTGCAGCGGTGGTCACTGAAACGGACACCTTATGGGCAGAAGCTCTACCCTCCGGAACGTCAGCCCAGCGAGCAGAACTCATCGCCCTCACTAAGGCGCTGACGCTGGGAGTTGGAAAACGGCTCAACATCTACACAGATAGCCGTTATGCGTTTGCCACAGCTCATGTTCATGGGGCAATCTATCAGGAGAGGGGGTTACTGACGGCAGAGGGATGGACTATAAAAAATAAGCAGGAGATACTCAACCTGCTTACGGCCTTATGGCTTCCTGCCAAGTTAGCCATAATCCACTGCCAAGGGCACCAGAAGACTGATGACCCGGTAGCAAGAAGTAACCAAAAGGCTGACCAGGCAGCCAAGGCAATGGCCCTTACTTCGGTCCCCACCATGGCCCTACAACTACCGGACCCGGGGGACCCAGTTTTACCAGACCAGCCCAGATACTCCCAGGAGGAGTTGCAGCAGATCAGGAAACTTCCCCTAGCCCAGGAGATAAAGGGATGGTGGTATACACCGGACAAGGAGCTCATACTGCCAGACCGGCTCGGAGTCCCAGTGTTAGAACACATGCACCGGTCCACCCACCTGGGGGCCCGGAAATTAAAGAACTTAATCCAGCATGCCGGAATCAAGATTCACCAGCAAAACTCCAAAATAAATAAAGTTGTATCCGCCTGTAAGACCTGCCAACTCACAAACGCGAGGGCCAGGTCGAGTCAAAAAGGAACCAGGCTCAGAGGAACCAAGCCGGGAGCTCAATGGGAGATCGACTTCACCAAAGTCAAGCCAGGGAAGTATGGTTATAAATATCTTTTAGTATTTATAGACACCTTTTCTGGATGGGTAGAGGCATAACCAACCAAGCATGAAACAGCTCAGAAGGTAGCCAAGAAACTGCTAGAAGACATCCTACCCAGGTATGGATTTCCTGCTATGATAGGATCAGACAACGGGCCAGCTTTTATTTCACAGGTAACACAGGCAGTAGCCAAGGCTATAAGGGCAGATTGGAAATTGCATTGTGCCTATAGGCCCCAAAGTTCACGGCAGGTAGAAAGGACGAATAGAACCCTAAAAGAGACCCTTACTAAATTAACCATGGAGACTGGCGGGACTGGGTGGCTCTCCTACCGTATGCCCTTTACCGAGTGAGGAACTCCCCTTACACCCTGGGCTTTACTCCCTATGAGATCGTGTTTGGCAGGCCACCCCCTATCATTCCTAACCTTAAAGCTGAGCTTCTCGCTGAATTTGAAAATCAAATATCTTTTCTCTTAAGAGGACTCCAGAGGGCGCACAAGGACTTTTGGCCGTACCTCTGTGCCATCTACGAGGCTGGCCGGACCCTGACGCCTCATCAGTACAGACCGGGAGACTGGGTGTTCATTAAGAGACACCGCCGGAAGACCCTCGAGCCGCGTTGGAAGGGTCCCTACGTCGTAGTGCTGACTACACCCATCGCTCTCAAGGTAGACGGCGTCGCGACCTGGATCCATCACACCCACGTCCGCCCAGCTGATCCCTCTGCAGTCCAGAAGGACCTCATCACACATTGGAGCCTTGATCACAATCAGCACAACCCGATCAAGCTCAAGCTACGGTGCATTCGACCCGCCTGATGTCGGTAACTCTGTTGACTCTGTTCGCTGTCACCTACCCTGCCAGGAGTCCCCACGCCCCTTGCGATCTTACCTGGAAGATCATAGACACCAGCTCAGGAACTATACTTAATCAGACTTCCCAGATCCTTCCCAAGGACACATGGTTCCCAGAGCTCGGAGTAGACCTCCAGAGCCTCTTTCCTGGTAGACTGCCCATGGAATATGAACCATTCATCCGCAAGGAAACCTTCATTTTTATGTTTGCCCCGGCCACTTGCAGACCCAAACACGGGGTTGTGCTCGCAACCCATGTGGGGACGCAGCAGACTACTTTTGCGCCTTCTGGTCGTGTGTCTCGACTGGACACATCTGGTGGACTCCCCCGAAAACCGGTGATCTAATCACCGTAAAGCGGCCGGTTGCCCCACCTTGCGGCCGAGAGAGTCTCTGTAACCCCGTGAGTATTTCCTTCACAGAACAGGGAAAGAAAGCAACGGGATGGGAAGCTGGAAAAACCTGGGGAATTAGACTATATGACAAAGTAAGGCTTGCAGCCCAAGACCGGGGAATACTATTCACCCTCCGGGTGCAGGTAGCCCAGCAGGTCCCAGCAGGGGTGGGGCCTAACCGGGTATTAGCACCTCGAACTACCCCCACCCGGGCGTCCCCGCCCAAGAGCACCCGGGCCCCGACCTCACAGCCCTCTGCCTTTCCCGCCCCGATCCGCACCTCAACATCTGACACAGACCCCCTATGGAGCATGATCATAGGATCATATCATGTTTTGAACACTTCCCAACCCGACCTGACCGAGTCCTGTTGACTCTGTCTAGATGTCCGGCCACTATACTACGAAGGTATCGCTATTAGGGGCAATTATACAACAGCCTCCAATTCCTGCTTCTGCAGGTGGCAGCAGGCCACTGCAAGACTAACCCTCCAGGCAGTAATAGGGCAAGGTACTTGCATAGGCCGAGTGCCCCCTGAACAATCACATCTTTGTAATAACACTCTATCAGTCCCTAGTGGTACAGCTTACCTGCTCCCCCCCAAAAATGCATGGTGGGCCTGTTCCAGCAGCCTCG
The DNA here is from genome assembly GCF_000412655.1 of Myotis brandtii. Taxonomy (NCBI): domain Eukaryota; kingdom Metazoa; phylum Chordata; class Mammalia; order Chiroptera; family Vespertilionidae; genus Myotis; species Myotis brandtii. The sequence continues at coordinate 1,762 of NW_005367486.1, read as the reverse complement.
CTCCCTGCGTCCACTCCCAAATCCTCAACTCCTCAAGAGAAGACTTTTGCATACTCGTCCAGCTAATCCCCAAGCTAGTATACCATTCGGGGGAGGAAATGCTTAACATGTTAGGTTCTGCTAACCCTCGAAGTAGAAGAGAACCTGTTACAGCCCTAACTCTGGCCACGCTCTTAGGGCTGGGACTAGCAGGGGCACGAACCGGGATATCCTCGCTAGTCATACAAGACAAGAACTATAGAACCCTAAGAGCAGCCATTGACCTAGACATAGAATGAATTGAGAAATCCATTACCCATCTACAAGAATCCCTTACTTCCTTATCTGAAGTAGTACTCCAGAACAGAAGAGGATTGGACTTACTGTTCATGCAGCAAGGAGGCCTATGTGCAGCCCTAGGGGAGGAGTGTTGTTTTTATGTTGACCATTCAGGAGTTATTAAGGAATCCATGGCCCTCATAAGAGAGGGACTGCAGAAGCAGAAGCTAGAAAGGGAGCAATCTCAGTCTTGGTATAAGTCTTTATTTAACTGGTCCCCATGGTTAACCACTTTTATTTCCGCCCTCTCCAGACCCCTTGTAATCCTACTAATGCTGTTGACCTTCGGCCCTTGCATTATCAACAGACTAGTCCAATTTGTCAAAGAACGCATAGGGGCGGTTCAGTTGATGGTTCTGCACACCCAGTACAGGCCTCTAGTAGCGGGTGGCGAGGTAGAAATGCGGTCCGTCCCATGATTGGGCCCGTAAGTTTCAGACAAGGTGGGAATGAAAAGGCAGAGCAGGACTGACTCCATTTTGTACTGCGTCCTCCATCTTGTGTAACTATGTCCCCGACATGACCTCTTTCTGAAAAAACCCACAGAATGTGTCAGTTACCCTGCCCACCCTTAAATCAGCCAATGGGAATGCAAGGGGAATAACCTAAAGCCAAAGGTATGCTAACCGCATCCTGTCTTTGTGTAACTGGACCCTAGCCCTCACCCAACCAATCGGAATCAGACAACTCAGTGGTCCGAGCATCACCCCACCACCCGACCCCAAGCCCTATAAACTTGCTGTACTTCTGGGACTGGGGGCTCTTTTGCATCCTGCCATTGCGTCAGTAGAGGCGGAGAGACCGAGCTTGAGCTTGAATAAAGGATCTTTGCTTTTGCATCGGACCTGGCTCCCTGGTGGTCTTTGGGGATCTTGAAATCTGGGCATAACAATAACTTCAGAACCCCCTCAGAAGATTGCAACATCTGCTACTAGCAAGGTCTCAGCTCATCATGCAAAGGCTACCAACGAAGAAAAAACTACATCCCAGCAGGAGTCCCCAACTCTGCTTCGGAGGCTGCTGCTACAGCCCTGTAGCAGACTGCATCTCCTCCAAAGCACTCTGAGGTGACGTTTCCACAGCAAGAGCCTGTTCAGGCTGACGGGCCAACCATTCCACCTGTGGACCTGGGACTAACCATCACTCCTGAACATACTTTGGGGGCTGCTGCTACAGCCCTGAAGTAGACTGCAGCTCCTCCACTAAACCCTGGGGTGACATTTACACTTAAAGAGCCTGTTCAGGCTCAGCAGCCACACCTTTCCACCCTGTGGACTGGAAGTCCCCGTCATTCCAGAACCTACTTTATGGCTGATGCTACAGCCCTGCAGCAGAATGCAACTCCTCCACTAAACCCTGTGGTGATATTGCCACCTGCAGAGCCTAAACACGCTCAGCAGCCAACCGTTCCACCATTGGAAGTGGAAGTCCCCGTCATTTCAGA
>NW_005367485.1:0-812 GCF_000412655.1 Myotis brandtii | reverse complement strand
TTATTGGTGTATAAAAAAATCCATAGATTTCTGGGTGCTAATTTTGCATCTTGTTACATCAAATTCATTATTTATTAGTTCTAGTAGTTTTTTGATGGAGTCTTTAGAGTTCTCTATGTACAATATCATGTCATCTGCAAATAATGACAATTTTACTTCTTCTTTTCCAATTTGGATGCCTTTTATTTCTTCTTCTTGTGTGATTGCTATGCCTAGCACTTCCAGTACTATGCCGAACAGGAATGGTGAGAGTGGGCATCTCTGTCTTGTTCCTGTTCTTAGGGGAAATGGTTTTAGTTTTTATCCATTGAGTATGCCAGATATAAGTATGATGCCCTGTAAGTTTGTCATATAAGGCTTTTATTATGTTGAGGTATGATCCCTCTATTCCCACTTTGCTGAGAGTTTTTATCAGGAAAAGGGTGTTGGATTTGTCAAATGCCTTTTCTGCATCAATTGATATGACTATATGAATTTGTCTCTCAATTTATGTGATGTATCACATATTGATTTGTGGATATTGTACCAGTCTTGCACCCCTGCAATAAATCCCACTTGTTCATGGTGTATGATCTTTCTAATGTAATGCTGGATCTGATTTGCTAGAATTTTGTTGAGGATTTTAGCATCTAAGTTCATGAGGGATATTGGCCTGTAATTCTCTTCCTTTGTGTTGTCTTTATATGGTTTTGGGATTAGGGTAATGATTGCTTCATTGAAAGAGCTTGGAAGTGTGCTTTCCTCTTGGATTTGTTTTGAATAGTCCAAAAATAGGTGTTAGTTCTTCTTTGAATGTTTGGTAAACTCTGCTG
>NW_005367484.1:0-850 GCF_000412655.1 Myotis brandtii | reverse complement strand
TACAAATTGAACATAAGTAAAGCATAGTGATTAATCAAAAAAATATATGTGATTATATATTTGTTTTCCGATGGTCTTAGGCAACCCCTGTGAAAGGGTCGTTCGACCCCCAAAGGGATCGTGACCCACAGGTTGAGAACTGATTCACTAGAGAATAAATACAACAAGGGAGGCAGTGCAGCTGCTACACCTTCAGCACCAAAAAAAAACCTTGAAGGAACAGGAAACGGGAGTTCTGTCTGTGTCTCTATAGTTCATGCTTCTAGTGCCCAGGGACCCGCACAGACAATCCAGTCTCCCCCATCACTTACTCTACTGGCTATAGCTTCACACTCTGTTCTTAGGTTATCCTCTAAAAAACATTTTAGGGGAAATAGTGTCAGATGGATCTTCCTGATTCCTAAGCATGAAACTCTTGCACTTTTACTTCTTCCTCGATTTGTGAGGGTTGATTTTTCTTGGTTGTCAAGATTGGTAACTGTCAAAGGCATCTATAATTTTAAACCTTTCTATTTTTCTTTGTTTGACATTTTTTTCTCCTGCATCTTTCTACAGACCACTTCATAATACTAAAAAGTCGATACAGAAAGAGCATGTAACTCTGGTAATCATATATGCATCTAATGCAGGAGCACCCACATGCATAAAAAAAAAAAAACTTCTGGAAGATATCAATGGAGAGATAGACAGCAATACAATCTTTGTAGGGGATTTTAATACCCCATTGACATCACTCAGTAAATTGTCTAGCCAAAAATCAGCAAATAAACAGCAATCCTAAATGACTAAATAGATCAGATGGACTTACTCGAAATCTTCAGAACATTTCACTCCAAAGCTACAGAATATA
>NW_005367483.1:0-209 GCF_000412655.1 Myotis brandtii | reverse complement strand
TATCTCTTTTCCTTCTTCTTTTACAACTCTGAAGTATCCAGGATTTTTTTTTTTTTTTTTTTTTTTTTTTTTTTAGCTCTCTCTCTCTGGGAGTTTTTTTTTCTTTTCATTTCTTTTTTTTAAATTTCTTTATTGGTTAAGGGTATTACAAATGTGTCCTCATTTATAATCTTTTCTGTCTCTTTTGCCCTCACCTGCCCGAACCATAA
>NW_005367482.1:0-800 GCF_000412655.1 Myotis brandtii | reverse complement strand
GCTCTTAATACTGATAATAAATTTATCACCTGCTACATTTGGTCAAGCTCTTTATCTCTGTGAATAATCAAAGAGGAGCTGAATAAATAGGGAAAACTTTTATCCCTCAGGACTCAAGGAGACAATACATGGATTTTGATTTTGATTGATCATCACAATTTGCTAACCATTAATAAACATGAAGATTAGGGGCCCTTCCAGGACTCTGCCCTTAAATACACCCCCAAATCTAAGATGGGCAGATCATCAGTTCTTTCTTCTGAACACTTTATTACCTTTTCACTGAGGTTTCCATCTTGGAGCTGTGCAAACACCATCAATAAAAAGCAGAGTTCATAGGCAGTAGGGGTTGGGAAGCAGGAAAGACACCCAATAAGAATGACCTTGTCCAAGACAGTTGTTATAAATACTGGAGAATGAAAGGGACAAATCAGCCTCATAATCTATGGGAGCAGAAGGCATGGTGATGATTTTCCCATAAGAAATACATCTATTTTGGGATCCTAAGTGGTTTACTACTTTCTGTACCATGGGAGCCAACACAGTTTAGATTTTCTGATGTACTGTCCCTCGAGTCACTTTATTTAAACAAAAACAAACCAAAAAAAAATGGAGATAAAGAATGATAGGAGCTATGCAAGGCAAGAAGGAAAAACAATGAGAAAAAAGAAAACAAAAGAGAAAGAAGAGGTAAGGGAGGGGAAGGAAAAGGAGAGCAGAGGAAGGCGAGAATAAATCAGTGTGCTGTTTACTGAGGCTTAGAGTTAAAATATAACTTCACTTTGTTCTAATTAAGTAAA
>NW_005367481.1:0-597 GCF_000412655.1 Myotis brandtii | reverse complement strand
GTTCTGTGATGGAATTGATGGCTGCAATTAATATGCAGTGCAAATTTTTTTTTGTTTTTACTTTTTTATTGAGATACTAGAGGCCTGGTTCATGAAATTTGTGTGCTCCAGGGATGGGGTTGGGGGGCGGGGAGCATAGTCCCTCAGCCTGGCCTGTACCCTCTCTCAGTGCAGGAGCCCCACCATTGATCACCCCAAAGAGGCATGCTCTGCCCACTCATCCGGGGCTCCTTGATGGATTGTCCCAAAGAGGTAGGCTGGAGCTGGGGGTCCCTCCTCTGTGCTGTGCAGAGCTGTGGGATCCCAAGGGTTCGCTGCGCGGAGCTGCAAGACTCCTGGCCACATTGCAGGGAGTCACTGGACCTGCCTCTGTGTCGCGCACACAGCATCAAGCCCCCCTCCACCCTTGTGCGCACGCAGCCCTGACCAACAGTGCACACCTGCTGCTCACGCAGCCTCCTGGTGATCGCTCATTTCCGTGTGAGGGTATCATGGCAAGAGGGCGTGACGACCACATAGGCTTTTATTAGTATAAATGAAGACACATAATTAGTTTCATGTGTACAACATAGTGATTTGATGTTGTATATATTGCAA
>NW_005367480.1:0-622 GCF_000412655.1 Myotis brandtii | reverse complement strand
ACACACACACACACACACACACACCATACACACATGTACACACATACCTGTGTGCACTAACACACACACAGCCACACACAGCACCTCCTTCAGGCCTGTTTTGGGACGTCTCCTCTGCCGGGACCATCCTGCCCGCTCACGCCTCCCAGAACCTCAGGAGCGGTCACCATGCGCTCTAAGCACCAGCTTACTGTCTCGGCTCTGACCCTCCGGTTCACTCTGAGATGTGAATATGGGTAAGACCCCCCCAGTGAGCCTCTCCTGGGAATGTCCATGAGGATAGTGCTGAAGGGCTGGTTGTGGGATGAAGCCTCTCCGCGGGGAGGAGAAGGTGTTTAAGGGACAGCTCGGGAAGTGGCACCTCTGAACTGCACCTGTCAGAAGGCACTTCAGGTCTCCCTCTGAAACCCCCAGGGCCAGAGCCTCCATCATTTCCCCAGAGCCCTGCAGGCTCCCGTTGGCACTGTGTCTTCTAACTCTCACGGAGCCTCTCGCTCTCCTGAGCACGAACACAGACCGGCATACATCAGGTGCACAAATGGTGTTTCACGTGAGTAGAGAACTTGATCCAATTCACTTGGCTGACCCTTCTCTTCTGGGCTGTGCCCACAGCCACCAGGCA
>NW_005367479.1:0-819 GCF_000412655.1 Myotis brandtii | reverse complement strand
ATTCCTAGAAGTGGAATCACTGGGTCAAATGGGAGTTACATTTTTTTCTTGAGGAAACTCCAAACTGTTTTCCACAGAGTCTGCACCAGTTTGCATTCCCACCAGCAGTGCATGCGAGTTCCCTTTTCTTCACATCCACACCAACACTTATCGTTTGTTGATCTGTTGATGATAGCCATTCTTACAGGTGTGAGGTGGTACCTCATTGTTGTTTTGATTTGCATCTTGCAGATGATCAGTGACTCTGAGCACTTTTTCATATGCCTTTTGGCCTTTTGTATGTCCATTTTAGAGAAGTGTCTATTGAGGTCCTTTGCCCATTTTTTTTATTGGATGTTTATCTTCCTTTTGTTAAGTTGTATGAGTTCCCTATAGATTTTGGAGGTTAACCCCTTATTGGATGTATCATTGGTAAATATATACTCCCATGGAGTTGGCATTCTTGTTATTTTATTGATGGTTCCTTTTATGCTTTTAAAAAAAAATAATCCTCATCTGAGGATATTTTCCATTGATTTTTTAGAGAGAATGAAAGGGATAGGGAGAGACAGAGAGAGAGGACCATCATTGTGAGTGAGGCATATTGATTGGTTGCCTCCTGCGAGCACCCTGGCCTGAGATTGAGCCTGCAACTGAGGTATGTGCCCTTGACTGTAATAAAACCCATGACCCTTCAGTCTGAGCTTATGCCCTAACTACTGAGCAACTAGCTAGAGCAGGTTTATGCTTTTTACCCCATAAACCTCACCTTTAGTTCTAAGTAGTTAAGCTTCTGTGTTTTCTTTTTACTAGTCCATCTAATATTCAAATTATTGGTAC
>NW_005367478.1:0-2589 GCF_000412655.1 Myotis brandtii | reverse complement strand
CAGGCATGTGCCCTGACCAGGAATTGAGCTGTGATCTCCTGATTCATGCATTGATGCCCAACCACTGAGCCACAAAGGCCAGACTGGGGTTTCTTTTATAAGTACACTAATCCCATTCATGAGGGCTCTAACCTCATGACCTAACCACCTCCCAAAGGACCCTCATCCAAATACCATCACATTGGGGATTGTTTCAACATAAGAATTTTAGGGGAACACAAACATTCCATCCATAGCAATACAGATACCACCTAGAAGGAATTTTCATTAAAGTGCTTTATTTTCACATCAAGGAAGTATTAAGTAATAATAAGTCACTATCTACACATTTTTCTCAGCCCTTTGATAGTGAAGCTTCTCTCCTTCCTGGTTTCTAAGCTCGGGGCAGAGAGTCAGAGAGGCCCCTCTCTTACGAAGGAGGGACAATAAGAGACTCATCAACAGTTTAGTTCCATGGACGTGACCTGGTGACAGTCCTCTCCCTTCCAGCTTCCTACTTCCCTCTTACTTATCCAAGATTGACAGTGATGTCATCTAATTACAGCTTTTCTTTCTCATTTGGACTCTGACAGATGAACTTGGTCTATATCAGCCGTGGGCAAACTACGGCCCGCGGGCTGAATCCGGCCCGTTTGAAATGAATAAAACTAAAAAAAAAAAAGACCGTACCCTTTTATGTAATGATGTTTACTTTGAATTTATATTAGTTCACACAAACACTCCATCCATGCTTTTGTTCCGGCCCTCCGGTCCAGTTTAAGAACCCATTGTGGCCCTCGAGTCAAAAAGTTTGCCCACCCCTGGTCTATATGCTCATAGGAAAACACAACGCCATATCAGCAAAATGTGAAATCTACCAAATACTCCATGTTCAGCTGTATCTTACATCGACGATCTCATGGGACCACAACAGCCTGAGCCTTGTGTATCACACTCTTCTACAGACAGTCCCCACTGGGAGGACTGTCATGTGACAAATGGCCAAGAAGGTTCCTGGACCACTTACTGAAAACTGTCCAAGAACTTCTTTCATAGAAACCTACTACCGAGTGCTTTAAATGAATTACCTCATGCAATTCTCACAACTTCTCTATAGAGACAAATAGTACTATTAACACTGTTCACAGTTGATGCAACTAAGGCTTGGGAGGTTAAATAATTTCTCTAAGGTCACATGGCTGGTAAGTAGCAGAGCAGGGATAGTTTGAACCCAGGTGTAACTCAAGGCTTATGTTTATATTTATTATGCAGCGTATTTGCCTCTCAGCACAGCTTTGGCTTCATCCCATTCCGAGAGCATAGCCCTAGCTGGTTTGGCTCAGTGGATAGAGCGTCGGCCTGCAGACTGAAGGGTCCCGGGTTTGATTTTGGTCAAGGGAACATGCCCAGGTTGCAGACTCAATCCCCAGTAGGGGGCGTGCAGGAGGCAGCCAATCAATGATTCTCTCTCATCATTGATGTTTCTATTTCCCTTCCTCTCTGAAATCAACAAAAATATATATAAATAAAAATATATTTTTTTAAAAAAGAAAGAAAGAGAGCATAACCTAGTAAAATAAGGATATTTTCTGCCAAGGTTTTTCTTTCCTCTGCTTTTCTAGTTTCCATGGCCTTCCACTCATCCAGCTATTACAATTAATTTTTATTCCCAAAACCTCTGTAGATCAAGAGCCACAATGGCCAGACTGGGGTTTCTCTGTATAGATCAGCGGTTCTCAACCTGTGGGTCGCAACCCCTTTGGCGGTTGAACGACCCTTTCACAGGGGTCACCTAAGATCGGAAAATACATATATAATTACATATTGTTTTTGTGATTAATCACTATGCTTTAATTATGTTCAATTTGTAACAATGAAAATACATCCTGCATATCAGATATTTACATTACGATTCATAACAGTAGCAAAATTACAGTTATGAAGTAGCAACGAAAATAATTTTATGGTTGGGGGTCACCACAACATGAGGAACTGTATTAAAGGGTCGCGCCATTAGGAAGGTTGAGAACCACTGGTATAGATCAAGGCAAAATTCTGCTGATGGTAGAAAACTTAAACTTGCTCATTGAAGGAAACTTGGCCACATCTACTTTCATCTCTTGGGGATAAATACTGAAGCATTCTAGAATCTTTCTGAGCTCCCCTCCACACCTCTGGGTCAGCCCCTCCAGATCCAGGTTCTTGGACAGAGCTTCTGTGTGGCTGAGCCTGGGTCGCATGCCTTCACGCTAGAAAGAACACAGGACCCCCCTTTGGTGTGCAGTTAGGTACAAGGTCTTCTGTACTCAGAGAGTTCTCCGCATGCCGAGCAGCCTCACAGCAAATGTCTCCCATCCCTCCCTGTTCAGAGGGGGGGTTTTGTTTCCGTCCTCCATGGTTCCCAGAATGTTCTACACTCCATGACTCAGCCCTTCTCAGAGTCTACGCTCTGACATCATTATGAACTCTTCCCCAAAGCATGGCTTAAGGCAGCGGTCGCCAATTGGTGGTCCGTGGACCACTGGCGGTCTGTGAGGCTGAAAGGTTGGCGACCGCTGGTTTAAAGTACAAAATATGCCTATAAAAATTGTGACCATGAAATACAACATA
>NW_005367477.1:0-917 GCF_000412655.1 Myotis brandtii | reverse complement strand
GCCAAAGAAGTAAAAGACACAGCCTCACTCTCAAGGAGTTTATCATTCAGCTCGATGTAAACAAATTACAATACATTGTGATGAACATGTGACTATACATGTTAAAGATATAAAGGGAAAAAAAGGGGGAGATAATAAAGGAAAAAATATTCAACCCTAGCCGGTTTGGCTCAGTGGATAGAGCGTCAGCCTGTGGACTGAAGGGTCCTGGGTTCAATTCCGGTCAAGGGCACATGCCATGGTTGCAGGCTCCTCCTGGCCCGGGCCCTGGCCCAGGGCTCATGCATGAGGCAACCAATCGATGTGTTTCTCTCGCATCGATGTTTCTCTCTGTCTTTCCCTCTCTCTTCCACTCCCTCTAAAAATCAATGGAAAAATATCCTCGGGTAAGGATTAAAAATAAATAAATAAATAAATAAATAAATAAATAAAAGCAAAAGGAAAAAATATTCAGTTCTAATTGGAGGTGGGGACAAAGGGGGGGGGTGTATTATGGAAGGCCGCCTGAAGATCACACGATAGGCTAAGATTTATCAAGTGGCCCAGAGAGGGGAGGACACTGCCAACAGAAGGAACAGCATGTACCTGGTATACAGCACAACAGGGACTCTCCCAGGAACCTGAAACACTTGGATATGGCTGTGCATTTCACTGGGGAGAGTGGCAGGAGATGAAGCTACACAGATAGGACAGAACTAAATCTTAACAGGCTGTAATTCTATACTGAGGAGTTTAGAGTGTATCCTAGAAGCAATTAGGAAGGTGGATAGATCAAGGGATAGATGTCATCAAGTTTGTGTTTTAGAAAGAATCTACTCCCAGCTGGGTATATACACAAGAACTGGTTATATTTTCAACTCTTTTCTGTATGTTTTATTTGTTTATTTACTTTTTAATCCTCACCCGAGGATATTTTT
>NW_005367476.1:0-5330 GCF_000412655.1 Myotis brandtii | reverse complement strand
AAAAATTCTCTGCTTTTGCAGATCCAAAGATCTGTCTTTCACAATCTCTGTTAGGAGATTTTCAAACATATTTAGACATTGAAAATATCAACACCAATTGCTTCTTTCTCTTTGCAGTCCTCCTATAACATTTCTGATCCTTTCCTAGGGAAAGGCTACCTCTGAGTCGGTGAGAGTGCTGAGTGTGAGAGAAAGGGAACAACAAAATGAGCCCTAGCCAGTTTGGCTCAGCGGATAGAGCATCGACCTGCAGACCAAAGGGTCCTGGGTTTGATTCAGGTCAAGGGCACATACCTTGGTTGCAGGCTCCTCCCCTGCCCGGGTGTGTGCAAAAGGCAACCTATCAATGTGTTCCTCTCATATCGGTATTTCTCTGTGTCTTTCCCTTTCTTTTCTGGTCTCTCTAAAAATCAGTGGGAAAATGTCCTTGGGTGAGGATTAAAAAACACACAAAGCGAATCTGGCTTTATGACTCCCCTTGCCCTACTGCACATTACTTGAGTGCTGGGAGTCTTTGAGACCAGTTCCAGAGCTGACTTCCTAGTTGCAGAAGCAAATAAACTCAAATTTTGGGTGTAAGCCACTTTGAGTTGAATTTCTGACCTTACAGTATAAGGACTCTCGCTCGACTCATCTAATGGTTACTAGGTGTTGGACAGTCACCAAAACCCTCTCTCGAAACACCAGGAGTGGGCTCCCAATAGATAGGAGTTGCAACACCTATCTATTCGGTGGAGAATAGTAACAGGCAGCCAGTTGGAATGCTTAAAATATGGTTGTAGATTTGAGCTTTTGTTTCAAAAGACAGGAAATTTCCAAAGTTTAAGCACTAAAAATACAAAAGTCGGTTATACTTAACTGGACAGTAGAGCAGGAATGAACAGGGCCCACCAGTTGGTGGCAGCCTTGCTCTTTTTCAGGTATTTCAGGCTGTTTCTGGGATGCAGTAAAATCTTGGGCATATCTCATAGCAATATTATTTTTTCCTGATATATCGCCATGGGCAATGGAAATAAAATAAACAAATGGGACTACATCAAACTGAAAAGCTTTTGCACAACAAAGGAAACCATCAACAAAATGAAAAGACAACCCACTGTATGGGAGAACATATTTACCAGTGATATATTTGATAAGGGGTTAATATCCAAAATTTATAAAGAACCTATAAAACACAATACTATAAAAACAACCCAATTAAAAAATGGGCCAAGGAGACCTGAATAGACAGTTCTCCAAAGGGGACATACAGATGGCCAATAGACATAAGAAAAGATGCTCAATGTCACTAATCAGAGGAATGCAAATTAAAATCACAATGAGATATCACATCACACCTGTCAGAACGGCTACCATCAATAAATCCACAAACAACAAGTGCTAGTGAGGATGTGGAGAAAAGGAACCCTCATGTTGGTGGGAATGCAGCCTAGTGGAAAGCAATATGGTGTTACTGTGGAAAGGAATATGGTGTTACTTCAAAAAATTAAAAATGGAACTTTTTTTTGAGCCAGTGATTCCACTTCTGGAAATATATCCTTAGAACCTCAAAACATCAATTCAAATGAGTATAAGCATCCCTATGTTCATAGCAGTGTTATTTACAATAGTCAAGATTTGAAAGCAGCCCAAGTGCCCAGTAGTAGATGACTGGATAAAAAAGCTGTGATACATTTACACAATGGAATACTACGTGGCTGTAAAAAGGAAGGAAATCTCATCTGCAACAGCAAAATACTACGTGGCTGTAAAAAGGAAGGAAATCTCATCTTTTGCAACAGCAATGATGGACCGGAGAGTATCATGCTAAGTGAAATAAGCCAGTCAGAGAAAGACAAGTACCTTATGATTTCACTTATGTGTGGAATCTAATGAACAAAATAGACTAACAAACAAAATAGAAACAGACTCATAGATACAGAAAACAGAGGTAAGGATGGCTGGCAGAAAAAGGTGAAGGGATTAAGCAAAAAAAAACACAAAAAACAAACCAGAGAAAAACACAATAACTCATTGACACTGATGGCAGTATAGTGATTACCAGAAGGAAAGGGGGATGGGGAAGTAGAAGAGAGTAAATGAGGCATAAATGTGATAGAAGGAGACTTGAGTTGGGATGGTGAATACCCAATACAATATACAGATGATGTATTATAGAATTGTACTCCTGATATATAATTTTATTAACCAATGTCACCCTAGTAAATTCAATTAAAAAACAACATCTGCAGGAATTCAAAGAGTGGAAATGGAAAGAGGAAGAGATATTCATTCCCTCTGCTTCTTTCCTGTGTAGCCATGGCTCTACATCCTATAGTCAGTGCTCCAGGCAGGCAGCTGTCTTCCAAGAGTCCAAGCTCTCTGTGGACTCAGTAACAGTTTCCTTCCTCTACCCTTTAGCCCTTGGTATGCCACAAGCATCTATAGACGCAATTAAATTGAAAATATCTTGGCTTGTGGGGATGGTTTCCGTTTTGAATACGTGGCAGTTAACTGGTTAACCACTAGGAGTGTAAAGGCTTCTCTCTATTGCTAGTTCCTCCCTGGGGGCTTCACCTTCCCTTGCTGGTTCCCTCAACTTTGCTCCCCAACCCCATTAAACTCTTCTCAGTTAAACCCTGGAAGATGGGGGGGGGGGGTGTCTTCTTTCCCTGTTGGCCTCCTGACTGATATATAGATGTTCCCAAAGATTTCTTTGGACTCCAGAAAGTCTTATGGTCACAGGTTCATTGCTGACCAGACTTTTCTGCTTCTTCCTTTTACAGATCTAAACAAGAAACAGCCTCTTTCCTTTTTTAAAAAAAATATATTTTATTGATTTTTTACAGAGAGGAAGGGAGAGGGAATAGAAAGTTAGAAACATTGATGAGAGAGAAACATCAATCAGCTGCCTCCTACACATCCCCCTGATGTGCCTGCAACCAAGGTACATGCCCTTGACCGGAATCGAACCTGGGACTCCTCAGTCCACAGGCCAACGCTCTATCCACTGAGCCAAACCGGTCAGGGCAGAAAACAGCCTATTTCCTGATTTCTAAACAGCAAAATTACAAAATAATAATAATAAGTCATTCATGGGTATAGTAGAGTTTGCTGGAAAGTTGGGGGTAATGGGAAGTGGTCATATCCCACACCATATAGTTGACAACTTAAAAATCTTTATTAAACACAATCTGTATAGCCAAGTGTTTTAGACCATTCTGTTTCTTCCTCCCTCCCTCCCTCCCTCCCTCCCTCCTCTCTTTTCCTCTCCCCTTTTTCTTTTGTCAGTTGGGGTTGTCATAGCTCCTACCCACTAGGGTTGTGAGCATTAAACAAGTATATATGCACAATTCCTAAATGCCTAGCCATGATAAGGATATTGTTTATTAGCTATCCTTTATTATATATTATTATTACTAGACATTCTCCCAAATCCTTCTCAGCTGGGTTTCTTGGTTTCTCTCAGGTCCTTTGTCAACAGGGCATCCTATTTTTTGCAGCTCTCCCATGTCTTTCTCTTTCCTCTCATCTTCTCCAGCGCCACTCCTAGGGCAGATGGATATGTGGGTGGGGAGGACAAATATTTCTTTGCCAGGCTCTTGTTTATATAAACATTTTGAATCATTCAGAATTAGTGTGTCAGCCCCATACTGGCTACCCAACCTCATGCAATGCTATGTAATAAATTCTGTGCTGAACAGTGGAGATGATCCACTTGCCAACCTTCCTTTCCGGAACTAGGGCCAGGCCCCAAGGTCCCCTTAGGCATGAAGTCCCCCAAGCTCCTCAGGCATCTAGTCAACCAGTCTAGAGGATTGGGGAGTGTCCCAAAGGGGGAAATAGGGACCAGGACTCATAGGGAACCTGGGGCTCCATCAATTGCTAGTCTGGGCTCAGGGTGTCCACCTGGAAGATTCCACTAACCCCATCAGTACCAGGCAATGAAGGATGACTTAGAAGATATTGAGAATGTCACCTCTCAATGCGGGGCTGGACTTCTCCTCACCTACTTCCTTCTGGATTTCCCTGGAGTCTTCACACTTTAGAGAGCAGAGTAATCGAATATTCCACATGCTCCCTCCCAGGTTTCCATGGGCCCATCAGTCAAGGTGTTGTATAGACAAAGAGGCCTTCTAATCGGCAGGACCTACTCTTTTTTTTTTTTTAATATGTTTTATTGATTTTCTACAGAGAGGAAGGGAGAGGGATAGAGAGTTAGAAACATCGATCAGAGAGAAACATTGATCAGCTGCCTCCTGCACGCCCCCCACTGGGGATGTGCCCGTAACCAAGGCACATGCCCTTGACCGGAATCGAACCTGGGACCCTTGATGGGACCCTTGAGTCCACAGGCCGACTCTCTATCCACTGAGCCAAACCGGTTCTGGCCAGGACCTACTCTTTTTATGAGGCACTTACAATGACAAACTTCTAATAATGACAAGTGAGGAAAAAAATAGAAAAATTACCTTAATTCTACTATCAAGAGATATGTCCTGGCCATATTTAGGCATGTGGAACACTGCCAACTTAAACAAATGGAGGGACAACTCAGTGCAGATATAGGCAGATGTTTGTAATATACAAGACAGGACTCCCAGTTAAAATTGAATGTCAGATCAACAATGAGTCACTTTTTAGTATAAGTATGCATCATGCAATATTTGAGACATATTTACACACACACAAAAAAGTGCTGTTTATCTGAAACTCTCATTTAACTGGGCATCCTGTACTTTTTTATTTGCTAAATTGAACAACCCAAGGTACATTGTTAAGTGAAAAAGAGCAAGTTTTCAAACCTTATGTTTAGATTGACCCACTTATGTAAATAAAAATTATTCTATATGGAACATGCTTATGTAGACAGGGACACACACACTCTTATAGATAAAAAGCTCTAAAAGAATATACACAGATTAGTGCCTCTTAGGGGTTGGATATAGAAGGAAGGGGGGGTTTTATATTTTAAATTACACATTTCTATGTGATTTTCATCTTTATACATGAACATATTTTGTGACAAAGTATAATGAATATAATATGGGTAAAACTACTTAAGAAACAAGTGAAAAAGCAAAAAGTATAACTATATGTACAGTATAATTACCTCTATAATTATTTAAAAACCTTCCTGCCCCCTGAGAGAATCATGGATTGGTTGTCTCCTATATGTGCCCTCACCACGATTCAACCCCACAATCATTTGGGTATGGGATGATGCTCCAACTAACTGAGCCACACTGGCCAGGGCAAAAACATGCATTTAAAAAGTTAACAAGGGCTCCAGACACAGTACTAGGGGCTTCTATGTATGACATCAGTCCACTCAAATGGTATGTATTTCA
>NW_005367475.1:722523-843705 GCF_000412655.1 Myotis brandtii | reverse complement strand
TAGGTTTCTTCCCAGGATACCGTTAGGGTTAGGGTTCTCATGTTACTTTCTTAAAAGGCTCACTTCCATACCTGATAAACATATGCCCCTGTTTCCCTCCCGTCTTGGAAACAGCTTCCACTTTGCTTAACCAAACCCACCCTCCCCGTTCTCAGCAGCAAGCAAAACTGCGCTTTTCATGATGGACCAGAGCAGACCACATTAGATATCAATGACACCCATTTCTACTGGTGGGATGGAATTAAATCGTGCTTTCCTCTCCCACCTCTAAGGTACAGTGCAGGTCCCCACAGATCTGCAGATGAGGGAATTGGGTAGCTTATTCCCCTGCGTGTGCAGAGAGCATTTTCAAATGTTAACAAGGCATGGCAGAGGAAGTACTGTGAGAAAGCTGCATGGCTGGAGAAACACTGGGAAATTGTATTCTTTCAAGGCTAGTTTGCATCTGAATTTGGGAGGACCAGAGTAACAGAACAGATGAAATCAGTGTTGCTGAATTCATAAGCAGTCCAAGTACCTCTGCCCACACAGTCAGCTGTCAGGCCCACTCTGCCTGGATTACATGCAACAGACACGCCTGTCTCACATTGTTGAATCAGAAAATATTAAGTACTGATGGGTGGGACAAAAGTAGGCTTATCACTGTTCATATGGAAAATAATACAATAATTGATAAATAAGAATTCAAGAATAAACCCTGTTTTTCACATACTCACATCTGTAAACCTACTTTGCCCACCTTGTATATTGGCTCATAAGTTACATAAATAGATGTGCATAACCCATGGACACAGGTGAAGGCCTGGGCGGGACAGGAGCAGGGTGGAGGGGTCAATGGGGGGAAAAGGAGGATATCTGTAATACTTCCAACAATAAAAATAAAATTTTTAAAAAAATTTTTAATAAATAAATAGATGTGGATTTCTTGTCAACTATATTAAAGGACTTTTTTAGATATCAATTTTAATTGAATTTTCTTATATGCATGCTATTAATGAGGGATTTCTTTCTTTTTTTATGTGAACTCATAGGCATATTTTTCATTTACTAAAGGAAACATTTTTTTCTACCATATGCTTTCACAATTATCTTTTTTTTTTCTAATGTCAAAGTCAACAACTGAAGCGTGGATATATTAAGATATGAAGTGATAAAATTACTCCGGATGCCAATTTAAAAAGACAAGTGAATGTGTACAGATAAAAAAAATCTTGGAAGTACACACACCCAAATGTTAATAGTCATCTTTCCCCCTTTGGGTAGTAGAATGGTGAGTGATTTTATTTTCTTTGACTCATTCTTTTCCTTTAGCTCCCATTAGTCTCTCCAAGTTTTCTGAATTTAGGATGTGTTGTTTTTTTTAAGGACTTTTGTGAGCAGCTTTCGGTTCATGGAAATAGTGAGCAGAGATAGAGAGATTTCCCATATTCCCTCTGCCCCCACACACGCATAGCCTCCCCCATTATCAGCACCCCACACCAGAGTGGTACATGTGTTCCTTAGTAACCCACATCTACACGTCATTATCGTTCAAGGTCCATAGTTTACATTAGGTTCGCTCTTGGTGTTGTGCATTCTGTGGGTTTGGACAAATTTATAACGAACAGATCCATCATTATAGCATCATACAGGATAGTTTCCCTGGTCAAAAGAAATCCTCTGTATTGGTATTATGTTTCTAATTTCAAATTCTACTTGTTCACTGCTGCTAGATTGGGGAACAATGGATTTTTGTATATTAACCTTGCAACCTGCTGCAATCGCTCATTAGTTCCGGTGTTTCTTTTATAACTAGAAAAGAACAATTTTTCACAGTTGCTTGAGGCTGCTCTTCTGAGATGGAGCAAATAGACTCACAGTCTCCTGCCTTTCTGTGAATTAAGGTAAAGAGGGCCCCAGTGTTCCTGTGACTGCTAGGGCATCCCAAGTAGAGCTGGTTCTAGAACTTGCAGGTGGAGGGAAGGCGGAGATGGGACAGGAAGAAAGAGTGTGAGGCTGCAGCGAGAGGACGAGGCGAGGGACGGCTATATTCGAGGGGCTGTGCAAAGCTGCTGGAGCAGAGCCTGGGAAATGGAGCGCTTACCCGACAGCGAAGTTGCTCTCACTCACAGGTGACTGGTTGCAGGACGGCTCCCTTCTGCCTCTGCAATGAGGATGGGTCCTGCCAAGTCCCATCCCAGGCTGGGAAGAAGGAAGAGCATCCATGTGGGGCACACAGCACCTTTGCTCGCTGTCTATTGGCGGAAGTGTAGTCACATGGCTATACCTGCAAGGGAAGCTGGGAAATGGTGTCCAGCTGAGTGACCATGTGCTTCGCTATTAAGTGTCTGCTGTTAGGAATGAAAGAGACAACGGTTGATGTTGGTGGACAAATAGCAGTCTCTCTCACAAAGAGGCAAACAATGACAAGATGAGGGGGTGGGGACTAGAGAGTGAGAGAGAAAGGAGAATGGAGGAGAGAGAATTATAAGTGGAACAAAAACCTCCATTTGCGGAGGGAGAGCCGGGTTGGATTCGGGGCAGTGCCTGCAGCATGGGAGCCCGTTGCTGGGTGTCACTGTGGGACTCGGAGAGGGGGTGTCTGTGACGGTGGTGGGGAGGAGCCCCATTGGATTGTCCTGGCCCGACCAGCCTGCACTTCAGGTTCACCCGGGCTTCTGTTTGTGAGTTTGTGCTTCAGACTTTTAAAATCATTTTCCTTTTGTTCCCTCTTGTTTGGCCTCTGTGGTTAAATCACTTTGACCAGACAACTTGAGCAGAAACAGTAACTGGACAGGCATGGTGGAGAGTGGGGTCTCCTGCTGGCTTGAAAAATATAGCACTCCCTTCGCTTTACGTGGTGGCGTAACCTTTTCTAAAGGTTCTTCCAGATGTCACGTTCTTCTCGGACGGCACTGCAAGGCAGGGAGAGCCACATGGAGCATGAGCCGTGGAGGGGACACAGCCACTGGGGTCATAGGCCTGACTGGGAGCCCAGCTCTGCCGTGGCTGGCTGGTGGTCTGGAGGACTCACACCACTCCTCTGAGTTTCCTTTCCCTCAACTGTACCATGGGGTGTTACCAGTATTGACTTCCAGAGGTGGTTTCGTTCCTATTTCAAAGGGTTCCGATTCGGCTCCAGCTCAAGGTATAGATTTTGGAGGCTCTACCAAGCAGAGAAGATTCTGAGACAGCACAGACTTATGTGGATTGGAGAAGGAAATTCTAGGAGTGGAGATGGTTGTAACACCAAAAACCCAGGAGGGTAGTGAGAGAAAAGGAATAGAGACAGACAGAAGGGCTGTCAGATGTTCTAAGGCTCTGAAGTTCTCCTTTTCCAGAAAAGGAAACTGAGGCACCAGGAAGTCACTTGAGACTCCAGCAGGTGGTGGAGCTGCAGGAATCAGGAAGGACTCGCTGTGATTGAGAGCGTCCTCGGTGCGGGGAGAGGTGCTGACTAGACATCTGCACCTGCTCCAGCCCCCTCTCTTCTCCCCAATCCCCCCTTACCACCACCACCCCCAGGCTCCCGGTGGCAGTTTTGGGAAGAACTCGGGGATCTTGCCTCCGCTGCCCACGACTGCAGTGGGATGGCACTCCTCTTCTCTGTTTTACTTTAATCCCTCTAGGAACAGGGGACAGATAACCTTTCAATAATCTGAAATCCAATAAAAAGAATCTCTCTCCAAAGAGTACACAGGGTTGGGGAAGGCTTTAGTATTTATAGACTTTAAGGATTTTCATCCGCCCTCCGGTCTCTCTCTGTGCTTTGGAGGCAGTGAGGGGAGTAACATGAGCTGAATAAAAGGTCACTGCCACAGGAGTTGTCTTAGCCGGATGAACTTGATCTCGCAGGGGCCAAAAGCTCTAGATCAACGATTTTCAACCTTTTTCATTTCATGGCAAACTTACCCTAATTACTAAAGTTCTGAAGCACGCCAAAAAAATACATTTTTTGCCGATCCGACAAAAAATAGCTGAAATGTTGATTCATTTACAGTGGGCAACTATTGTTGTGTTGGCTGTTGTCATTTTTTTTTAATTTGACAATCTAAGGGAAGAGGTCAGTACCCCTGACTAAATAGTCAGGTATTGTATGTTTGTTTGTTTTGTTGGAGTTTGTTGTTGTTGTTGTTAATCCTCACATGAGGATAATTTTTCCATTGATTAAAAGAGAGTGGAAGGAAGGGGGAGAGACAGAGAGAGAGAAACATCGATGTGAGAGAGACATTAATTGGTTACCTCCTGCACACACCCCCACAGGAGCTGTGGATTGAGCCTGCAACCAAGGTATGAGGTATGTGCCCTTGACTGACATCAATCCCAAGACCCTTCGATCTATGGGCCAATGCTCTACCCACTGAGCCACAGCAGGTTTTAAAAATCTTGGGCACACCCGTTGAAAATCACTGGTATTAAGTTGCTGATAATGCCCATGGTTTTCTCACACACCAGGTAGGGAATAGGGAAGGGGACGCTCTTTCACTCTATGCTTGCTCGGAAAATGTTTCCTTCTCTGTTTTTACTTCTTCTACAGTCTTGCTCTCATTTCCTCTATAATTCACTTCAAGTGTCAGCTGGCTTTGCAACCATGCGATGATGCTTCTCACACTTGAGCCTGCACCAGAACTCCCTGAGGGCTGCAGAAATAGGCTGGGCCCCTCCCCCAGTTCCTGCTGCTGGAGGTCTGGGCTGGAAACTGAGAATTTGCATTTCTAACAAATTCCTGCTGCTGCTGCTGCTGCTGCTGCTGGTCAGGGCACTGGCTTAGATAAACTCCGAGGCTCTGCCCTAGCCAGTGCCATCCAATCACTCTGCACTGCTGTCTCCCTGTGGTTCTGAGGAGGGCTCCTCTCAAGGCTGTGGCTCTCCGTCCAACACCCAAGGAAGCACAAGGGAGCTTCCAGAAGAGACTGCGGAAGTCAGCCTGCTAGCAGCGCTGTGCAGAAGGCACCGAGTCTCGGGCATCTAGTCCCAAAGTGGTCCCAGGAGGCACTCGACCCTTCCTCATTCCCAAAGCGTGTGCGGGTTCCACGTCTGTCCTTGGGTTTGTGCTATGTCTGCACTCCCCACAGTCGGCCTTCATCAGAAGTCCTGGGACCCCCAGAGCAGCCTGTTGTTGAGCGGTTCTCCCAGCCGACCTCTGACCTAAGATGCCAGCTCCCTCCAAAGAGACCTCAGTCATAGCTTGGGTGGGGGTGGCATTTATCTGATGCAAGAACTTTGAGGGCAAGTTGGGCAGGCAGTCCGCATCTTAACTGAAAAATAAGTGGAACATAAGGTTCATTTCAAGTTCCTCAGAAAGAAGGTTATGGAAATCACTGCAAAGATATAAGTTGGTTTCCATTGAAAAGAACATATATTAGATTAGAAATCAGTTATATTTCCCAAAGGATTAAGTGGAAACCTATTCTGGTCCTCATGACATTTGAAATTTCCCAGTAGTCTGGCCATTTAAGAGGAAACCATGAATACTCTTTGGCTCTTGTAATTCACAGTTCAACGAGTCCACAGTTTTCCAAGCTTCAGGTGAGTTTCAACAGGGCAGTGGGGCCCTGCACTGATCTCTAAGTGCTGCCCTCTTGTGGTCGCCTGAACACATGCCGCTCGTGTTCTGGAGTCTGCACATCTACTTCTTCAAATCAAAGGGAACAGAGCCCAGGAACTGAGTGCTCCCACCAAAGGGGGAAAGGTGCTGCAGGTTTGCCACACTTAGATGTTTCCAAAGGATTACAACCATTGCTTTTTAAATATATATATTTTTTATTGATTTCAGAGAGGAAGGGAGAGGGAGAGAGAGATAGAAACATCAATGATGAGAGAATCGTTGATTGGCTGCCTCTTCACACCCCCTACTGGGGATGGAGCCCACAATCTGGGCATGTGCCTTGACTGGGAATTGAACCCTGACCTCTGGTTCATAGGTCGATGCTCAACCATTGAACCAAGCCGGCTGGGCACAACCATTGCTTTAATGGCTGTTGCTTTATCAATGTTCTGTGCACAGAAGAGGTAAGAGAGAGTGACGACCTCTGCGTTGGCTCCTCCTGCCTCTCGCCCAGCCCGCCCGCCGCCTGCCGCCGCGACATCGCCAAACCCGTCCCTCCTGTGCCAGGCACTGATTGGCACCATGCCCTACCAATACCCAGCGCTGACCCCAGAGCAAAAGAAGGAGCTATGTGACATTGCTCACCGCATCGTGGCTCCGGGCAAGGGCATCCTGGCTGCAGATGAGTCCACTGGGAGCATTGCCAAGCGGCTGCAGTCCATTGGCACTGAGAACACGGAGGAGAACCGGCGCTTCTACCGCCAGCTGCTGCTGACTGCCGATGACCGAGTGAATCCCTGCATTGGGGGTGTCATCCTCTTCCATGAGACACTCTATCAGAAGACAGATGATGGGCGTCCCTTCCCTCAAGTTATCAAATCCAAGGGTGGTGTTGTGAGCATCAAGGTAGACAAGGGCGTGGGTACCCCGGCAGGAACAAATGGCGAGACTACTACCCAAGGGCTGGATGGGCTGTCTGAACGCTGTGCCCAGTACAAGAAAGACGGAGCTGACTTTGACAAGTGGCGCTGTGTGCTGAAGATTGGGGAACACACCCCCTCAGCCCTTGCCATCATGGAAAATGCCAACGTTCTGGCCCGTTATGCCAGCATCTGCCAGCAGAATGGCATCGTGCCCATCGTGGAGCCTGAGATCCTCCCCGATGGGGACCATGACTTGAAGCGCGGTCAGTATGTAACTGAAAAGGTGCTGGCTGCTGTCTACAAGGCTCTGAGTGACCACCACATCTACCTGGAAGGCACCTTGCTGAAGCCCAATATGGTCACCCCAGGCCATGCCTGTACCCAGAAATTTTCTAACGAGGAGATTGCCATGGCAACTGTCACTGCGCTGTGCCGCACAGTGCCCCCCGCTGTCCCTGGGATCACCTTCCTATCTGGAGGTCAGAGTGAGGAGGAGGCATCCATCAACCTCAATGCAATCAACAAGTGCCCCCGGCTAAAGCCATGGGCCTTGACCTTCTCCTACGGCCGAGCCCTGAAGGCCTCTGCTCTGAAGACCTGGGGTGGAAAGAAGGAGAACCTGAAGGCTGCCCAGGAGGAATATGTCAAGCGACCGCTGGCCAACAGCCTCGCCTGCCAAGGAAAGTACACCCCAAGCGGCCAGACTGGGGCTGCGGCCAGCCAGTCCCTCTTCATCTCTAACCATGCCTACTAAGCAGAGGTGATCTAAGGCTGCCCCATGAACACTCCAGGCCCCGCCCATTCCCACATTCACTCTTGAAGAGGCCTCATCCCAGGCTCCAGGCTGCTCTTTCCCAGCACTCTCGCCTCCCTTGTGACATTGGTTGCATGGTGTTGTCTGTGTATGCCAATTCCAATGCCCTTTCCAGCCCACTGCCAATAAACAACTATTTAAGGGCGGGGGGGAGAAGAAGAGGTAAGAGAAATGATCAAGATAAGTAATATTGATTTTCCTAGACTTCGTTAAAGAGAAAATTTAAGTAAGAAAGAGAACGGGTTTATGTATATGAATATGTATGTATGCATGAATGTATATACGCATACATATACCTGTACACGTATGTGTGTAGTACGTGTGTTTTATTTTGCGCCTCCATCCTGCCCGTATAGATGAGCAGGAAGAACAGGTCTGGTCCAGGCTCCATGATGGCTGGTGTGTGAACTTGGGGTAGATAACGACCTTTCAGAGCCTCAGCTGCCTCACTGTAAAATGATGTCATTGAAACAAATACAAAATGATATTGAATGCAAACTGTAATTTAAAAATAACATTTTAAAAATCAGCAAAATACCACCAAAAAAAATGTCATTGAATAGATTGCCTTAAAGTCCCTGCCTGTTCCAATTCTGATTCCGAGGAAAACATAATACATAGAAGAGAAACCTTTTTCCATCCCTCATTTAACGTGCCACACCTTCCCTTTCTTCCTCCCTGCTCCTCTTTGCGTATTTTCTAACAAAGAACTCTACATTTGGGTTCTTTACGTGCTACCCTCTCTCTGCACCCATTGGGATGTTCATTTTATATAGTGAAAAGTTTCGTTTTTCTTTTTCACTCTCAGTTAAGGGCCACCCTCCATCTCTTAGTGAATCCGAGAAAGACAGGCCAATGTTAGACGGAAAACCTTCCAGAGCAGTTTCTATAAGACCATGACGAGCACCCCGAGCCTGAATGAGAAAGCACCGGTGGCATAAGTGTGGCCAGAGGGACCTCTCCGCTGTGGCATTTGTGGAGACCATTTGTGCTCTGAGTGGACAGGGTGGCCAGAGCACCAAGCCAGCCCCGCCCACATCCTGCCTGGAGAAGTCACGGAAGAAGGCGGTGTGCTTGGGAGGGTGGCGTGGGGACATTGGCGCGGGCAGGAGACACTGCCCCTGCCAGCAGCGCTCAGCAGCCCTGATGGCAGAGCAGGTGTGGGGGAGGAAAGCCCGCTCCACAGGAAAGGAAATGGCAGGGCCCAGGTCCACAAGGCAAGCGAGACATCCCTGGGCTCTCCCGAACCACTGGGAGGAATTGAAGGAGGTGGAGTGCCTTCCCCTCTGTGCTGGAGGGATCCCGTGCTGTTGATGTGACCTATGTGTACCCACAGGCTGGTATGTGGAGATGGAACGTGGATTTCGGGATTTAGGAAGAATTAGAGGAGGTGCCCATCAATGGATGCTTTACTCTATGCTGGTCCTGCTGCCTTTAGAAATGTGTTTGACTTTATTATTAGACAAACTTCAAGCACATACAAAAATGGAGGAAATAGTATAATGAGGTCCCACTAGCAAATTATAACTACATCACCAATCTTGTTTCCTCTGTCCCACTTCCTGCCAATGTTATTTTGAGGTAAATACCAGATTTCTATGTCATTTTGTCCATAAATACTTCAGTATGCATCTAACAGATAAGGACTTTTCTTTGAAAAAAAAAAAACCACAATACCATTAGCACATTAAAAAATGAATGTCTTTAATATCATCAAACACCAGGCAGTGTTCAAATATCCATCAGCCTCATAAATGTTACATGCTTTTTTAGTTTGTTTTAGAACCCAAGTTAGTAAGGTCCACGCAGGCTGTAAATCCTCAACTTCTGTGTTGAATAATGTTTTGAAACAAAATCTAGAACAAAATTTAACTTCTCTATCCCAACTCTGTTTTATGAAATTGCAATCGTGAGGAGGGTATTTTTTTTTTCCTTATAAAAAAGCACTCCCGAAAGCTATGGTAGTAATTGCAAAGCTATTTCCAAAGGCCCCGGGTTTCTAGCCTCATAACTGGAAGCACTTGGCGGTTTGAGTGCCCAGCAAGGTTGGCAGGCGAGTCATTTCCTGCTGGGGACCTTCTGGATTGCCGTGTTCCTCCGGTAAATGCCTCACTATCGCCTCTGAGGTCTAAGTCAGAGTGTTCATGTGTCGAATCAGCCACCAGGGGGCTCCCGAGGAACTCGATGAACTTCAGAGTTTCCCCAAAACCCACCTTTGTGCGTTTTATTTGCTTTTTATTACAGACTGAACTCGCCAGGGTGCGGCTTGTCTCCTCCTCCAGGTCCAATTCTGCCCGCAGAAGAGACCGGGCCTCAGGGAGATGTGGCTTGTTCCCGGAGGCTGGCTGGGAAAGGACATGGTGAGCTGTCCATCGCTCTGTCCAAGGATTTGAGGTTTGCAACCCCTCGCCCCTCAGTGGTCCTCCCTGAATAGCCACTTGATGGCAGAGAACATAGATGGGGGGTTAGGGGGAGGGAGGCAATATGAGTTAATAAGCTCCCTGTAGCCTTATGATTTTTATTAAATTTTTTGATTATTGGGGACACAGAGAGTGTTGCTATAAGCATCGTTAGACATGTAGGCAGGGTGGTTAATGTGAAATTACACACTCAGGAGGAAACCTGGGCCTCCAGGTTCTCCATCTGGCCTCACCAGTCTCTCCCCGTCTCTAGGTCTCAGTGCTGGAAACTGAGGGGGTGGGGGCAGAAGCGGCTTGCTAGGGGCCCCCCCTCTCCGTTGGGAGTTTTTGTTGGAGGAAGATATCAGTTTGCTAGAAGTCATTTAAAATGACAGGAAGGTATGACCTCACTATTCTGGAAGGCTAGAAGTCCTAAGCCAGGGGGTCGCAGGCCCATGCTGTCCTGGGGGGCTCTGGGGAGAAGCCTTCCTTGCATCATCTAGCTTGTTTGGCGGCCATCCTTGGGGTTCCTTGGCTTGTAGATGGCCATCTTCTCCCTGTCCCCCATCTTCCCTCTGCGCGTTTCTATCTCTGGGGCCAGATGTCCCTTTTCAGAAGCACAGAAGTCATATTGGATTAGGGCCAGCCCCCCCATGGCCTCATTTAATGGGATCACTGCTGAGGGGTTCCTTGGCTTGTAGATGGCCATCTTCTCCCTGTACCCCATCTTCCCTCTGCACGTTTCTATCTCTGGAGCCAGATGTCCCTTTTCAGAAGCACACAAGTCATATTGGATTAGGGCCAGCCCCACCCATGGCCTCATTTAATGGGATCACTGCTGTAAAGACCCTATCTCCAAATAAGGTCCATGTCCTAATATACTAGGGGGATTAGAATTTCACATCTTTTTGGGGGGAGATACAAGTTAACCCATCATAGAGACCACGTTGTAGAAAAGATAATGTTTGGAAGACTTGTAACAGCATACCCATGAATTGTGCTCACCAGTGGGCCACACCATCCTGAGGATCCAAAAAAAGTTATGAGTCTACAAAGGCAGGAGAATAACACAGAAACTACTATGATGAGGAAAACTACAGTGTGATTTTAATAAGGAAAGTCAGCATTTTAACCCAAATTACATCCTATTCACTATATTTGATGTTTTTCTGTGATCACTAATATAGAAAATAAATACAGGATGAGACCATAAATATCCAGAATATTTTTTGCTAAAAAACACATCAAAGGGTAATTATTATGCTACTAAACAGATTATCATAGAACTCTTTTATATACTAAATACTTAGAACTCTTTTATAGATTAAATACAGGGAACTTCATACTATAAACATCCACAAAATCAGCTTCACACCCCTTTTCAGAAACTCACCCATTTGTTACATAAACAAGGCCACCCCTGCTTTTGTCCTTCGCCACCAAATAAGGGCCCTCAGTCTTTGGGGTTTTACTAGGCCGTTCCTGGCCCTTCAGGCATCGGTCCCAGAAGGCACCGCTTCAGTTCCTGACATGGTTTCTCAATGAAGAGCGTCAGGGCCAGCCCAGCGACGAAGGTCAGCAGACAGTGTCCAGAGAAAAGATAGAACTGGAGAGAAAGAGGGGCACAGTGGGCACACTCTTTACTGTAAGAGTCCTCTTGTGTTTGGATCTTACAGTGTACCATCCCGGCTGTGTGAAACGGATCTGAGACAAACAGCCCTGAACATTAACAAATAAAATAAATAAAGCAAAGATATTATCCTGTGCAGAAGCCCTCCCTCAAACAAGACAAAGAACAATAGGCTCCCAGCCACAACAACAGGCTCCTCACAAAGAGAATAGTGTTGCTTTGTTGCCCCGGAGAGAATAGCTGGGATGCTGCAGAGCCGGGAGCGGAGACTCACCATGTTGGTGTCCGTGTAGTGAATGAGCGTCTCCTGGAGGCCGTTGTAGAGGATGATGACGATAGGATGCACCAAGTAGCAGGCGTAACTGATGCTGGCCAGGAAGCTCCACATACCGCAAGCAAGCAGCTGGTTTACCAGACCTGCAGGGAACAGGCCTCGAGAGTCATCGCCGCTCCCTCGGGGTGCTGCACCTAAGTCTGCGGACTCCTTCTAAGAAGGTCTTCATTCATTATCATTTTTAAGAGAACGCACCCCCCGCCCCAAAAAAACCACCCAACTTCCCATTGTAGGAAGATGAAAATGTAAGAAATGCTAATATTGAGTTTACAGGCAGTTTACTTCCTTCCTGTGGACTTGACCCCTGAGCACAGAACATCCACATGTATAACAAGGGGCGGAGTCCTCTCACTAGCCTGGGCCCGGTTCCAGGTGCAGCCACACGAACTGCGGGGCCTTGGGACCAGGCAGTGGACATGCCAGCCTCAGATTCTTCGTCCATTATTGAGCAGCTTGCATTTGATCAACTTCTAGGTCCCTTTCAGGACAAATATTCCATAACTTGTGTCCCGAAGAATTCTTATTCCTTTAGAATGGGTCCATCTACCATTCAAGATTGAGGGAGGGCCACTGCTGCCGGCGACAGGGCACCACTGGAAGGTGTTTTGTTTTGTTTTGTTTTGTTTTTTTAAATATATTTTATTGATTTTTTACAGAGAAGAAGGGAGAGGGACAGAGAGTTAGAAACATTGATGAGAGAGAAACATCCATCAGCTGCCTCCTACACGCCCCCCAGCGGGGATGTGCCCACAACCAAGGTACATGCCCTTGACCGGAATCGAACCTGGGACCCTTGAGTCCGCAGGCCGATGCTCTATCCACTGAGCCAAACCGGTTCGGCTTGGACGGTTTTAACTGAAGGCGTAACATGGGCAACTCAACAGAATCAGACCTTGAACAGAGCAAGACCCTCACGGTCAGCTTTGGCAAAGACTGAAGACGATGGAAAAGGTGGTTCGGGCCATGAGATCCCTTCTCGTCCTGAGCGTCTGAATTAAACTCTTCTTCAAACATTCTTTTCTAGATATACTTTTCCGAAGATCATCACATGGACACACATTTTCTAAATATTTATCTAACTCATCCCCCGCCCCCACATTAACCTACTAGTCTTGTCATTTGCAGACACCTCAGCACCCAGTTCCCACTGTGTGCCAAGTAGAGAGAAAGGGAAGGACCATCGGTGGCTTGCACAGACACTTCTCATCTGAACAAATCCCTTTCTTTCCACTTAGGCCCCCTTTTTGCTTGATTTCCTGCGAGGTGACGCCTGGCTCAGCAGGAGCAGCCTCCAGGGTCATCAAAGGGCTGGGACCTCGGTGGCTGTTCCGTGTCTTCTCCCAGATGAGCACACCGAGGCCCGGGCGGGTGCCCCCAGAACTCGTGTGCCCTGCACTGGGGTTGCTTTCCTCATGACCCTGCCTGCTCTCTTCCAACTCCTAAACCAGCTTCATTGGAGAGGCTGCACATTTTCCTCCCAGAACCTGCATTTGTTCATAAGCCGGTGTAAAATCTCAAACAGAACATGTGGGGTTTCCCCCAAGGATACAGACAAGTGGAGGTTTCAGATTCATTCACCAGCAAACCAAAGCCCCTCTGTGCACACGGTTTTCACATTTGTCACCTTTAAAGGGCCAGTGTGAGCACACGAACATCATACCTCCATAGCCTTCGTGACAGGCGAACACGACCCAGCCCACGGCCGCCGCCCACAGGCTCCGGTGCACGGCCTGGTAGACAGCAGCGGCCACTGAAGGGGTAGCAGAGGTGTCGTCCACTGCGTACGCCACAGCGACCACGGCGAACAGGCTGGACAGGGAGCAAATCCACCCGAGCAGAGCCTGCACCTACAGGGCAGGGAACGATGCCGCTCACAGCCCATTGGGCCACCGCGCGTTTCCTTCTCTACACGAACTTCCTCTTTTTGTACTATTACTGTCACGTTAGGTGTCTATTTATAAACCTCAGTCAGTACCCACATTTGACTAAATGGAAGGTTCAGATTAGTGGTTGTGAGGGTTAGGGTTGGGGCGGGGCAGGGGAGGGGGTCGCCCTGGAGAGGAGGCACAAGGCAGGTCTTTGTGGTGACAGAGGAGTCCTGTGCCTTGACTGTGGTGGTTGGTGGTCACACAAACTCACACAGGTGCTACAATTGCACAGCCCTGTCACCCTTACATAAGTGAGTGCCCAGGACGCCAGGGATCGAAGGCCCGTGGATGTACCCATATTGGTTTCTTGGTTGTGACGATGGACTATAGTGGGGGAACTTGGGTCAAGGGGACACAGGACCTGTGCTGTTTTTGTCACTCGCGACGGCTCTCAGATCATGTTTAAAGGAAAATTAACTGAGAAAAGGAGGCTCACCTTGGTTTTGAGAATGTTTGCCTGGTGGTTTTGGTGCATGAAAAGGCTCAGAAAGACGCCCACAAGGAATGGCCCGATTCGGCAATAGGGCTTAGTGTAGTACTCCGAAAAATACAGCACAGTCGCATTTTCACTGAATAACACAAGGAAATAAGACAAAAGGCTAAGTCTGATCTGGACCTGAAAAGGGGAGTCTCTCAGATGCCCATTGAGTCCATCAGCCGACCCAAAGTGAAATTTGGGGTACCTTTGTTTATTTCCTAAGTAACGACCCACACAGGGACCTCATGATCCTGCTGTGGGCCACAGCTGCCTTGCTAAGATTCCAAATTGCCGTGGGCCCCTCCTCCCTGGATCCCAAGGAAATATGACAGTGGTCTTCATTTTCAATAGTTGTTTCTGGTGGCTGGTATGTCAGGATGACTCAGAAAACATGGTTCTCAGAAGTGAACCTCTTCTGAAAGAAGTGAATCCCTTCCTGGGAGCTCATACAGAATTCGATTGCCTGGGCCACACCCCAGTGATTCCATTGGTCTGAGACGGCCCTTTCTGGGAGCATCAGTGGGAATTAAGAGGCCCCAGGGGACTCCCATGTCCCTCATGTGCATTCAGAGCTGAGAACCACTGGGGGAGAGGGGGCAGCCACCTCTCGGTCACCTGGCCACACCCACAGAGGACAGTGACATGATGGAAGGGCATGATGCTCCCCTGATTAAAAGGCCTAGGGTGTCTGGCCAGTGTGGCTCAGCAGTTGAGTGTTGACCCAGGAACCAAGAGATCATCGGTTCAATTCCTGGTCAGGGCACATGCCCAAGTTATGGGCTCATTCCCCAGTAGGGGTCATACAGGAGACAGCTGATTGATGATGTTTCTATCTTTCTATCCTTCTCTGTTCCGCTCTCTCTAAAACACAATAAAGGGGAAAAAATTTAAAGGCCTACACCTCATTCCCCAGTAGGGGTCATACAGGAGACAGCTGATCAATGATGTTTCTGTCTTGTAGATGTTTCTATCTTTCTATCCTTCTCCGTTCTGCTCTCTCTAAAACTCAATAAAGGGGAAAAAAATTTAAAGGCCTACAGGGTAGTCATTCATCCCACTCACAAATTCATATTGAGCACTTATGTGCCAGGGATGGTTCTGGGCTATTTGACATCAGGTGGCCAGCGAACGCTGCTCTGAGGTGACATTTACACAAACGCCTGCAGGAAGTGAAGGAGCAAGCCCTGCCAAGATCTAGATTCTAAAGGAAAAGCACTCCAGTATCAGGGACCAGCGGGTGCAGAGGCCCTGAGGAGGGAGCATGGTTGGTGTGTGGACGTAAGGAGGTCAGTGTGGCTGGTTCAGCATCGGCACGTAGGGGAGTGACGGGTGAGGTCAGGCAGGGATTCTGCTTTGAGAGAATGGATGGTGACTGGGGGAACTTGAGTAGGTGGCTGACAGGATCTGATTTTCATTTGCATCACGGACTGCTGCACCGAGACTAGATCAGCAGGTAATGGCACCAGTATATCCTGTGTAATACACAGGGTGGTCATAAAGACATACTTCATTAGGGAAGCAATATGGCCTCGTGTGTAGGGTCCCAGGTTCAGCTCACACCTATGCCCGGTACTAGCTGTGTGACCTTGAAGGGGTAACCCCAACTTCCTCAAGTTTCAGACTCTCCAACAACAGAACCCCCCAGCAGCAGTTGGCCACTGGAGGAGAAACACAAGACAGCCACGTGGGGGCGCTCCTTTCCTCCGAGAAGCACTTCAGCGGCCAGAGGACCCCTGGGCAAGTTGAAAGGTTCAGAAGATTGGAAACAAAAGTGCCATCAACTTTCCCATCCGGGCTGAACATGCCCCGCCCGGTTTTTCCACACCCTGCTGTGCACAGGGCAAACAGCCTGGCATTGGTCCCCCAGTCCTCCCTGGGAGGTCCTGGCTTGCCCAGGCGCAGAGCCGGGCTGGCTGGGAACAGTTACCTTGCTTCTGACGGAGCTGCCACGGGGAGGTCATGAGCCAGTGTGAGCAAAGCAGTGGCAGTGAAAGATGCCAAGAACAGCGCGGCCCCGAGGAGGACAAGGACGTGTTTACTTCTGCAGAGAAGAGGGGACATTGACAAGAGTGCTCTTCAGTTTCCTTCACCGCAGAATCTGTGGACAGGAAGGACTTGCAACCCTGGCAAAGGCGAGGCCTGCCTTTGAGAGAGGCTGGCGTGGGGCAGCTGAGGCTGAGGGGGGCTGAGAGGGGCGAGAGGTCTATTTACTTAAAAAATAAAATAATCTAGGGAAACGCTTGTGTCATAAAACCATTAAAAGGAAGATACTAAAGTGTAAGTGCAGAGTCCTTTCATGCATAAGAAGCTGTGCAGAAAAAGATCAGAAGGATAAACACCAAAATATGGACAGCAAATTCACGTCTCCTTGAGGGAGGAATCGGGTCCAGGGCAATTGTGTTCCCCTCTCTTCATCCTAATGTTTTCTCCAATGTTGTTAATTTTTTTTTTTTAATCTTCTCCTGAGGTTATTTTTTCCATTGATTTTTAGAGAAAGAGAGGAAGGGAGGGAAAGAGATAGAAAGAAACACCAGTTTATCCTGTGTAATACACAGGGTGGTTATAAGGGAGATTGTTAGACATGCTTCATTAGGGAGGCAAAATAGCATAGTGTGTAAGGTCCTAGGTTCAGCTCACACCCATGCCACTTACTAGCCATGTGACCTTGAAGGGTTAACCCAAATGTGTCTCTCTCAAATCAATGTGTGAGAGAGAGACATCGATTGGTTGCCTCCTGCATGTCCCCGACCAGGGCCGGGAGCCTTCAACCCAGGTACATGGCCTTGACCAGAATCAAACCCGGGACCCTTCAGTCTGCAGGCTGACACTCTATCCATTGAGCCAAACCGGCTCCCAATGCCCGCCCTTAAATTTAACAAAAGAGAAGAATACATCTTTTAAAATGTGGCATGGATAATGCACACACCATCAGTTTCTCCGTGAATGACTGAAGCCCTAGTTTAGAGCTTTTCTAAAACTAACAAAAATTCAGGTGATAAATCACCCACGTGGAGAAGCGGGCACACGGATGGATTGCTTGGGGCACTGTAAATTCCTTCACTCTTCCCGGAGAGCCATCTCCTGGTATGTCACAAAATTGTTCCTACCCTTTGACATAGTATATATGTCCCCAAGGAATAACTAAGGGAAAGAGCAGTGTGCTCCAAGGCACTCGTTGTCATCCATAGTCATGAAGAATTGGAAACGATCTGGATGCCCTAACCTTCAAACTGGCATTTCATCCTAACGCTGACAAGTATGTAGGTCATGCCAACAGACATGCTTCATTAGGGAGGCAAAATAGCATAGTGTGTAAGGTCCTAGGTTCAGCTCACACCCATGCCACTTACTAGCCATGTGACCTTGAAGGGTTAACCCAAATGTGTCTCTCTCAAATCAATGTGTGAGAGAGAGACATCGATTGGTTGCCTCCTGCATGTCCCCGACCAGGGCCGGGAGCCTTCAACCCAGGTACATGGCCTTGACCAGAATCAAACCCGGGACCCTTCAGTCTGCAGGCTGACACTCTATCCATTGAGCCAAACCGGCTAGGGCCCAATGCCCTTAAATTTAACAAAAGAGAAGAATACATGTTTTAAAATGTGGCATGGATAATGCACACACCATCAGTTTCTCCGTGAATGACTGAAGCCCTAGTTTAGAGCTTTTCTAAAACTAACAAAAATTCAGGTGATAAATCAGCCACGTGGAGAAGCGGGCACACGGATGGATTGCTCGGGGCGCTGTAAATTCCTTCACTCTTTCCGGAGAGCCATCTCCTGGTATGTCACAAAATTGTTCCTACCCTTTGACATAGTAATCCCACTTGCATATATGTCCCCAAGGAATAACTAAGGGAAGAGTAGTGTAGAAGCGGGCACACGGATGGATTGCTCGGGGCGCTGTAAATTCCTTCACTCTTTCCGGAGAGCCATCTCCTGGTATGTCACAAAATTGTTCCTACCCTTTGACATAGTAATCCCACTTGCATATATGTCCCCAAGGAATAACTAAGGGAAAGAGTAGTGTGCTCCAAGGCACTCGTCATCCATAGTCATGAAGAATTGGAAACGATCTGGATGCCATAACCTTCAAACTGGCATTTCATCCTAACGCTGACAAGTATGCAGGTCATGCCAACCTGTGGAAATGTTTATATGAACAGTTACATGGAAAACGCTGAGCACGAGATGTTGCACACACATTGACCATAGCTCTGCACAAACACGGACTGCTGTGCGTAGGACAAAGATTGGGGGAGAAGGTAAACAGTGCAGGATTTCATGCTGCAAACTCATCTGAGAAGTTCTTATCGCACATTTTAAAAGCTGCTCTCCCCAGACCTGGAGCACTCTCCTGGAATTTTGTGGGAAAGGGCACAGAGGGAGGAAACATGTCCCAATGACTCACTTTCCATGGACGAAGACGATGACCGGCGTTGTGAGGTGGAAATGGAAGTCATTGGCAAGGTACCACGTCCAGCCGTTGCACTGGAAAGAGAGCAAAGGTTACTTCTCTCGGCCATTTACCAGGTCTGCCTCCCACCGTCTGCCTTCCTGGACCAGGAGAGGAGTTCAGTAGGCAGGTGGGGATTTCCATGGAAGAGAGAGGAATAGTGAGTTACAGGCATCTCACATACCTCATCTCATCTCATCTTTGTAATAAGCCTGTATGGTAGGTTCCAGTTTACAAAATGGAAATTGAGTTTTCTCTATTGTTTACAAAAGAAAACAATAATATCGAATCTCTTAGGACAGCGGTGGGAACGAAACTGTATCGTGTTACACAGATGCAAGGAATAATTATTGTTATGGTGCGGTTGGAGTCAGGCTCGCTGCTGTTCTCTCTTCTGTGCCTCGTCCCCTTCCCTCCCCCACTCTAGGAGGAGAGAATGTGTCCTTTTAGAACGGAGGCCTGGCTCCAGACGAGTTATGTGGGAAACCCAGGGTTCCCACGCATGACTGACATGAGATCGTCTGGCCAAAGCCACATCTTTCATCACTTACCTGTCTGTGTGAAATGAGGCTGCTACCTGCACTTCTTCTTCAATGTCAGGACATTCCTGGGGCATCCTCTCCAGCGCTTCAGCAATTAAGGGCACCTTGGTCTCCTTCCCACCCCCTCCGTCCAAGGGAGACCAAATTTACCCAACAAGCGACAGCTTTCCTGTACCACCTGGAGACAAGTTCCCTGGTGGGGAATTTGCAAGGCCCTCACACCTCTGCTTCCAAGACCTAGGGCAGGTTTCACCTCTGAGAGGCGACTGGCTGATGTCTTTGTCACTGATTCCCACACATGGCCCAAGCCAGTCTGCAGCTAGGAAAACAGCCCAGGCTCTCTGTCCTCCATGGGGCCTGGCACAGACCTGGGCTCACCTGAAGGCAGTTGGGTAGTGATACGTGCCTGTAGAAGCTGCTGGGCACTTGCGTACCGAGGGCAGCTTCTAATTGGAAAGTGTTTATGTGCGTGATTAGCCCCACGCTAGGGATTCTCTCTTCAGCTGCACTTCCAAGGCACATGCCACGTCAGTGGCACGATTTCATCACAGCCACCTCACTTGCATTTGCTCCCAGGTCATCGTGGGCGAATTAGGGCTTTAAGGAAGCCAAAAGCAACGCATACAAATGTTGCTCGGTCAGACCTGGCTTGAAATGGAATGGAATGCATGATGGTGAGGGCACGGTGCAATGTTCCACCCGATACAGGCTCTCTGTGTGGAGGTGAAGAAACTGTCCTTGCCCCCCGGGGCTGCATGGGTGGACAGGAACCGGGATGGGGCAGGGTCACCTGCATTGCGGACATGCACCTGGATAGCTGCCCCCTCGGCGCCCACTACCCTGCTTCCTCCCCCTGCTTCTCCCAGCAACTGCCCTGCCAAGGCCGGTGCAGTCACCACCCTCCATCACAGGAGACTGGCCTCCCTGCCCACAGCCCACCTCCCTACAGCATCACCAGTACTCACTCCCGAGAATAGGCCAGGAGGAAGGGGACCAGACTCCTCAAGGTGGCCCTCGGGAAGACACTGCCTTTGTGCCCATCCGCCCTTTGCAGCCAACACGCGGGACTCACCGCCTTCCGGACCAACAGGAAGTCATTGAGCAGCAGCAAGTTCGTCCACCACGCTTGCCTGCAGTTGTCCAGGTGGAGCTTAGGCACCTCCCAGACAGGTCCCCAGGGAACCAGGGAGAACAATCCAACCAACAAGCACACGGAATACAGGTGAAGAGGCTGCAACCTGGCGGGAAAGAGCCAGGTGAGAGAAAGTGACTCCACAGTGCTCCCACTCAGGAAAGGCGGGACTGATAGGCATGGGGATAGGAGCCTCTAAGACAGTTCGTCCTGGGTGGGCCACCACCTCCCACCCACACCTCAAACACCCGTGGATTCAAAATCGTTTCTTGAGCACCTATTATGTGCTGGCACTGGTGCTGCTGATGCAAAACACTGTCCTTCATTGAGCAAGTCGTACAGGTCAGCCACCGAGCTAGGAACTTTGTAGATAATTTCTAAACCTCAAAACTCCTATCGGGTAACTATTACCTCTGTTTTACAGATGAAGTGGTAGCTCAGAGAAGTTCACCTGGCATCAGCCCCTCTGGATGAAAAGACCTTCCTCCACCCCTCTTCCCCTCTCTCCCTTCCTAGATTTATTTCTTCCTTCCTTCCCTCATACCCTTCCTCCTTCCAAGCGGATCTGAAGCAGCCACACAGATGATGGATACCGCACCCAGTGTCTAGACCAGCACGTTCAATAGAAATAGAATTCCAGCCACATCTGCCCCCGAGGTTCTAGTAGCCACATTTTTAAAAGTCAAAAGAAACAGGAACAATTCATTTTAATAATATACTTTATTTAGCCCAATAAATCCACATTCTTCTCATTTGAACAGGTAACCAATATAGGAAATTATTGGGTTACTTCACATCCTCTTTTCTTTTGCCAAGTCTTTAGATTCCGGTGTGTGTTTTACACTGGCAGCAGGTCTCAAGGGGCCAGGTGTCTGGTGGCCCCTACGGGACACGCAGTCTAGAGTTCCCATGGGAGGCTGTGCAAAGGGGCACGGGCAGTTCTGGGTGGGCTGCGGTCAGAGACGTCCTTTTAAAAACGCATTGAAAAGTTCCGGGTAATGCAAGGAGGGCAGAGCACATGGCCTTGCAGCACCTCCATCGCCTCGGTGGGGCGTCAGGGCTGGGTGGGTGTGACAGATGGGAAGGGCAGGGCTGCTGGAGGTGCACCCGTGGGCCTCCTGTCCTCCCCACAGTGATAAAATCCCTCATAGGGAGTGTCCGGGAGGGCGGTGGGCATGCGGGGAGCAGGGCTGGAATTGCTGATCAAAGTCAGAGAGAAAGAGCAACGGCCTGCGCCAAGGGGCAGCACCCAGGGCAGCTCAGACGGCAGCCACGAAGCCCTCCCTGGGGGCTGGGCCCTGCCAGGGTCAGCCATCAGACCCGCTGCCCAGCAGCTACTCCCACGGGTCTCCCTTCCCGCCATCTGTCTCCCCCCTGCCCCCGGGAGAGTAAGTTAGCCCCCTGCTCCTCTCAGAGGCAGAACTCGGGTCAGATGTCCACAGGAGGGAGGGTGGGACCAACTGTGTCCCCGCCCATTACACAGCCCTCCCTGGGGTGCTGGGGCAAACACAGCCTCTGGTTTGTCTACATTTTTCTCACTGAGAAAATCACATCACTTCTCTCTTTCCTCTTCTATGGAAAACACAGGTGATGATTCCTTCAACGCTTTGAAGGAGGAGGAGGATTTCTGCCTCCTAAGATTTTTCTGAGAATTAAATAAGATCAGTAAGAAAATAGTTTGAAACGTTGAAAGCGTCATATAAATGTACACAGGCTTTGTTTTTTCCAAACTTCCAGAGGATTGCAAGTCAGAGTAGGTTTTCGAAGCCTAAACTGCAATACTAGCCATGGGTGTGGAGGGCTGAGGAGCAGGGGTTCTCAGACCTGGTGAGTGGGAAGGTGAACTGGAAAACGTCCACCAAGATGTTAGCTGTATGAAACCAGCAATTGCACTAGTAGGAATTCATCTGCAAACATCCTATATAATAAAAGGCCAGCGACCATAAGTGTAACAACCAGAATGACTGCTTGACCAGTTTTCATGAGGTGCATTGACCACCTCTCGCATCATGGCAAACAGGAAAGCATGGGCGAACCGAGGTGAGTGGCTGTGGGGCAGGACTGGCAGGCAGATGAACGGCAGACCTCTTGGTCCCTCCCCCCAGCCCTCAGGCTCCAGGGAAGTGGAGCCATGCTGCAATCGGAGAACAACAGCAAAGGGGGGGGGGGTAGCAGCAGCAGAGAGGGACTGGGGACTGGGGAGCGGGCAGAAGATGGCCCTGATCGCAGGCTAGGCCTAGGGACCCTACTCGCACACAATTTTGTGTGCTGGGCCTCTAGTGTTCATATAATTGCACACATATGCACATGCATTGTATCATTGTTTGAAATAGCAAAAAACTTGGAAATGACCTCCAGTGATGGGGACAGGTCATGTGCATGATGGTCTACCCACACAGTGCCATCCCAGGCCACCTTTAAAATCAGTGAGGCAGGTCCTTGCATGCACATAGAGGTGTGTGCCAATGTTAATCATGAAGTGGAAAGAGCTACATGGGAAAGAGTGTATAAAATATAGTATATAGTTTAATCCTATTCATAAAAAAACAGTGCATATAAATATATGGAAAGTCTCTGCAAGAATTCACAAGAAACTGTTAACAAAGGTGTCCTGTGGGAAGTGAGACTGGAAGGAGGCCCCGTAATTTTAGTGTGTAACCGTCTGTTATAGTTAGACATTTTTATCACGAGCTATTTTTTAAAAACCCAATTTTTTTAATGTGGCTTCTCTTTGGAATAATCACAGTTTTAAGGGTCTGGAGCACCCACTCTCCTTGTTTCCATGAGATAAGCTCTGTGCTGATTTACCCCTGGAAGTTGGGGTTTTGCAGTTTCTTATAACTTGCAGTAGCTCCCGTCTGGTCCCCTGTCTCCTGCCCCTGCCCAGTGACAGTCTATTCTCTGCCCTGCGGCCAGAGTGATGCTTGTGAAACGTACATCTGACCAGCCACTGCCTCCTGGAGTCCTCCAAAGCCTTTCTGTCTCAGAATAAAATGCAAAGTCCTGCAGGTGGCCACAGACGCTGCAGGACCTGGGCCCACCTCTCTGACCTCATTCCCTCTGTTCTCCTCTCCAGCACCTCCGGCTCTTTGAGGTTCTTCAAACACACCAAGCATGCTCCCTCCTCGGGGCCTTTGCACCTGAACCCCTGAATGGACCCTTCTTCCCTATAGCATTTTCTTTGCTTAGAACATTCCTTTACTTCCTTTAAGGTTCTTGACAAATGTCACCTTCCCCGGCCACCCTTACAGAGGAAGACCCTGTCTTACTTCCTTCTCCAAACTATCATCACCCACCTGTTATAAATGTTTGCATATGCAGCTGAATGTTGCCTATTGATTTGTTTATTGTCTTCTCCATCACTCACATGTAAGCCCCATGGCACCGCATGGTTTATTAACTGCTAAATGCTCAGGGCTTAGCATATAGGGGATCCTTGATAAATAGAGAGAGGGTGTGAACAAATGATCTTACTTCCACTCCTCTTGGAGGGAGGAAGGCAAGCAGTAAACCATTGGTGAACAGGGAGAGCTCGGGTCAGATGTCTAGAGAGTTGGCCAGCATGAATGAGAACAGCAAGGAGCATGGCTGCTTTCTCACTTGGTTTACCTTGAAGAGGATGAGTTCAAACTATGGGTTGGTGATGGGCCCCTCCCTTTTACAACAGTGCTGTCCCAGGTTGGGCTCACTGTCTTCCTGGGCCAACCTGGCACTCTTCCAGACCTCCCTACCTCAAGAATGCCACCATCTGCCATGTCGCTCCGGCCAGAAAATGTGTCCTTGACTTGCCTTCTCTGCATTCCCTCTGCCCATCACCACTCTGACTCCTGCTCTCCTGTTAGTGAAGTAATTTACTCACTGGGGTCCTTGCCTCCGTCATGCCCCATAATGCCTCAGCACCCCTCATCCCCACCTTCAGCTCTCCCTGCCCCTCACCATGACTTTATCTGCCTCCTTGATCCCCAGCTCCAGGGTCTTTCCTCTGAAGCAAGTTTACCAGATGGAACACACCATGCCATTGACTCGCTCACTGCAAACCCTAACCTCCCATCTTTTCACTGAGCCCTTGGCCTGAATCCAGTCCCTCTCCTCCACAAGACCTCAGGGCAAGGCAGGCTACTTAACCCAGTGTCACACACCCAAGTGATATTGACAGAAGCAGCATTCTGTCCTCCCCAGGATGAGGGCCAGACTTAATAGAGCTTGGAAGAAACCAGACATCCAGAGTGGAAAGGAATCACTAAAGGTCTACCCCTTAGCTTGTACTCATTCTTAGCCTATTTACAGGCAAAGTTAAAAGGTATAAATAACAATAACAACAGTAACAATGATAACTTACTTTTCTAAGTTCTTTACATACATTATCTCATTTAATCCTCACGAGAGGCCAGTGAAGTGATGCCATTACTCTCCCCACTTTTGAGATGAGAAAAGTCAAGCACAGAGAGGTGGTAACACTTGCTCAAAGCCACACAGCTGGCAAGTGATGGAGCCAGAATACAAGCCTGGCAAACAAGCTAGAGAATCAGATCTTACCCACTCGAGTTTATTAGCCCAGAAGACTGTTTCAACACTCCCCTTCCTATTTCATGAGAGTGTAGTGTGACAAGAAGGGCATGGGTCATGAGTAATGAGAGTGGGGCTCTAGTTCAGTGATTTAGAAAATATATAAAGGAAGGGATTGGAGTCCATGAGTTGAAGGTCCTTTTCCGCCTAAACATAGACGGTCTCATTACACACCGGCCACTCCATCACACTGGTTTCGTATTTCGTCCCAGTAGTGTCATCCTTCTGCTCCAACCAACTACGCATTCACAAGGATCACCAGCTGGCTTCCTTCTCAGCGGAACGACTATTGTCCCAAGGATCAACCAGCCCCTCTCCTGGTTGTATCTTATTTTATCTTTATCATTACCATTAGCACTCTTACTCACAGGATCCAATTACTACCAATTTACAGGAGCCATACAAATGCTCCTGTTGAATGTAGAGTCCATGAAAATCTGATGGTCCGTTGATTGAAATCTGATGCCCATCAGCTAAGGAGTAAGGATGTTTTTGCTGGTTTCATATACCTCAAATTTTATTAGGACCAATGCCATGAAAACTGGAATCTTCCACTGGCAAAAGCCATTAAACCAGCAAAAAACAACTGTATTTAAGGAAGAAAACGACTTCTCTCCATTTATTTTTCTTTAAACATTCTTTCAAAAGAGGGTTGAAGAATAAAAAAAATCCTAAATTGTTACACAGCAATAGTAAATTGAGAAATTATATAAATAAACCTACCTTATAAGGCGACTAAAGTAGTATCTGAGTATAACTTTAGCAGTTATTCCTTTTTCTGAAGACTGCTGCATCTTTAAAAATGACCTTGTGCTTAACCAGCCACTGAGAGAAAGAGAAGAATAGGCACAGGAACTGTTTATCGGTGATAAAGCTCATTGGTTGATTAATCTGGTCTCCAAGTCAAAACAACAATCTTTTTTTTGCTTGCTTATGCTGCAAGCCCATGGCCATCCACTTTGGGGTCAGCCACTTCCTCACTGTGGATCCAGGCTGATGGGGCAGCCACTATCCCCAAGCTCGCCAGTGATCATGCAGAGGACAGGAGCGCTCTGGAGGGCCTCAAACCAGCAACTACATGTCCTCACCCAGAAAGGACATGTTTAAAGCTCTCAGCATGATGACAATACCAGGTACCACCGGTCAGACCTAGAGATGTGGCCCACCAACCACAATGGTGCCAGGAAGTGGTATGTTGCCAATTGAGGGTGAAGAGCCAGGAATATTCAGTGAACATTAGTAACTATTGTCCCAAACATCAGCCAGTGGTCTTTTGCTGTAACACCACTAGGGCTGCTTTTGCTTTTATTTTTGGAGCCATACCAAACCACTTTGCAATGGTTTTTGAGTGAATAATCAAATAGGTGAATAAACAGCCCAATTAGATAAAAGGGAAAATATTACCAACCCTGCTTACTTAATATGGAAATGAAGACTCAAAGACTGTTATGTGGGTTGCCCAAGATCCCAGTGAGAATCCTCAGCCAACATATCCTGATGACAAACTCATCACTCAGAACATTCCACTAAGGAACAAATGGATTTCCACTAAGGAACTAATGGATTCCCTAAGGAACAAATGGATTTCCTATGCAAAAGGCCTTGTGTGTTGGGTGGGACTTGGAAGGGATCAGGGAGGGTTGGAGAATGTCTTTATTCTCTGCCAGATAGATTTTTCTTTCAAAATGCAGCAAACAGTAGCCACTATAACAGGAACAGAATTTAAAGAGACAGCTAAGAAAGAACGCTGAGATGGGGAATTAGGGCGGTGGATTCTGATTCTGGCCTCCTCTGAATTTCAGGAAAGAATCAGGGGCCTGAGCTAGTCTTTCCTTTCAGTGACTGGCGCCCCCTCCACCAGCGTGGTTGCTAAGCAAGGCCCGGGTCTCACTCTGTGTGCGGCCATGCACTGTCCGGCCTTCAAGTTCATGAAGACAGGACAAAGGGATGGGCCGGCAGGAAGATGGGCTCCGAGCAAGACAGTAGCTCCAGGAGCCTGAGAAGAGCCAGAGACCTAAACAGGTTGGGAAAGGGTCAAGGAGGAGGGGTCAGTGAGGGGCAGAGGGGGATATCTGTAATACTTTCAAAAATAAAGAAAAATTCTTCTAAATCCTGCTGTAGAGATGTGGCAAGTCACCCTGAGAGGTAGAAAAGGATTCTAAATGGTCACTGGCTAATCATTTATGTCCTTGGTTTTCCTATATAAACCCATCAGTGACATCGTGGTTAAGACACACTTTCACCATGAAGCAAACATTACATTCGACTGCTAATGTGCCTACCTGGGGGACTTGGGTAAGTGACTTCATTTCTGAACATCAACTTTCTCATCTGTAAAAATGGGCATGATATTGGTTCTGGCTTTATAGGTTTATTGTGAGAATCGTA
Source organism: Myotis brandtii (assembly GCF_000412655.1). Classification (NCBI taxonomy): domain Eukaryota; kingdom Metazoa; phylum Chordata; class Mammalia; order Chiroptera; family Vespertilionidae; genus Myotis; species Myotis brandtii. The sequence continues at coordinate 816,589 of NW_005367475.1, read as the reverse complement.
TGGGGTGGAAGATTTTAAGCTCTTAGCATAACGACCATACTAGGTATCACTGTTAGTGATGTTTCCATTGTTCAAACAAAAAGTTTACTTAAAAGAATATATGCACTTTATAAAGTAATAAAGTGAAAATTGGGAGGAAAAAAATAGTTACTGAGACTGGCAATGAAAAATCAAAGAAAATTGGGATAAAGAAAAAAAATGTACAGCTTTGTTTCCCAGACAGTACTGGGATCTACGCGGCTTCACCGCCCGCCTTCACATCTCTCACTGGGGCTCCCTCCATGGTTCTCAGACCTTTACGGTGGCAGCAGCTGGAGGGCTTGCACCAGCCCAGGTGTCTGATGCAGTGGGTCTGGATGGGGCCTGGAAATCTGCATTTCTAATGGGCTTCCAGACGGTGCTGGTGCCACTGTGCAGGGACCAGACTCTCAGAACCACCGAAGACAGGCACAGCCCTCTCCAGGCCGCAGACCGAGCCAGATGAGAGGGGGCATAGGTTTGTCGTTTACTTGGACATCTGCAATTTCAGAAACCTGGGTCTGTGCTTTGGTTATCTCAGGGCTGACCTGATGGCTTCTCTGCTGTCCCGTTTCCCCCTGATGGCCCAGGATGACCTGTGGCCTCTCGCGCCCTTCATTCTTCCCTCCTAGAGGCAATTCTGCAGCTTGAGTGTTGGCTTAGGTTCCATCCACCCCGATCTGTCCTTGGCAGCCGCCCTCCCAGGGCTTGGAGCTCTGCCCATCAGTGCCTGCAGCATATGGTGTGGGGGGGTTGCCTTGTTCTTATTAGCCTCCTTTGCAGGGAACAGAGCTCTGGGCTGTGGGCAGACTTCCCTACCCTCGAGGCTGCCCTGGTCTCCTGCAGCTGGGCTTCACCTAGTTAGACTCAACTATGCCCTGTTGGAAAGTCTGGTGCCCAGGGTTCCGTATCTTTGCTGGGTTTGCTGTGATAGTGGATTCTGACCCTTGCCTATCTAGGCTACTCTCTGTCGTCACCTTGGCCACCGCCTAGCACAGTAGTTCTCAACTTTCTGGCCCTTTAAATACAGTTCCTCTAACTGGTTTGGCTCACTGAATAGAGCGTCATTATGTTCAATTTGTAACAGTGAAATTGGGGGTCACCACAATGTGAGGAACTGTATTAAAGGGTCGCGGCATTAGGAAGGTTGAGAACCACTGCCCCAAGGTATGTTTTTATTGATTGAAGAGAGAGAGAGAAGGAAGAGAGAGAGAGACTTTGATGCAAGAAACATCTAGATCAGTGGTTCTCAACCTTCTGGCCCTTTAAATACAGTTCCTCATGTTGTGACCCAACCATAAAATTATTTTCGTTGCTACTTCATAACTGTAATGTTGCTACTGTTATAAATGGTAATGTAAATATCTGATATGCAGGATGGTCTTAGGTGACCCCTGTGAAAGGGTCGTTCGACCGCCAAAGGGGTCGCGACCCACAGGTTGAGAACCGCTGGCATGAGCTGTTGCCCAAGTGGACAGGTTTCAGCTTATTCTGTACCTACTTTTTCTGCATTGCCCCAAGAAACTATCACACCAGAGTCCTGAGATGAAACAATTAAGAAATCATTTCAACAGCTATTTACCGAGCAGTACTATGTGCCTGGCACTGCTTTTGGCACTGGGGGTAGCAGCCCAGAAAACAAAATATCCTGCCTTACATTCCAGTGGAGACAGATAAGAAAGGAAGGGGAATGTTGGGGGTGGGGGGGCGGGCAGAGATGCAGCTAAAATAGTTAGATAAAGAGAAAATGAAGTAGAGAGTGCCGGGTGGCTCCATTTTTAATAAGGGGATAAGAAAGGCCTTTCTGGGCAGATGCCATTTGAGTGAAAACCTGGCAGATAAGAGGGATATTGGGGAAGTGTTGCAGAAAATGAATGGTCATTAGCAATCTCTTACTATTGCTCATCAGGCTCCTTTTGGGGCCCCTCCTATTATTTCCAGCTTTCAAAGGTGGGGACACCAGTTGGCCTAGGGTGCAGCCCTGATCTGTCATTCATGCCCCTCCCAGCATGATCTGATTCAGTCCTGTGGCTTTAGAAACCGCCTGTATCCCATCCACTCCAAAATTTCCGTCTCCAGCCTTGACATTGCCACTGAGCTCCGGACACACAGAGCCAGCTGCTTACTTAACACCTCCACGTGGGTGTCTAAAAGGTCCCTTCATCTTAACTTGTCCAAAACAGAAAGCTTGACTTTCCTCCCCAAACCCAGCTTCTCCTCTGATCTTTCCCACGTCAGCTACTAACATCGCCATCTGCTCAGTTATCAAAGCCAAAACCTAGAAGCTGTCCTCAACTTCTCTTTCCTTCACATTTCACATCTAATCCGTCAACAAGTTCTAACAACTCCACCTCTGAACTGTATCTTGAGCATGGCCTTCTCTCTATCCCAGCCTCCACCTCCCAGACCAAGCCTTATCGCTTCTCCTCTGAAATGCAACCGAGGTCACCTGATTGATCTCCCTGCTTCCGCCTCTGCCCTTCTTAGATCTATTATTACCACGGGAGCCAGAGTAATCGGTTTAAAAAGTCAGATCATATCACTTGCCACATTAAAGCAATCCAGCGACTTTCCCTTTCACAAGACTCCCATCCAGCTCCTTCGCTTGGCTACCAGGTACTCGGTGGCGGGCCCGCCCCCTCTCCTGCCTTCGTCTCTCCCTGCTCCCTCGACCCACACTATGCTCGGCCTTCTTTCTGCTGTCTGTTTCCCACGGATGCCTCAGGATGCCCCCGGGGCCTCTCAGGCCCTTTAACAAGGCTCACTCTCTCCGGCCTTAGTCCTTTGACACTAGTTGCTGCCTCTGCCTGAAACATTCTCGTCCTGGGAGTTCTGGGAGCTGGCTGCTTCTTACCACTCAGGTCTCAGATGGAACAGCCCCTCACCAGACAAACCTTCTCCAACCTCATGAAACAAATACCCATGCTATCTCCTTCTTGGCTATTTCTTTCCTGACATTTATTACTATCAGATTGCTTCTTGTTTATTTATGTCTATTGCTGGTTTCCCATGTATGTACACACACACTAGTGGAAGCACCATGGGAGGTCCTTGTTTGTTTTATCCACTGAAGTAGCTCAGGACCTAGAACAATGCCTGGCAATTAGGCATTCACTAGATCAGCGGTTCTCAACCTGTGGGTCGCGACCCCTTTGGGGGTCGAACGACCCTTTCACAGGGGTCGCCTAAGACCATCGGAAAACACATATATAATTACATACTGTTTTTGTGATTAATCACTATGCTTTAATTATGTTCAATTTGTAACAATGAAAATACATCCTGCATATCAGATATTTACATTACGATTCATAACAGTAGCAAAATTACAGTTATGAAGTAGCAATGAAAATAATTTTATTGTTGGGGGTCACCACAACATGAGGAACTGTATTAAAGGGTTGTGGCATTAGGAAGGTTGAGAACCACTGCACTAGATCCTGGCTGGATGGAGGAATGATTAGCATCTGATAAAAAGAGCAGCGATCTGTCATCACCTTCTCCCTGTGAAGGACGGGATGCTTAAGTCAGAAGAGGTGGAGGCAGGCTAGCACAGTGGCTAAGATGTAAACTCCGGAGCCAGACTGCTTGGGTTTAAATCATGGGTCCACCAGGACTATCCCCCTCAATCTTAAGTCCCTTCTCTTCAAAGTGGAGATTTTGTGCTTTCTCCATACAATGGAATATTACTCAGCCATAAAAAAAAGAAGTACTGACACCTGCTACAACGTAGATGAACCTCAAAAACATCATGCTAAATGGCCAGAGCCAGGCACAAAAGGCCACATATTATACAATGTGTTTATATGAAATAGCCGAAACAGGTAAATCCATAGGTACAGGAAGCAGATTTCCAGAAATGAGGGGGAGGGAGTGCTGGGCAGTAACTTCTCAATGGGCATGAGGTTTCCTTTGGGGATGATGAAAATGTTTGGAACTAGATAGAAACAGTGGTTGCACCACATTGTGAATGTGCTAAATGCCACTAAATTGTTTACTCTAAGTGGTCAATTTTAGGTGATGTGAATTTTACCTCAACTAAAAAAATGGGGATTTTAACAACGGTCCCTACTGCACAAGGACGTCTTGAGGATTAAAAGAGGTGATGCTGCAAAGTACGTCATGAGGTACCTGACATTTACCAAACAATTAAGAAATTTTACCACTCGGTAGTTATTTTAAATAGACATAGCTTTGTGAAACATCATATCATTTTTCTTTTCTTGTTTCACATTTTACTATGGTAAAGTTTAACTGGAAACTTTATCATGGATTTGCCTCAGCCCACGAACCAGAATTTGAGAACCACTGAAATAAACATTTTGAGAAACAGAATCACCTTTTGTGAACAGCCCATTTTTAGAGCCATCCTCACGCATTTAGTAAACTGAACATACAAAGTGGGGGAGCGTGTGGCAGCAGTGCTGTGCCGAGATGGACAGGAGCCCAGGGCAGGTGGGTAAATGTGAGCCATTCAGCTTTTCTCACTAAAGTGAGAACGGCAACGCACACACACACCCCCAAACAAGCAGCAACAACATGACAGCAGGAAAAGCACCGTATTACCTGACCGTATTACCTGATCAGGAAAAATGTGTCAACCCCAAGATAGAACGGGCCACTCCGGGAGTAAAGGTAGAGCGGGTTTTTAAGCACTCTGGCTTTCCATTCAAGCACATTATCTGTAACAAACATAAAAAACAGTGTTTATTCGTTCAATAGAAAAAAAAATCATGTGATTTATCTTTTCAGAAAAACCAGGAGAAACACATTCAACTTTCAGTTGTATCGGGAGGGTGTCATGTATCCCCGTAATTCACTTACGAGGGGATCTTGGAGCAAAAAGAAAAGGGAGGAGACGGAGGTACCTAGTTGTAGCTAAGGCTTTGCGCGCCTCTGTGCTCTCAGTGGCCTCAGCCCCCTTAGGACTACAGCAGCATCACCTGCTCATGGACCCGTGCAGGTCTCTGGGAGGTTCTTCACACCCCCCTCAGCTGCCCCCCAACTCTGATGCATGCATCTGGCCCCCGGGGAGACAGTGCCACTGGGAGTACTTGATGGGAGTGCTTCGGGAGTGTAGCAACGGGGAAAGGTCGAGAAACATTGACTTTACTAATGCACAGTACTTATCTATGCTTGCCTGTTTTTCCAGGAGAAAAAAAATAATGTCAGTTTCCAGCATCATTAATCATGATGAGAGGGAGCCCAGCTGTTTGGACAATGAAAATACAATCTCAGGTGTCACTATTCACTTGGTAGCCAGGTGCCTGATTTGTACCTCGGAGGAGGCAAAGCAGCCACTGGACACTGGCCTGGAAAACTCATTTATGGGAGGTCCCGGCCACGTCTCTAAACCAGAGGGAAGCTGTGGCCTCCCATCCTATGGCCCAACGTGATCTGCTACACAAACATGCTCTCCTCCTTGACTGCTCTTAGAGGCCGCTCGGCTCTCCGCACCCAGAGACAGCCAAGCGGTCATCTGACTGGTGTGCCCCGACATGATCCACAGGAGACTCAAGACCCGGATGCCATTCAGGGCAGAGCACGTGCTTCCTGGCGTCGTGGTGGTCCAGATGGCTGGCACATTCTTCTGCCAAGAAAAGTATCTCAGAGCCCGGTCCGCGGCTCCTAGGCATCCTAGGCGAGAGCAGAGGTGTCACTGTCCCCCTGAAAGCCAGACCAACCCACCTGCCGCCCCACCAACAAAAACCAAAACACACACCAGTGATCTTGGCTGTCCCCAGTGATCCCTCACTGTGGTCCTGGACCGCCCACCTCAGTTCTCCATCGTCCCCTATGGATCTGTATGTGGCCCCCTGGACTTAGTCTCCTTCCCCAATGAACCCTGACTTCGCCTAACAGACATGACTTGAGGTTGGCGCCCACACTGCCTTGCACAGAATACACTGCCCAGGTTCAGGCCCCAGGATGCCAATGCCTGACCACAGTCTGGTGTTAGAAAGGGTTGGGGGGAGGGGAACTTAGACATTATTAAGAAAGCACACGAGGGCAGCATTTTGCTAGAAATGGCACCCCTGGTCCTCTCCCAAGAAGGAATCACTTACAAAGAACACCGCTACCTGTCAAGGTACAGGCATGAAAACAGAGGGGCAGGCGGCCCAGAGGGTGCAGGCCTTACGTGAGGTATTCCTGGCTCTGAGTCTGGCTATCGCTTACTAGCTCTGTGACTTCTGGCAAGTGAATTAACTTCTCTGTGCCTATGTTTCCACATCTGCAAAAGGGGAATCAAAGTAGATCTTCAATCATAGGATTATTGTGAAGAACAAATGAGATAATATCGTAGCTACTAGGCTCACTATTTTAAGCCCTGTTGCTTTAAGAATAGTTCATCCCTTCTACTTAATTTATTCCCTGCATTTTTTCATTTCAATTTGACTCATCATGAGAGCCAATCAAGTAGCTAGAATTGTGGAACAGGAGCCTGAGGAGCTCAAGCTGCCTCTAAGAGACTCAGATTTTCTCCCGGATGTAGCTTGGCACCTTAAACACTGTGGGCAACAGAAATCCCTGCAGAATTCAAACTTACTCACAAGGGTGCAGCTGGCTTATAACCAACCTCTGGAAATCCAAAGCAAGTTCTTAAATGGAAGCATGTAATTGCCTAACATTTTGAGGTCCCAGCCATAACTATGCGTTTTTCCACTGGAGTCGCTCTCAAATGTGCACGCAGCTCAGCCTCTTATTAGGAGGGCTTTTCACTCCCCAGCAATTGGCAGAGCCCCAGCACAGTGAGCCATCCTACACCAGGGCCCCGTGGCTCCCCTCAGCGCCCCAAGGAGCCACAGCCTGGAGGGCGAGACGCAGGATCTGGGCTCAGCCGACTTCCACCAAGTTTCTTAGCCTCGCTGGGCCTGTTCCCTCACTTTTAAATTAAGCACACTTTTTGGCAGGGTTCTTGCGAAGATTCGAGAATGTTTGTCAAACATCTGGCCCAGCGCCTAACTTGGCAAGCAAATCCTGAATACATTTTGCTATCATTATTTTTTTTTTCCATCTACTTGTGGGTCACACTTAACTAGCAGCAGCTTATACAATCTTCTGAAAATAACTGCTCACTAGGGAAGACAGCCTTTCTGAGTGCCATTCCACTAGCGTGGAAGTGGAGAGTATTATCAAGCATAGGAGTACGGGGGGCGGAGGGGGGGGAGCTGATGACATGATGCGTGTGGTCTAAGTGGGGGGTCCCCAGACCATCACCTGAGATCTAGTTAGAAATGCAGTCTCAGGTACAAGCCCAGACCTGCCAAGTCAGAATCTTTGGGGGTGACAAGCCCTCCAGGAGATTCCGATGCTCACCAAAGTCCAAGAACCGCTGACCGTGATAGGGCTTTAAAAACCGCGGCAGCCCCTCAAGTCTCTCGGATATTACTGGGGGCCCACTGTAAGCCAGGAACACACAGCAGGAGCCCTGACCGCCGGGGGCAGCGGCCACAGCTCTTTACTTCACGAAAACATCCTCGAACACTCGCTCATTTTTTCTCATCTAAATGGTAAAGGACGGCTCCTGTAACAGGAAACCACACTGAGCAAATGCAGGGATTACTCAGAGGATAAAGAAGCAGGAATCTGAAATGCCCCGTCTGGCTCCAAACCTCCAGAAGACGAGGGTCTTATGTTGATTTGACCTGCTGGTGAGTGTGAAAGTGGAGAGAAGAAAATGCTGGACCCTAGGGGTCTCTCCATCTCAAGTTCTATTTTCAAACATTCAGGAATGTGATACTTTGCTCCAATGGTATGAAATGAAAAAAAAAATTTCTATAGCAACAGAACACAGAAACCCCCCAGTTTGAAGACACAATTAAATGTAGCTGTTAAAAAGCTAACAAACCTCCCTAGCCGGTTTGGCTCAGTGGCTGGAGCGTCAGCCTGTGGACTGAAGGGTCCCAGGTTCGATTCTGGCCAAGGGCACATGCCTGGGTTGCGGGCTTGATCCCTAGTGGGGGGCATGCAGGAGGCGGTCGATCAATGATTCTCTCTCGTCATTGATGTTTCTATCTCTCTATCCCTCTCTCTTCCTCTCTGAAATCAATAAAAATATATTAAAAAAAAAAAAGCTAACAAACCTTTGGTTTCCCCACCATAGAAAGTGTCATTTTGGGTGAAGAAGCTAAAGTTTTAGTAGCCAGTTCCTGACACCATCCAGGAGCATCTGCCCTAAATCCTGTGATCTGGCCTTAAAAAGCAGGGCTCTTGGATAGCCTCCTACCAATGATCAGCAATGGTGGGTTGTGGTAACTGTAGGCTCCCCCTCAGTGTGACAGAGCATGCAGCTGGTCCCTGGAACCCAGTGGACCGCAGCGGGGTCAGGGTTGCCAAGACCTCTTCCCACCCCCCCACCCCCACCCTGGACTTAGCTGAAAAGATGAGGAAAAGAACAACAAATTAGGAGGAGGTAAGTACATCATCTCATTTAAGTCCTTCAACAAATCCCATTCTATGCCCCCATTTTACACATGTGGAAACCGAGGTTCCTAGAGGTCAAACAACCTGACCAAGGGCAGAGTTAGAAACCAGGCAAGTGTGAATGGGGACTAAGCTTGAGCTCTTTTTGCCACACCCACTGTGGAACTTTCTACACGGCAGCCGAGCAGCTGGTCATGTAAGGAACAACTGAGGGGTTCTGAGCCTTGGGGGAAGTCATCATAACTGTCCCCAAAATCTGATGGGGCTGTAATTAAAACAAGAGAGCAAGTAGATTTATTTTCAGAGGCCCCAGGGGGCCAAACCAGGGCCCAGGGGTAGAAAATACAAGACAGCAGGGACTGACTCCACAGAAGCCTCGCACCCAACACTTCCCATCACAGTGTCATGATGGGGTCACAGGGAGCCCCGGACTGGTAGCCAGCTTCTGATCTGAGGACTACAAAACATGTTTCTTTGTTGTTTTTCTTGTTGTTGGGGTTTTTTGTTGATGTTGCTACTGTTTTTGTTTTTGCCTGGAGAGCCAAACAGAATCTGATAAAATCATGACTACAGCTTCCGCATAGGACGAATTCCCTGACGCCACTTTCTCACATATTCATATTCTTCTGGTCCATTCATTGAAATTTTGTTTTACTTTTATCCCTCTAGTTGGAGTAAAGGAGGGACAATTGTGTAGACGTACAGGGGCCTTGCCAAAAATTATATCACGTGTTCTAGAGGTATTTGCATGACAAGGCTGTTCTTGTTTCAGGGTGCGTGTGTGTGTGTGTATGTGTGTGTGTGTGTGTGTGTGTTCTCCTCGCCTCGCCATAGGGGCGGGTGGAAATGAAGGCATTGCTCCTGATTTTTTAACTTAAGCACAACAGTGTGACTCATTGTGATCCGCCCTCACTGCATGATGCCGGGTTATCCACGTCTGGCTCAGATACACTCCGCCCGTTTTAATCAGCTGTGCTGCGTGCTCACTCCCCTGGCTTCGTGCACATGTACACCACGTACCTTGGCTGTGCCAGGAAGGTTCTGAGTCATCTGTGAACTGTGACACTGGGAACAGACATGGTGATCATGGGACTATTCCTTAGAGGATCACTGCAGAGGAACCCAAGCTCTGTGCTGACCTAGTCTTTGAGTAGCACAGAAACACTGGGTAACTGTGCCCAGGAAACAAAGCAGCATTTTTAGTGACCTCGCCATGGCACCCTGATGGGGCACAAAGCCTGAATGGTGAGCAGCAGAGACCCGCCCTCCACGCTGGCACTCAGGCTGCTGGCTTCGCTACACTTAGCACGGCGGGAATTCTTTCCCAGTTCTGTACTCATCTAAGTCCCCTCTCATGAGTGGTAGTTTATTCAAATGCCCACTTTTTCCTCTGCTCGGGGTTCCTGTGAGATGGGCCAGGCCGACCGGCCATTCGATTTTGCTCCTTGGTTCACTCCTCTCTGTCTCTCTCAAAGGCAGGCTCCCGTAAGTGGCTGCATGTGCCCCGAGTGTGGAGGACGCCCCGCGGTCTGACCCCCACCCCCTGGCTGCCACATACGCAGTTTCAGCCAGAGGAAGGGCGAGGCCGAGCAGGGTGAAGAACCTGTAGGGAGAAGAAATTCATGTGTGGCCAAGCCTTCCCTCACCCCAACACCACAACACCAGGACACCACAGTGAGGTGCAGAGAAAACAGCCCAGCAGACACAAAACCACTCCAGCCCTTGCTGGAAGGTAGGTTAATCTTTAACATTTTAAGGATTAAAAGTAGTTTTCTAAGAATAAATAACTGAAAGAAATTACAAAGTAAAAGATCAATGGATTTCACTAAAGTTCTTATTATAATTGCAAAAAAATAATAAACAAACAGCAGTGAACACATCAGAAGATACTTGCAGCTGATACCACAAAGGATTCATATTCTTTATCTATAAAATCAACCTTAAAAATCCATAAGCATCCAAATAACACACACATAGAAAAGGGAGAGGAGACTATAAATAGCAGATAAATAAACTTGTGTGTGTGTGGGTGGGGGGGGACTCATTACCAATTTTTAAAAATATAAATTAAACCAACTGATTTATTTATCAAATTGGCACAGTTTTTATAAAGGTGTGGCTCCGTTGGTTTAGCATTGTCCTATGCACCCAGAGGTCACTTGTTCGATTCCTGGTCAGGGCACATGCTGGGGTTTCAGGCTCAATCCCCAGTAGGGGGCGTGCACAGGCAGCCGATCCATGTTTCTCTTTCTCCCTCCCTCTCTAAAATCAATTTTTTAAAAAATGTTTTTTTAAGTAGCTTTGGATGCTACTTAAAAAGGGTGACAGGGTGATGAAACAGACACAGACGTCTCCTAGCAGGGGGCAGCTTAGGGGAAGTTTTCAGGAAAGCACCTTATCAAATGATTTGAGCTGCGAGCCAGCAATTCCATTAGTTTCTCCTAAGGTGCAAGGCAGGATGCAAACAGGAAGTAGCAGGCAAGATTGTGGAGGTGCTTGTGAAAGCAGCCAGGCCTCAAATAAGAGACATTCACTTTCAGTGGTCATGTGATAGGACCAGGGGGATTTGGGGACCGGATACCTCTCTCCGGGGTCCTTAAACCCAGTCACTTTTGGGTGTGGCTATCCTTCCTCTTGAACTCCTGCATTTTCTTGTTTAAGGTAAATGGTGACCTCCCTGCACACGGAGCCTGGGCCAGACAACACTCAATGACAGAATCCAAGGCTACGTATAGCTGGTGAGTGGAAGTTGGTAAAACAGTCCCGACATACACATCCCAACCAGGTCCCGAAGATGCTGTACTCACAGGCACACGGCAGCAAACACGTCGAGGGGGAACATTCCGGCAGCACATCTGGCCACACCCCCATCAGGCAAGGAGGACGCATTCATTGTAAAGAGAGAGAGAGAAGGAGCCAAAAATGAAGCATTTCTGAATCTTAAAATACCTGCCAAGACAAAAAAAAAAGGATTGTATTAATAAGACTTTAGTTGCCAATAAATACTTTATACTCCAAGGGTTGTTTTCATATCTCTTATTTCAAAACAAAATTTTGACATCCAAAAGGGCAGCTGGCTTTTAATATATCTGATTTACGGATGGATGGTTCACAGATGGATGGGGAGAATAGTCCAAAAGGGCAGCTGGCTTTTAATATATCTGATTTACAGATGGATGGGGAGAATACGACACAACGATGTGGAAACTCGTAAGAACTAGGAACGCTGAGCCCAGCTGGAGGTGGACCATGGCTCTCCTGACTTCTCTGCCCAGACTCCCTCATCCTTCCTAGCACACAGCGCTGGGAATGAGCGTCCTAACAAGGAGACATTGCCAAGCTCAAACCTATTTGTGAACAGGTCCCCACAAGAGCGGTAACTGCACTATGAGATGGAATGACATGACGGAAGTCCACAATGTGATGGGGAAGGGTACTGTCTGAAAGTGAAGCTAAGACGCACCAATTTAGGACACAGCTAATTAGTCACCATAACAAAGAGTCTATAAAGGTATCAATGGTAAGATCGGCGGGCTCAGACCTTACTGTGCCTCAGCATCCCCTGCGGAGCCTGGTGAGTGGATGCTCCCTGCAAGGGTCTGACCCAGTAGGTCCAGGCTGGGGCCTGAGAACCTGCCCTTCTCACTAGGTTCCAGGTGCTCATGCTGCTAATCGGGGTGCACACTTTGAGAACCACAGGACCAGGGGACTTCCAAAACCTCCACAAAGGAGGGGGACACAGCACAGTTTAACAAGTGGCAACATTGATTGTAAGTAACAACAATGCTGCTTTTCAGTAAATGCCCATTAGAAATGAGACACATTCTGGTCGTGATTTCTAATCCGTCAACAACCCTACAAGGAGCTCTCTCTCACCCACTGTATGTTACAGACAAGGACAATTCTCATCAGATAAGCTCGTGAACTTGAGCATAACGGTTAAGAGTACAGGTTCTACACTTCAGGAGGCTGCACCCACCCCTTACTATATACCATGGGCAAGTTAGTTCATCGCTCTGTGCCTCAGTTTGCCTCTTGATAAATGGAGATAATAAAACCTAACTTGTAGGGTTGTTGTGAGAACTAAATGTAGCAACGACGATAAAGCAATTGGAAGGAACTTGGCCTGTAGTAAGAGCTCTACTAATGTTGTCTTTATTATTATTGCTGCTAAGTGGCAGGGCCAGAATCAGCCCAGGGCTGTATGAACTTGAAGAATGTGGTTTTTTATTCCCTCGTGTTACCTTACCTCATCACACTACATTGCCTAGACTTGCATTCAGGAGGCTTGGGTCTGAGCCAGCTTGCTGTGTGACCCTGGGCAAGTCACGTCACCTCTCTGGGCTTCATTTCCTTATCGGCATAAGGAGGAAGGGTGGGTTGGACACAATGTATTCTAGTGCCCCTTCCACTCCAACACCCACTGTTCCATGAGTCTGGCCAAAGGTTTTCTAAAATGTCTAAGCACTTGCTCTGAATTTATGTGTCGCCAGCTACTTCCTGGTAGTATTTGAATTTCCCAAATAAACTCTCCCACTGAAAAAGAAGTGTACTGACCATCGCCATGTCTGTTCCCGCTGGAAGTTCTAGTTCTAATTTTAAAGGAGGCCACTGGCCTTTGTCAATCAACCACTCATTCACGAGCCTCTGGGCCGTGGGAGCCGGGCCCCAGCCTGATGACCCTGCGTGAACTGAGAAAACCAGCTTCCTGGCCTCCTCCATTCCCGTGGTGACGGTCTGCAGACATCCTGCAAAACCACAGCAGCCAGAACCTTCCTTTGTCACCTCTAACTGCACAGCCCGTGTTGGAGGCCACAGCGAAATCCAAAACCAAGCTGTAAAAGCTTTGTAGTTTATCTACACTGTTGAAAAAATTGTTATTTTTTTACCCGAGGCCCTACATAAAGTAGAAGACAACAGAACTAGGAATAAAAAGATAAAGTAAGTCTCTGGACTTCCAGATGAAATTTCCTTTCCCTTCCATTGTTTTTAAACGTGTACTGTTTTTTACACCTGAATCTTCCCTTCAGCACGGGCTTAACAGCAGCTGAAAAGTGAACCCCCATTGTCTCCAATGGTCTTTCTGCAGCTAAATCCTAGAGGAGTTGCCTCACAGGCCCCAGAGCCAAGAAGAGCAAGTTGCAGCCGACCTCACCTGCATTGCCCCAGGAGTCCTTCCTGCACAGCCAGCAATTTGCTGAAGGCTGAAACTTGAAGCCTTGAGCAATGGTGTCCTGAGCCAGAGGACACAGGAGCCCTGGGTCCTCGCTCAGCGGGCAAACCTGGACGCGGAGAACCCCTCTGGGTCACAGGTTGACACTGCCCACTACCCCACAGATGGTCCAGGCTGGATACTCACAAAATGATGTTCCTGGCTCTGCCCAGATCCATCACCATACCCACTTTGGAGAGTGGCAGCAACTTTTAAACCTCTAAGTAGCCAAGAAGCCAGAACAATGCTGGAAGGGATGTGTGGGGGGGGCGGGGGGGGTTAATTTGGTTACACTGAAGGCATCATCAGCTTTGGCCTTCAGACACTCGAATCCCTTACATTTCCACCAGGGACAGGGGTGCTAAGGGGTTCCACAGGATCTCAGCCCCAAACTCCCACTGCTCTGTGCCAAGCACCTTACAGGTAGGAGTGTGAGCAATCTAAGCTCCACCCCTTAACTCCACTCCACTGTAGTCACTCCCTAGAGGGGGCTGGGAGCCAGCTGGGCAGGGAACTCTGGGGTCCTAGACACTGAGAGTGTGAACTGGAAGGGCAGGTGCAGGCTCCAGGTTGGCACCTCTCCTTGGCCCTACAGACATCTCATCCAATAAGGAGGACAGCCAGAGGAAGGCCAGTAGAGGGGTCCCTAACGTATGGAGCTCAGGACAGCATCCTGGTTGCCTAGATCTGAGGGCTGCTGCAGACACCATTCCTCCAAAGCACCCACCCTCCTCTCATGTTAATCACAGGACTCTGGGATCCTAAGGGTCAGGGGGGGAAGAGACTGAGTAGAACAGAATTGAGCTGTAGAGTTCCCAAAATCAAGTTCAAAGGGACTCTGAAAAGAGACTGTTATGGATTGAATTGTGTCCCCCCAAATTTCATATGTTGAAGCACTAACCAGTGGCTCCCCCAGTTCCTCAGAATGTGACTGGTTCTGGAGGTAGGGCCTTTAAGGGGTGATTAAGTTACAACAGGCCACTGAAGTGTGCCCTAATCCAACCCAACTGGCATCCTTATATGATGACATTTGGACAGACGTGAGCACACAGAGGAAGGACCACATGAAGACAGCAAGAAGGTGCCATTGGCAAGCCAAGGGTAGAGGCCTCAGGAGAGACCACCCTGCCCACACCTTGATCTTGGGCTTCCAGAAATGTGGGAAAGAAATTTGTTGTTTGAGCCCCCAGGCTGCGGTGTTTTGTTAAAGCAGCCCTTTGCAACTAGCATAGGGACTCACCAAAGTGCTGTGCTCAATGGGGCCGCACTCAGACAGGGAACCAGGCCCATAGCATAGGGACTCACCAAAGTGCTGTGCTCAATGGGGTTGGGCCACACTCAGACAGGAAACCAGGCCCCGACTCTCATAATGAGGCTGCTCGGGTGGGCCTGGTTTGCTGGGCTGATCCAACCCCGCCCAACGATCCAAGTCAATGTCCTCAGGTCCCAGCAGCACTGAGAAGAAGCACCCACCCCCGACTCTGAATCCTGCCACGGTCAATAAAATCAATTGGCAGCCTGTGCACATTCAGTCGACCTTAAATGTCTACACTGTGCTAGACTCTAGGTCTACACAGGGGAATAGGAAACCTTTATTCAAGCTGTTTCCCACCGACATCTCATCATGCCCACCTTCCCAAATCTTCCCTAACTCAGGCCAGCTTAAGACCTCGCTATAAACATTCCCTTTTCTCCTCCCCAGTGTGATTCCCTTCCTATTCGCCCCAAAGCTCCTCTCCAGGCCTGCCTGTCCCCACCACTCAATGTGACATGGACTGTTTATTTTCCAACAGTTTCCCAGCAGCCTTGGGCACACATTCTTTTCTTACTATCTGAATTATAGGTTTCCCAAAATGAATAACTCCCAATTTCTTTTGATGGTCCCCCAGCACACGTGTGATGTCACACACAAGAGCCAAATAGAAGAATGCTTGGTAAATATTTTCTGAATTAAACTGAGAACAGGAAATGGTATTCTATGAAATGTTTTGGATTCCTTTTAAGTTCTTAGTCAGAGAGGCACTTTTGTGGGTAATTCAAGGAGTTCTTATCAGAATCACTCCATTTTCTCAATCAGCACTCAATCAGGGATGGTAGTGGGGAAAGATGTATCCCTTGTAGTTCTAGCACTGTTGTTCTACTATGGAGGCCTCATAATTCTGATTATAATCAGCAAAGCAAGATGATACCAGCCTAACAGAGCATAGGAAAGAGGACAGTTTACAGCTATTGTAAGGGACTATTGACCATGGATTGTAAGTAGCTCCGTACTCATTGCTTTGGGCCACTGCAAATGGAGACAGTGAAATCACCATATGATGTTCTAAAATTTCCATCAGGGCAGGAGACAGAGAAAGTTGAGTCTGGATAAAGTTTGCTAACTCAGTGTTAAGAGACCCTTAAACCAAGCCCCTTCTTTTCAGCTCTGTATTGTCCCTGTGACCAGGTAAGGTCATTGGCCTCATAATTAAACTTCAGCCAGATTCGTCTAATGTTTATCAAGCATGTTCTAAGTGTAGATATGGGCTGAGTCATCACCCTCCCAACTCCCTGTTGTGTTTAAGGGGCCTCAGATAATCCAGCCAAACTAGGAAACTAGGTATTAGGTAGTTTTCTTGGTTGAATTGTATTTCCCACCCCCCACCCCCCAAAAAAGGTTCAAGCCCTAGCCCCTGGGAACTGTGAATGTGATTTTATTTGGAAGTAGGGTATTTGCAGATATAATCAACTTAAGATGAGGTCATACTAGGTTAGGGTGGACCTTACATTCAGTATGACTGATGGCCTTATACAAAGAGGGAAGTTTGGACACAGAGAGACACACAGAACAGAACTCCAAGTGACGACAGAGGTAAAGGTTGGAGTGATGCATCTTAAACTGCCCAGGTAATGGCATTGTGTTATAGGATCTCAAAGGGGAGTAGAATTTGCCACCACAAAATGCCTAAAAGAATTTAGATAAGAGGCCTGGCTTAGAGGGAAAGCTACTACCAGAGATAACTTTGATCTGAATATCCCATCTGTATTGCAAGGCAAACATCTAATCACCAAACATCTGTTCTTCTTGTCCTATGAATTACTCTCCTGTCCTTTGAAGCCCTACACCCCTATCCCACTCCTTAGCCCAAGATGGCTTATAAGCCTCAACTGCCCAACTTGCCCTTGGGCCTTGTATTTTTATGGGAAGTATTTTTCAATATTCCCCATACATATGGAATTAAAATGTTTTCTCCTGTTAAACTATCTTATGTCACTTTAATTATTAGACCAGTCAAAGAACTTAGAAGGGTAGAAGGAAAATTTTTTCCTCCCCAACAATCCCTAGGAAATGGAACACAATGAGTGACACTGAAATATGCAGATATGAATTGTTCGGGCCTGTAACTGGGTTTGTGATAACCACATCCAAATTTTATCTGGAATCTCAACACTCTGGTGTTACATATTTTCATTCTCAGGAACCCACAGAAAGTCTGTTGGTTTAAATTTTATAACATCCTACGGCAACCACACTGTGCAGTTTTTTGCAATATGTTCTGCTCTGCCCAGAGTCTTTTTCCCTCTCTGTGCAATGCTGGCTCATTTCTTTTTGGCTTATCTGCTATGGTCTCCATGTGTGAACTCCCTGCCCTCCTGCTCCAGATGAGTAAAGTCTGCACAAACAGCTTCCTCCTGTGATTGCTGAGCTGGTTACCCCCACACTGTGGGGGAAATATTGGCAACCCCATCAAAAGCTGTAAGGAATAGCTGACAAATCCTTTCCAGATGGGAACCTTTTCCCCTGGGCAAAGACCCTCCCATTTCTATCTACTACCTCTGTGCAGAGCTGGAGAAATGCCTTGGCAGTGAGGACTGAATTATATCCAAGTCAGCTCTGCTCACCCTCATCCTTTCTCCAGTTCCTCAGAAAATCATTAAAATATCTTTGCAAAACAGAGCAAATTGGTGGTCACCAGATTGGAGGGGGTTGGGAGGCTGAGTAAAAAAGGTGAAAGGGATTAGAAGTACAAATTGCCAGTTATTAAAATAGTCATGGGGATGTCAAGTACAGCACAGGGAATACAATCGATAACATTGTAATAACTGTGTATGATGTCAGAGGTGCTAGACTTCTGGGGGTGATCACTTCATAAGTTATATAAATGCCTAATCACTATGTTGTACACCTGAAACTAATATAATATTGTATATCAACTGTAATTGAAAAACAAATAAAATATCTTTGTATTATAATAGTTTCTACTTTCCCCTTTTATTCTAATTTTATTTTCCCATTCAATTCTGACTAATAGGCTTAGCATTTAAAAAACTAGGCTAATTGATAAATCTCTTAAATCATATGAACATTAACTCAGATTTAGGGAGTCATTTATTCACTTGAAATGCTAATTTAATAAAACTCTGCAAATTTATCTTTGTTGCTAGGCTATTTATGACTTATTCAACAAGAATTAAAATTAAAATTTGATTTATTACAATCGGTTTTCTTTTTAAAAGCACATAAAATATTTGGCTAGATAAATAATGTATCTGGAGCTCTAGGGATAATCATAAATTCAGAGGAAAATTAAGGTTGTTGAAGACTAGCTGCAATATAAACACTTAAAAGAGGACTTTTAATAATGTGTGTGATATTGTGACATAATAAATATATATTAGATCTTCATCCCCAGTTCCTGGTACAGAGCTCCTAAAGCCCTTGGAATTTCCTGAGTGTTAGGGGTGAGAGGAACACCTGCTGTTATTCATAATACAGTAAACTCCTTTCAACCATACTTGAGGTTATGCTAATCAGGGGACCCCTGGGGGGGAGAGGGGTGGTTGCCGAAAGAACCAACCTTGTGATTAGAGGGTTGGAACTTTCAGCCCCATCCCTGACCTCTAGAGGGGGTGGGAATTGAGTCAATCACCAGTGGCCAATGATCTAATCAATTGTGCCTAATATAACTCCACGAGAGCCCTAAAGGAAGGGGTTCAGAGAGCTTCCATGTTGATGAAGACACTGAGGTGCTGGGGGGGGGGGGGGGGGGGGGGGTGCACCCTGAGAGGGCACGGATTCTTCCACTTGGCTCTTTCTGAGTTTTGTCCTTTGTAATAAGCCAGGAATAGTAAGTAAAGTGTTTCCCTGAGTTCTGTGAGCCATTAGACTTAGAGCAAATTATCAAATCCGAGGAGGGTGTCATGGGATCACCTAATTTGCAGCCAGGTCAGAAGTGGGTAATCTGGGGACCCACTACTTCCAACTGGCATCTGAAGTAAGGGGACTGTGACTTTAACATGTGGGGTCAGCACTACCTACCGTTAATTAGTGTTAGAAATACACAATGTGAGGGGAAAACCCACACCTTTGGTGTTAGAAGCGTTCTGTGAATAGAGAAACAGTGTTTTCTTTTTTTAAAATATTTTAAAATTGATATTTGAGAGAGAGGAAGGGAGATGGAGAGAGAGAGAGGGAAACATCAATGTGAAAGGGAAACTGAATGGCTGCCTCCCGCTCGCCTCCTGCTGGGGATCGAGCCTGCAACCCCGGCATGTGCCCTGGCCGGGAATTGAACCTGCAACCTTTCAGTGTACAGGATGACGATCAACCAACTGAGCTACACTAGCCAGGGCTGTCATGCTAGTTCTTATTTTGGTAACCAGAATAAACACAAGAGTCAACAATTTTAGGCTTTAAAGCTCTTCCTTTGAAAATTTTGAACGAGTTGAGGAAATCAAACCAGTTTTCATGCGGACTAAAATGTGTACATTCTGCAGGTTAAGATCCAAAGTGTTTGGAAGGCCACTGAGAGTTGGATCCAGACTGACTGCCTGTCCAGCCTCTCTATAGAGAGAAAGAGGAGATGTATGGGGAGATTAAGTGATTTGCCCAGGATCACACAGCTGGGAGGTGACGACCAGGACCAAAGCTGGGCGCTTACCACTAATCCATTACCACACATGGGCCTCACACAATCCTAGTTCATTCTGGATGTGGCAGCTGACAGACCTCCACACATGGGCCTCAGCACAGGACACTCGCAATATAGAAACCAGACACCTCGCCCTAGCTGGTTTGGCTCAGCGGATAGAGGACCAGCCTGGGGATTGAAGGGCCCAGGGTTCAATTCCAGTCAAGGGCACATGCCCGGGTTGCGGGCTCGATCCCCAGCAGGGGGAGTGAAGGAGGCAGCCGATTGATCAGTGATTCTCTCTCATCGTTGATGTTTCTATCTCTCTCTCCCTCTCCCTTCCTCTCTGAAATCAATGAAAATATATTACCAAAAGAAAAGAAACCGGACATCACCTACCTCCTTTCTTCAAGCCCAACGAGGAGTTGACTGTGAGGGAAGGTTGTTTCACTTGAAAATTTTATTGTATAAAAATGCAACTCCTACCTTCTTTATTCTTTCTCCTCCTTCCTGCCTTCTCCCTTCCTATGCCACCACCATCATTAGTCTCGGCTTATTGCATTTATCGGAATGAAAGGTTCATTTGATCCTGAAAGAATGGCCTTTCTTGGCTCTGAGTTGTTGGGGTTTTTCAAACTTTATGCTGAGACAATAGTTTCACTAGGTATTCTATTTTGTTATTGTTAATCCTCACCCAGTGATATTTTTTCCATTGATTTTTAGAGAGAATGGAAGGGAGGGAAGGGGCGAGGAGAAAGAGGGGGAAAAAAACATAGATGTGAGAGAGACACATCGATTGGCTGCCTTCTGCATGTGCCCCAACCAGGGCTGGGGACTGGACCTGCAACCCAGGTACATGCCCTTGGAAGGGAATCGAACCTGTGACCCTTCCGTGCGGGAGCCAACGCTCTAAGCACTGAGAACACTGGCTAGGGCTCCCTGGGGATTCTTTTGCACCTACCCAGCTGAGCCAACGCAGTCACGTCCTCTTCCGCACAAGAATCAGGGACACACACGCCCACACTGTAGTCAGCTACATCCTGGGAAACAGAAGGCCACAGCATTCCTTAATGCTAACGTTCATGGAATACATACATAATGGTTTCCAAGTCAGTAAGGCTGTGGCTGCACTACACATGAATTAAGCACACTGGGAAAGGGAAGAGAAAGGTATTAAAAGAGGGAAAGTTGGCTGACTTCTTTGGGGATGGCTTTTCCATAACAGAGTAGTTCTGGTGAATTTACAGAACGTCGGATGCACCCATATTTAAATAAAAATATGCTCCAAGGCTTAATGTAGCTGATTATTTGGAAAGCAGCCCCCAGGCTGGGTGTGTGCCCCAGAGTATCCCTCTCCCATATTAAAAGTTAACACTCCTACAATTTTTAATAATACTGCCAACTTGTCATTTCATCCTAGCAGGATACGATATATCAAGTAAAGATTTCACAAATAAATCAAGCCAATAATTAGAATGCCTGTCCCAATAAAACAAATATCAATTACAAACAAAGGTTTCTGGGATGCTTCTGAACATATAACTTGCATGACTGTGTAGGCCTGACCTTTTGCTCTGATAGCAAAACCATTCATCCGCTTTGAAAACAGGATGCGACATTTGTACACACTGGTTAAATCCTGAAGCAACCATCATAACTCTCAGGGGACAAATGGAGCTGGGTGATAATCTCCCTATGTCCAATGGTTGACATTGTAAGACCATTTTAGAGTATTAACAGCCAAGACCTTGGATTGCTTGTTACTAGCCAATCAGTAATGTATTTTCTTTTAGCATTGTGACATGCATAAAGTCTATTTTTGTATTTAATAGGAGGCCATGTGTTTACTAGTCCCTCCCCTGCCCAGCAGTAAAAAAATAACATGCTTTGAAGATAATGAGCCATGTGACTTCAGTCAACGGATTTAGTGATAAGGTCATAGAAGTCCCAGCCTATCTGCTAGGATGACCTCAAATTCCTGTGTTGTACTCTGCTTCTGGGACAGGATTATGGGTAATGGGAAGTCCACCCTCCCTCATGTTCCAAACACTGATGGTAAGTCAGGAGTTAATGCCCACGAGTATTGGCTGGGACTTGACCTTGGATTTCCCATGAAGGTCCTCCAGAGGTCTTGCCCCATGTAATACGGTAGGAGGAACATCTGAAGGCCTCTGTGGTCTGTGAACAACTGCCTCTTATAATGTCCCACACTCAGAGCATGAAGCAACTTTCTGCCACTGTTTAAAATTTAGTTTTAATGTTTTGAAAAACATCTTAATAGGTGCTTTTTTTTTTTTAATTAAGAAGACTAATCGGCGGAGTTGTAATGGGTTCCATATCGTGAGGTTCATTTGTCCTTCAAGAGCATGCACGCAGTCCCCACGCTCACCTGCAGGATCTGAAGCTTGCAGTACTGCCCCTGGAAGCTCCCCGAGGGGGCGTGGGTGGAGAGGCACTCACTGTAAGATCCCAGTCTATCCACGTTCCCATTGAGAATATTGCTCCCAAGTTTCCCGACGGAGTCATACACTGAATTTCAAAGCAAAAGAAGTGGGCAAAGTTAGCTTCCTTGTGTCACTTTCAAATGAATTTATAGGCACTCAGTTCCACCATTTAAATCTATCAAAGTTAAATGACCAAAACAAGAGACAGGTATGTTCAGATGTCACTCCCTGAGCCTGCATTTTGCATCCGAGGTCCTTCTCATTGTTGAGGGAGAACAATGGTGCATGCTCTCATGTTGTCCGATGTGTACCCTCTCATTTGTAGGTGTTCTTGCTCTGGGTAAGTGTATTTTTAATTTCTAGAGATGACTTTGTGCCTCAGATCTCCTGCTTCTACATCTGTCACTCAGGGCTACATGGTACCAAACCCTATGTATAGCACTATGTTTTTTTTTCTATACATGCATACCTATGATAAAGTTAAATTAGAAACAGCAAGAAATTAAGAACAATAACTCATAATAAAATAGAACAGTTATAACAATATACTTTAATAAAAGCTAAGTGAATGTGGTTTCTCTCTCAAAACATCTTATTGTATACTGTACTCATCTTTCCACTTGAAGGAAGCACTTTACAGCTTCTCATTGGCAAATCCGAATTGCCAGCACCACTACTCTTGTGCTTTGAGTCCATTATGAAGTAAAATAAGGGTGACTTGAGCTCAAGCACGGAGATCCCACAACAGCCTATCTGATAACCTGGTGAACCTACCACTACTAAGTGACTAACAGGCGGGAGTGTCTACAGCGTGGAGATGCTGAACAAAGGGATGAATTACGGTCGGTGGGAAGCAGCAGGACCACTCAAGATTTCATCATGTTACTCAGAATGGCCCCAAATGGGAAAACCTATAAATTATTTATTTCTGGAGTTTTCCATTTAATATTTTCTAACCAAGGTTGAGCATAGGTAACTGAGACCATAACAGCAAGACTGAGGCTAAGGAGAGACTACCGCCATAAACAACAAGCCATTGGAAGACAGCCATCTCCCTCCTTGACACAGGGCCAGTGCTGCTTTCACAATCCAGGCATGACTCAGCGATGCTGCAAGCTGGTTCTCGGTCGCCGCAATAAAGCGAGTATCACAATAAAGCGAGTCGTAATCTTTTTGCTGGTGGAAGGTCTTGCCTGCAATTTGTAAAAATCACAACATCTGTGAAGCGCAATAAAGCTAAGTGCAATAAAACCAGGTAGGCCTGTATGGGACTGAGTAGTTTCAACAGAGGTTGTACGGGCCCACAAAACCGAAAGTATTTACTATCTGGTCCTTTGAGGAAAACTTTGCAGACCTCTTGTCTAGAGCTGTGATTCTCTATCCTGGGCAGACATTAGGATCATCTGGGGCATATTTTAAAACTTCGAATGCCCAGGCCCCACCTTCACAAAGGGTGACTTAATTGGTCAGGGTGGGGCTCGGGAATGAATTGTTTTTTCAGAATTTCCCAGGTGATCCCCGGTGCAGCCAGGCTTGGTCACTGTAATCTTTAGGATTAATTCCAGGCTCCTGAGCATGGTTTCGAAGGCCCTTCGTGACCAGACTTGTTTCTCCAGTCTCATCCTCCCACCCCCGTTTCCTCTGCTGTTGTACAGGATGCACCAGGCCTGTGCTTGCCTCTCCTTCTGCCTGGAATGTCCCTTCTTCCCACCGCCTGGAAAATGCTGAGTCATCCTTTGAGGGCTGGCTGAAGGGTGCTTCCTCTCCCCGCTACCCCAGGAAAGATTCCAGACTCTTGCTTAGTGTATCATACCGAAAGGCACATTACTATTTACCTGTCTGTCTCTCATGTGAGTGAGAGGCCGTGTCTTCATTAAAGGAAACAGAAGAGGAGCTCAATAAACATTTGCTGAATTGAAATAAACTTTGAAAAAATTTAGTTCAATACCCCAAATCCAAGTCCACCAATGTATTTTGAGGTCCTCCCCATGTCAAGAAAAACAACAATTTTGAAAGCTGGATGTAGTTATTATAAATAGACTAAATAATTTCCCAATTCCCTTCTCCATCACTATCTGAGTATCCCGAATTCTGTAGCCTGCAATTCACGGCTCTGGAATTATAGGAGTTGAAGGAGACAGAAACCAGAGAGGTGCCAATACTGAGCTTGTCTTCACCATTAGGTAAACACCTGAAGGATGAATACGAATACAGAGGGATAGTCCATTCTTCACTTTGGAAGATTAAAGTCTAGTTTTCTTTCCAATTGGTGTTTTGCTCTGTGAACTGGTTCTCTTGGATTGGATTTAAATGATTTTCCAGCTGAGGTTATTTTGTATGCTATGCAACTTTTCAATTGCATTAGCTTCCTTTCTGGTTATAAATGCAAATGGACAGGTTGCCCTTTCCCTGCCTTACCCTTAATTAGTTTCTGTCTAGGATCTGAGATGCCTGGCCATGGGCACCATCCAAATCAAAATCCACTGTGATCGTCGGGGGAGGGAGGGACAGAATAAAATAATGATCAATCCCACCTGCTACTTCACATCAGATGGCCGTTGGTCCAAGTTTTCATTACGAAAAGATTAAAAAGAACTCATTTCAATTCTGCTGGGCTAATTGGCAGAAAAATTTTCTTTCTCACATGATGGCAATGATATATGGGTATTAAAATGCAGAGTTGATTAATTTCTGGGTTTAAGTGGAGGAGAGCAAGACCTCAACCAATGGTCTTAAAATATGGATGCACTGCTACCATGATGTTAAAGGTGGCAGAAGCTTCTAGAATGCTAAGCCACAAACAGAACCTGAAAGTGATGATTATCCTCAGCATTAACAGCAAATATGTATTAAGCACCTATCAGATCACTGTGTTATACTGGAGAATTTTAAAAATGAGAACTGAATAGTCCTTGCCCTGTAGCTGACAATACAGGGCATATGTAAAAAAAATGCTAACCATCTGTTGCCAGAGATCTCCTTGTTGGTAAGAAAACAATCTGAATGTGCTAGCAATTTGATTTCCAACTTCCTGAAGCAGGCTCTTTGCAAAAAAACCTCCTGGAAGTCCCCCTTGTGTCTGGTCAACTATTAATCTTAGACTTGCACAACAAGTATAGCGTGTGTATCGGTTTTCTGTGACTGCTGTAACAAATTTCCACAAACTGGGCAGCTTTAAACCACAGAAATGTATTTTTTCATGAGTTTAGAGGCTGGAAGTCCAAAATCATCATCACTGGGTTGAAATCAAGGTGTCCCCGGGGCTGCACTCCTGCAGGCTCCAGGGGAGAATATGTTCTTTGCTTCTTCTAGCTTCTGGTAGCCGCCGGCATCTTGGCTCACGGCCACATCACCTTGTCCTGTGTGTGTGTGTGTCAAATCTCCCTCTGCCTCCCTCTTCCAAGGATCTATGTGATTGCACTTAAGGGCCCACCTGAATAATCCAAGACAATCTCCCCATCTCAAATTCTTTAGCTTAAGTACATCTGTGAAGCTTCTGTTTCCATATAAGGCAACATTCACAGGTCCCAGGAGTTAGAATGTGGTTATCTTGGGAGGGCCATGTTTCATAATCCAGTTAGCCCAGAAATTTCAGTGGAGCTGCTGTGTCTCCCTTTCTCTAGGATGGGATTCGCTTGGTGCCAGCCACTTTTCTGTGCTCAGCTCCAGCACCCGCGAGGAGGCTGGCCTGAGTGAGGCGCCCTCCAGACTGACAGCTGAACAGGAAAAGAGGCAACTTCCGAGAATGCAAATCAAGTAGACGGCCCTCCACTGATGACTGGAGAACAAAGGCCAGCCCAGTGAGTGACTCCCTGTGACCGCCTCCTCTCACAAGGGCATACACCACAGGCCCGGGCTTCCGGGACAGAAGACGAGACACACAGGAGGCAGGAAATAATCATTCCAGAAGACAAACGAGGAAGCCCAGGGGAGCAAGTGATCAGAGTAGGAAGCTCAGCAGCCCAGCCTCCAGAGGGACCTGAGGGACCTGGTACGGGACCAGGGAGAAGGGACCTAAAGGGTTAAGAAAGTTTTACAGCAAAAGTAGCTGCTTGGGGAAAATTTCAAGGATGTTAGGAGATGAGAGGAAACAGGAAATGAAGAACCCTGCTGCAGGCTGCTGGGAACCAGAGGTCTCCTCCTCCCCCCTCATTCCATCCCTGAGGAATAAAGGGCAGGAAAATGCAGAAATCATGTGAAACCACAGGGGCCTCAGTATGATGAACACAGTTTTCATTCCACATAAACAGCCGCCCGTGCGAGGCCCCTGCCGCAGACAGCGCTCCGAGTGGGTCTGGCTGGACCGTGAGAGATGGCCAGGGGTGGACCTGGTACATTTTACGAAAAATGAGTTCCAGGACCTGAGAGTGATTTGCTTTTGTTTTCATCTCAGATCACAAATGCATGCTGTTTATTCCAGCGGGTGTGTCTGAGAGGCCATAGTTCTCTGAGTTTGTTTCCTAGGGCTGTCTTAACAAATTTTCACAAACTGGTGGCTGAAAACAACAGAGATGTGTTGTCCCACAGCCCTGGAGACCAGAAGTCTGAAATCAGGATTGGTTCCTTCTGGAGGCTCGCAGGGAGAATCTTTCATGCCTCTCTCCTAACTTCCAGTGGTGGCTGGCAATTCTTGGCTTTCCCTGACTTATAGACACATCACTCCAATCTCTGCCTCTGTTATAGAGGGCATCCTGGTATGTCTCTATTGCCCTCTTATAAGAATATCAGCCACTTGATTAGGGCACTCCTTAATCCAGTAGGAACTTCTCTTAACTTGACCATGTCTACAAAGACCCTATTTCCAAAAAAGGTCACATCCGCATGTCCTCTGTGTGTGCGTCAAATCTCTCTCTGCCTCCTTCTTCCAAGGATCTATGTGATTGCACTGAGGGCCCACCTGGATAATCCAGGGGTTAGGGTTTCACTGTGTTGATCTAGAGGACAACCTACCACCCTCTCCAAGTGGCTATTCTAAATGCTACTAGTTAGCTTGTGAGGCATGGCTGGAGAGGCTCTGGGCCATGGCGAGAAGCTGTGAGCTTGGGGAAGGTGTGACAAGTCTATGGAGAGATGGGATCCCTGGATGGCCGAGGTCAGAGTACATCGGCTCGAGTCCTCTCTGCAAGACCTGAATTCCATCCACCCTCTCTCTGCACCTTACTCCTCAGAGCCCCGCCCACTATCAGAGATCCCGCCGCTTATCACCTCTATGCTTTGCTTTGGGATGGAGTTTTAAAACATTATCCAAATTTAACATATTAAAAAGGCATAAGAAAAAAAATAATGCAACACCTATGTTCCCATCGCCCAGCTTAAAAAATAAAACTTGACCCATCATTTGAAATCTGATGAGTCCCCTGTGGCCTCCCACCCTAAGCACCCTCCACTCCGAGGCAGCCTCTAGCTCAGCGGTTCTCAACCTGTGGGTCGCGACCCCTTTGGTGGTCGAACGACCCTTTCACAGGGGTCCCCTAAGACCATCCTGCATATCAGATATTTACATTACAATTCATAACAGTAGCAACATTACAGTTATGAAGTAGCAACGAAATTAATTTTATGGTTGGGTCACAACATGAGGAACTGTATTTAAAGGGCCAGAAGGTTGAGAACCACTGCTCTAGCTGAATGTGGAGATTCCATTCTCAGGCATTCCTTCCCATCAGCACCATATGGGCGTCTCCCTGAGCCATAGAGCACCGTCATTTCCATTTTTAAAAAACTTATATATTGTACATATTCTTCTATAACGTTTTCCTTGGTGTTATTTCTGTATATTCCCTCCTTACTGATACATGTTGTTCTATCTCATTCCTTTTGCTGCTGGTTTTTTTTCTCCTTTTTTCTCTTGTTACTAATTTTAGGCAGAGATGGAAAGTACAGGCTTGGGAACAGATGAACTGGACTCAAATCCTCTCTCTGCCATTTACTTCAAGCAAAATACATCTCTGTGGCTCCATTTTCTCATTTATAACATGTGGATGATAAAAACTCCCTCCCCATAGTGGGGGTGGGGTGCTAAATGAGACAACTCCTGCCCAGGGAGCAGTGCCTGCCATGAAAAAGTACTCTTTAAGTACCGACTCCTTATTTTTCCTCAGTGTAAAGAAAACCACACGGAGAACGAAGACCAGAACAACTTGCTGGGCTCAGAAGTCTCAGGCAAAATGTCCAGTGTTTTCTGGTGCGTTAGAATGAAAATCAGTTAAAACAACCAGAGTTAGTAGTATTTGTCATGTGTTAAATTAAGCGATTGTCATCTGCCCCATTTATGTAAGTCGTTCAATTCTGCCTTGGACCATTCATCTTGGGGAACTTTTTTTAACTAAAAAAATAAAGATTTTTAATTTTCAGGCTTCTACACCTGAAACATCATTGGTGCATGGCTAGAGGGACTTTTAGGGCAAATAAAGCGTTAATAAATAAAACTGGGACTAATAATGGCAAGCTGTGCCTCCACCTCATCACCGGGAATCCGAAGCGGTCATTGTACCTTCTGGATTTTGCTGGCTAGCTTTTAGGCCTAGGTTCGTCAGAATCTTCCCTGTCAATATCACCGAGTGTCGCAGCAAAACATCAGTTCCACTTGAAAATAGCTATGGGAGGGGGGAGACCAAGATGGCGGCATAGGTAAACACCGGAGACTGCTGCCGCAAACAACCACTTCAAAAATACAACTAAAAGACGGAACGGACATTCATGTGTTAAATTAAGCGATTGTCATCTGCCCCATTTATGTAAGTCGTTCAATTCTGCCTTGGACCATTCATCTTGGGGAACTTTTTTTAACTAAAAAAATAAAGATTTTTAATTTTCAGGCTTCTACACCTGAAACATCATTGGTGCATGGCTAGAGGGACTTTTAGGGCAAATAAAGCGTTAATAAATAAAACTGGGACTAATAATGGCAAGATGTGCCTCCACCTCATCACCGGGAATCCGAAGCGGTCATTGTACCTTCTGGATTTTGCTGGCTAGCTTTTAGGCCTAGGTTCATCAGAATCTTCCCTGTCAATATCACCGAGTGTCGCAGCAAAACATCAGTTCCACTTGAAAATAGCTATGGGATTAAGAGGATTTATCTTTTCCCACCATCTCATTCAATATCAGAATATCTAATCAACTGTAGAATGGAATTTGCTTCAAACCATTCGCTATTTTGAATTACCTAATATTGCTAGTAAGCCCAAACTTTGTTTATCTGTATGATGTGTATTATGCTACTGAATGTTTTCCAATACAAACATCAATGTGGTCGAAATAGAAATGGAAATCGCTATGATCGGTTTTCTGGCTTTGGAAAGAGTGAATTTCTACGTTTTTCCTTGTTTGTGGTTTCCATCAGCATCAACAATTAATCATTCCCTCCACAGAAGTTACCTCACCAAAAGCGAATCTGATTTCCTGCCCTCTTCTGTCGGAAAGTTATGTGTCCCTTTAGTTGGGAGGATAATTTTGGGAAAACTACAAAAATAAATAAATACAGCAGCCTGACATCCATCCATATCCCATGCAAAGAGGTCTGGCAACAGCCGAACATTTTCCAGCCTGAGCCAGTCCACTCACTAACACACGCCTCAGAACTGACTATCGAACATATAACAGGCAAGACTGGTTCTCTGAATCATGAAGGAAGTCATTCTTCAAAGCGGATGAAACGTCTAGAAAAAGCAACAATGCAAGCTATCTTACACGCCAGTGAAACGTTACCACCTTCAATAACAACAAACAGCATCATACAATATACAGACCATTTCCATCTTAGTCAGAGGTTGGTCTCCATGAGACTCCTTCTGGCTAGAATTGATACCACTATCCCTATTGCCTTCTGCAAGAAAAATTCTGCCTCCCGCCTCCATTCCTGGCGCAATTTGTAAACTGAGGCTCATCTTGTATTCCCCACTGGGTTCTGTGCTTTAAATTCTCGGGAGTTTTTCTGGGATGCCCAGTACTAACCTGAGACTGCCCTGTGTTCACCTACCCAAGGGGCCAGGGAAACCCACTTACTTCTCAGAGCGTATTCTTTGGGCTCCACTGAATTCAGATCAGAAAGGAATTCATCAGTGTCTCGCATGCACTTGAGAGAAATGTTTCTTGCAGGAAAAACAAAGGGTAATTGAAACTGAAAAGAAAACAGAAAAAATAGTAAAGTTGGGGCCATCGTTGTCCCTTAACCTGTCAGGATAAAGCTCCCCTCTTAGACAAAGAGCCTTATATTTATGAAACACTGGTCGATAACATGTTGGGGGGGGGAGGGAATGTGACATCGCTCGGTCCTTAACACGCAGCGACAAGCTGTGTCTCCTCAGCCACCTGCAAAGCGGCCGAGATGAACATACCATGGAAACCGATTTATACACAACTGGTTATTGTCGAGGAAAGTGGTGCTGCGGCTGTGGGGGCCGCTGGCCACCTGGCTCCTTTAGTTATGCAGATTAACGTGGATGAGGCTAGATTTTCTCTAGTTGGCCCTTCTTGCGTATACCTCTGGGTTTAAAAAAGTATATCGAGGATGTTAAGTGGCAATATTTGGTTTTCTCCGGAAATGATTATGAATCCAACCTATAAAACATTCGGATAAGTGACCAGCAAAGAAGGGCTTCTCCGTGATCATCTGGGTTTTTCATGCATCTGTTAATGTGTTTGCGGACTTGAGAGCCCCATGGTGTGGGAGGGATGAACTCCCCCATGGAAAGAGCCGCATTGCAGTGGGACCAATAAGCAGGCGCGTCATCTCCTGGGGCTTAGGACGCACATCCCGGGAAGGAAATGAGGCTGACAGAGGTCCACAGGGATGGTGTTCATTTACTTTAAGAAAACATAGCACGTGTGGGTCTGGATTTCTCAGGGTGTAAATATTGTCTTTCCAGAAAGGCTTTCTTTAAATAGCAACCTCCCTAACTACAGTGAAAATATGACACAAGCCTTGATTACACCATGGGAACAAGTCCGCACCCGTGGGTGGCTGGGACTCCTGGACTTCCTGCGGCCACTGGCTTCCCAGGGGCCAGAGCATCCCAGACCCCGGCCCTTTGTTTGAGTCCACTGGGGCTGCTGAGCAGAATCCCGCAGACCGGGTACCTGATAAACAACAGGCATTTATTGCGGGCACTTCTGGAGCCTGTAAGTCCAAGATCAAGGTGCCTTCGTGTTCTGGTGAGGGCCCTGGGTGATCAAACAGAAAAACCTCTAAAACCTGGATAAATTTCCAAGCCAGCTGTTGATATAGTGAAGTTATTGAAAATATGAACTTGCTTTTAGCATTCAGTGTTAACTATCCCATCTTTTGTCACCTGGGGGAGGGGACGATATACAATGAGCAGAACACAAAGCCACATTTTAATCTTTAGTAATAAAAACTAAATGGTTTTAAAATACCACCTAAATAAAAGGAAAAAAGATCATCTTACTTTTGGAGAACTAAATAGCCCAACTCCTAAGAAATAAAATTATGATTAATCAAGGTTTAAGGAGACTCATTTGTTTTATGAAGACATTTTAAGCACCCGTATCATGTAAGGAAATTCACTGGGCATAAAAATAGGATAGGAAGCCCAGCCGGCATGGCTCAGTGGTTGAGCGTCGACTCTGTATGAACCAGGAGGTCATGGTTCGATTCCTGATCAGGGCACATGCCCAGGTTGCGGGCTCGATCCCCAGTGCAGGGTGTGCAGGAGGCAGACAATCAATGATTCTCTCTCATCATTGATGTTTTTCTCTCTCCCTCCCTCTCCCTTTCTCTTTCTCTCTGAAATCAATAAAATATATATATTTTTCAGTAGGACAGGGAAAAAAGCCTCCCTCACATCATTTCCTGTGGCAGCAGCAAGCAGCTCCCGATGCTGTTAGTAATGCCACAGTCACGTGAGTCAAGTCACTAGCTCTGTAGAAAAGGAAAAGGCACTAGGCATCTCATGGTTTGGCGATGAATTGTGAAAGCAAGGATTTGTTTTGTCTGACAAGAACAAGGACCAACCCACCTGCTGGGGAAATGGCAGCTCATGGCTGCAGAATGAAAAACACCTCTTGCGATGAGAGGAAAGGGTGACCGCAGATTAGAAAGCAGGCGGAGTCCGTGGACCGGCTCAGGATTTTTATCCAGAGGACGGCAGACCATTTGCAAACGAGCATATGTCAGGAGTGAGAAGTGCCAGGAAGGAAAATCATGCGGTGTAAGGAGATGGAGGGTGGCGAGCTGGGTGTGTGCTGTTAGTGGGGCGGGCACATTCCAGCAAGGGGACCATAAAGGCTGTCTCTGAGCAGGTGACTTCTGAGCCAACCGGAAATTAGTGAAAAACGTCCATGTGAGAATAACAATGTAAGGAAAAGCATTCCAGGCAGAGGGAACAGCCAGGTCCAGGTCCTGGGAAGGGAATGTGCAGAGTGAATGAAAGGAACAATCGGGAAGAAGTGGGAGAAGGTGAGGTTGGCGAGGTGACAGGATGCGGGGGATGGAAGGTCTGCTGGGGTCTCATGGTTATTGCTAGCACACACTTCCGCTTCTCCTGGTAAGTCTCGCCTACAGGAACTGACATTGCCACGCTGCTGGGACAGTCTCAGAGGGAAGGAGGCGTCTCAGCTCTGACTGTCCCACCATGAGGCTGCAGTCCTGGGTCCAAGAAGGTTCAGCGGTTCCTTGAAAGCAGGCAGTGGGCAGAGAGGCTGAGGGAGGCCCACATTCCTTCCTCCCACATCTTGGTCCTGTCCTTTTCCTTACCAGCAAGTACACTTCACAAGGTAACTCTCCGTCACCACTATGCCCATTGCCACCTGCCACCAGAATGAACACATTGAAACTGCCTGCCTCTTTGCATCGCCTGCTGGAGAGTGCAAGCAGGAGCATTGTTCCGGCCATGTCTTGGCCATCCCAGGTCTGAGGTTAGGCTGCCAGGGGTCAGGGAGAGTGACCTCTGGCTTCCAGAGCAGAAAACAAGGTCCATTTCTTTATTTTAAGCCTCACTCAAGGATATGTTTCATATTGATTTTTTTGAGAGAGATGGAAAGGAAGAGAAAAAGAAAAATATCAATGTGAGAGAGAAACATCGATGGGTCACCTCCCATATGCTCCCCGACTGGGAATGGACTCAGAAGCTTGGCACATGCCCTGACTGGGTATCGAACCCACAACCTTTCAGTGTCCGGGACAATCCTCCAACTGACTGAGCCACCCGGCCAGAGTAAGGTCCATTTCTTGCCGAGAGTCATACAATGGCAGCATCTCCAACACTGGAAGGGGATCAGATACTGAACTGACAAAATCAAGAAAATGTCCATTACCCCTGCTACTTAGAGACATCTATGCTTCCCAAGAGAGGGCGGTTCCCTTTGACACATACAGCTCTGCTTCTCCTTACTCTTGTCAACATCACACCATCCTCTCCAATCGGCTGACCTATGCCTTCCTTGTTCTTTTTCATCAAACAAATGATGTGTATTCTCCAGAAATAACCAATCCAATTAAACTTGACTGGACCTGAAGGTCAGAAAATTACCCGTGGGCTAAATCACCCCTTCTGGAGCCGAGTTGGAGGTGTGACGCAGTGGATTCTGATCCTGGAGCTCCCCTAGATAAAAATACAGTCCCACAAAGTACTGTGCCTGGAGTAGACTTGCCACGGTGGCGAAACTCACCACTGTCACGAGCAGGAAAGCTCCAGGACAGCAGCATGCAATAACACAGCCCAGCAAATCAAATAATCAGTTCCTTTAATGCTACGAAACACTGTAAACAGTGCTGCTTGGAGTCAGAACTAACCTCACAGATTGAATTTAGAAACCAGCAAAGAATGTGCTCTTCTGTTTCCTTACATAAAATATAGCCACTAGGGAAAGGGTATAATTCCAGGGTAAACCTGCTGGGGTAACTAGAAAGAAAAGATAAAAATGGAACTGAGAGTCCCTGTTCCAGCTCACAGCCTGCCTATAGTGGGTAAAATGCATGTTGACAAGAAGACAGGCATAGCGCAGACACTTCTGAAAGCATGTGCTAGGCCTCTATGGTCACTGCGATGACTCCCACTGGTACCCAGATCCATCATGCATCCCGCTGTGTCCTGCTTGCTGACATTGCAGACTAGCCAGTGGGAGGTACAGGCAGGAAATCTTTGCGTGTGATGGGACAGCTACCCTGTGATTTCCCTCACACACCCTCCCTGCTTCACTGGGGCTCTGGCTTATGAAGAGGCCCGGGTCCACGACACCAACTCTGACCTTGAGGGTGGCAATGGCTCCCACCATGGCTAGTCCCCGGGGGTCTCAGCATCCTTTGGTCCCGACCATGGCTCTGTATATAGGCCCCTCCTGAATTTCTTTAAAATTAAACCTTTGCTAGTGTTTTGTGTCTTGCTAAGACTCTAATTCATACAGGATCTACAGTGGGCACTCCCAGATCTACCTTTCCAACAAGGGCAGTGAGTGAGCAAACTCCCAGAAAAACACAGGCTAAGATGATGAAAGCTCCATCACCCAATCAATTGAGCCTTTACTAAGATGTTCACCAAAATCTACTGGGACAGTAGAGAGGGGAAGTGGATGTGCAAAGGGAATGTTGACTCCAATTCAGCCTCACACCCCAACCATGTGGACTGAGGCTGGGCTCTTCAGAATAAGTTTGGGGTAATGGAGACTAGAGTAACATGTGGCTAGTGCAGAGCTGTGGTAGCTGGAAGAGAGGCTCTTTGCAGAAACATGAGTTTGCATTGTCATATCTCAAAGGTTTATGATGACCTCTGTTGGGTGTGAGATTTATAATTTCAAAAAGAAACCTGAAGTAAACAAGAAGGTGCAAGTGTCCATTTAAGCAAAGAATGAATCATGCATGAGCAGGAGCCCAGTTCTTAAAGTCACTAAATCTAATTCTAAGGTGTAGGCTTACAATTAGGAGCTACAATCCGGTACACTGACAGCATCTGATGGGGGTGTGTGTAAATAAGAGGCGCAGATAGCATTCCACATTTGACGCACCCCTCTATTCTCAAACCATTTTTGGGATAGATGAATGGTTCTTCTAAGTCATACTTTATTTTCACACACCTTTCCCTCTTCTCCCCTTTTAAAAAGAGATCACAGCATGACGAATATATTAATGGGAAATAATATCTTAGTCTTGGCCAAAGTTTTCAACAGGAAATTTCTCTGTTGGTCAATGATCTTGGGCTGCAACTCACGAGCCCACTGACCCAGAGAGAAGCGCCGGCCAGAGCTTCGGGTGGGACTGACTCTTTAGACTGGAGTAGGAGTGAGGAATTTGCAGAACACGTATCTGGGAGGAAGTGGTCCATGCCATGTAGCCTAGGTCTACAGTTTCCTGTTTCTCATCAGAAGTCTTTATCACTTTGCTGGCTTTCTTTACTGCAGCACCATTACTTAATGATTGATAGAATCATACAACCACACATTCAAACAAAAACATATCTTGTATGTATATCTGAAGTGCAAGCTTCACCATACCTAGCTCTAACTTTGACTTTCACATATCTAAGTAGTAATGTAAACCTTTTAAAAGTCTATTTAAGAAATCACCTGGGCCCTGGCCACAGTGGCTCAGTTGGTAGAGCATCCTCTTGTGCACAGAAAAGTTGCCAGTTTGATTCCCTGGTCAAGGCACATACCTGGGGCTGCTGGCTCAATCCCTGGGTAGGGCATGTACTGAAGACAACGGATAGATGTTCCTCTCTCTCCCTCCTTCTCTTTTAAGCATGTACTTGACTGAGGATTTTAAAAAAATACCTAGTTTTGGACTTCCAGGCTTATCCTCTTTGTTTCTGTCTCCCACAGCATGAAACTCTCTTGATGCTACTTCTGAAATGCTACCTACAACTGCAGCCTCTTCCCAAGGCTACTCCCACCCCTAGGTTAAGCCTTTATGCCACGTGTGTTAGCATCACTGCTACATTGATTTCAACTTTATTCCTGTCATGGTCATTGATGCTGTCCAAATTATTTCCAGCTTTCTGTCTTTTGGGCACCTGGTAGGATTGCACTTCCTGTCTTCCTTGTGATTTTGTGGGACCGTATGACTGGTTTGGGCCAATGAGTTGTGAAAAGTGACACGTGCCACTTTGGGGTCAAAGCATTTAGTTGTCCTTTCCCTCTGTGACAGTGGGATAAGAGAAAAAGCAGATTTGAAACAATGTTTCCAATCAGTCCACAATGGACATGGAATGTGAGCAAGAAATACATCTTGTTAAGATTTAGGGTTGTGCCCTGGCCAGTTTTGCTCAGTGGATAGAGTGTCAGCCCAAGGACTGAAGGGTCCTCGGTTCGATTCTGGTCAAGGGCGTGTACCTTGGTTGCGGGTCAATGCCCAGTGCGGGAGGCAACCAATCAGTGTGTCTCTCTCACATCAATGTTTCTCTCTTTCTCTCTCTTCCCCTCCCTTCAACTCTAGAAATCAATGGAAAAATATCCTCAAGTGAAGATTAACAAAAAAAATTTAAGGTTGCAACCGTAGCATAACCTAACTTATCCTGATACACTCTCTCCCACCACCCTTCCTAAACACCATTTCTGGTTAATCTGGTTATGTCGCTCTCCTGTCCAAAGAACTCATCTGTATTGGAGTAAACTCCTTAGTCCATCGTTGAAGGCTTTTTGCAACCTGACCTGAGCTCTTCTGTCAGCCTCAGCAACCACAGCCCCACCAGAGGAAATGGGCTTCCTAAGGATTCATGAAGCAAGCCCAGGTTTCTGCCTTTGGTCCGACTATATCCTGTTTCTCAAATGCCCACACCTACAACCACACCCAGCATCTACAATTAGTGAAGAACAGGTAGAATTCACAAGTTCCAATGTGGCTTACTGCTCAGTGTTCACCACCTTAAATGAAGAATTCATGTCTTTCGTTGGAGCTAAGAATTTTCCACAATGTCCCTTCCCAATTCTGTTTCCCCACTCTGGAACACTTATTAAACTTGTTAGATCTTCTCCTTAGGTCATTCTTGACTTCTAATCTTTTTCATATATTTCATCTCATCTCTGTACTGTATTCTTGGTAATGTCTTCATGACCTATCTTCCAGTTCACCAGTTCTCTCTTCAGCTGAACCATCCAAATCTCCTAGGGAGACAGCATCCTATGTTCTTTTTCTACTCTGGGTTTCATTTCTTCATTTTGGACCTCAGCACATTTTTAAAAACTTTCTTGGAGGGTCAACTAGGCATTTAGTAGATGCTAATTTCATATTACCAAGCATTCTTAGGTATTTAAGAGTAGATCAACTTCCAGGTTATCTTATAAAAGTCATAGTGCCACAAACAAAAATTCTAGTAGCATGTTTTGCACATACTTTTTATTTGTTGAATAAATGAATATTTGCCAATATGTACATAAACACAGAGCGAGACTAGATTTAGAGCAAGAATATGGGTTCTAATACGCAAAGCCACTTACCAGCTATGAGGGCTTAGGCAAAGAATTTAATCGGAGCTCAGCTTCCTCAACTGTGAAATTAGGCTAGTCAGACCTGTGCAGCCCACCACACAGGTTTATTGCAAAGTTCCAATGCAGAAACATATGAAAGTGCTATGAATACAACTCAGAGCAATACAAGTATAAATATAACAACAGCAATTGAATGTCAAGTTGAGGAATACTTAATCATGCCCTTGGGTTACATCGATGACCTGATGGCATCAACAAGAAGTGACAAACAGATGATTGCTAATGAGAATGAATATGCCATTCTTCTGCAATATCCTGTAGCCTGTCCCTGAAATTAATCACTTCCTAAGCTTCAGGAAGATGTCACAGTCCCACCATCAATAAGTCTCTCACAGAAGCACAAGGGCCAAATGTCCCACGTTTATTTACAGATGAAATGTGTTGAATACAGTTCTGATGGATGTAGTGCATAACACTGGACAGCAGCAAGACCTTTTTGAGGAACTGAACATTGACTACAATATATCATGCAAGTATCTATATGTACACAAAAGAACTCCTTTTCTTAAAAAAAAAAAAAGTACAAAACATGTTTAGGGATAAATACAAGATATAAAATGCCAAAGAAAACATAAACAAACAAACAAAAAAATAGAACTCTCCCAGAGAACTGTGAATGGAAGGGACAGAAGAGGACTCTACTGCGCTCCCAGCGAGCAGAGCCCCCCCAGTAAGTGTACTTATTGAAATGAGGGACTAAACCCGGGGCTCAGCGCTGATCTCGCGTGGCCAGTGGCCACGCGCAGGCTGCTGCACTGGAAAGACGGTGGTTGGAGTTGTGCATCCCAACTCTAAGTACCAGAATGTTTGGCAGTAGCACCCAGAACAAAAACGCCAACTCTTTAGACAGCCAAGGGTTAGTCAACTAGGAATTTTGTCTTCCTGTCAAGAGCCAGAGAAATACTTGATATCTTTAGTTGTGTCTTTATAATAGTTAATAAATTACATAACAAAAACTTGACTATAGAAATCTATTGGTCTAACGACGTATTTGTAACTTTTACAGTAGTCCAGCCCTTTCGTAACTTTATCTCCTTGTGCTCTTGAAGCCAGCCTTGTGAATCTGACCCGAAAATCACCAGCCCCTACTCTGACCTTGAGGATAGATACCTTTTCCCCGTAAGATGGAATTAAGGAAATCCTCCTTCGTTTGGGTTTCTGGCCTAAGTTTTTATTCACCTGCAAGGCTGCTGCTTTAAACAGGTTGGCATGGCCCGGAAGATGCCACGCGCCGCCGGAGTGCGCTCGGTCTGCAGTGTGCACTCACAGACTAGAGCAGGCACGTTGAGGATGGTGCTAAGACACTTAAAAGTCCCTAGGTGTTTGGAGACCAACGATCACCTACAATGTATGTAGTGAATTCTAAAAATTAAAAACACTAAAAAAGGCCTTATCTTAGCCTGTAATTAGTTAACCCTTTTAAATCCATAACATACAAAATGGTTTATTTGAATTCAGGAACTGCCCATGTTACTAAGAACTCTGTTTTAAAGGAACAATACAAAAAGAAAAATGCTAACCGCCCCCCAAAAAAACCCAAACTCAAAACATTTTCTACTAAATACTGATACAAACATGTAACAAAGAGTATAAAAAGTTTTCCATTTAAATATATACAAACTCTTTTAAACTCAAATACTGCTTTAATACTTATCGAGGATATACAGGACGAGGTGAAGAGGGGATGTTGAAAGAGAATATATTGCAACGGCCTAGACAGTACTGTTAACTATTATACTGCAAACTTTTTGTAACAAAAATGTCTTTTGTATTCCAATGTGGACAGGGATCCCCCTTCTGGAAGGTCTGTGGCTATTTCTCAGCCGAATTCACTCTTTTGGATTTAATGAAGGCCATGCCGTGTGTCCGCATGTGAGCGTTTAAGGCAGCTTCCGTTTCAAACGTTTTTGCACACACTTTGCACTTCCTGTCAGACACGGCGCCGTCGGCTGCCTCGTGCTCGGGGCTGGGCTGGCTCTGCTGATTCTCCTCCCCGGCCCCGTTCTGCTGGGACACGGGCTGCGGCTCCTTCAGCTTGTGCACGATGAACAGGTGCCTGGACAGGGACACATGCGACGTGTAGCAGAGGCCGCACTCCCGGCACTGGTAGGAGGAGCCATCGGACTTGTGCTGCGGGATGTGTTCGTGGAACTGGAGCAGGTTTTCGGTGGTGAAGCCGCACACGGCACACTTGTGAACCTTAAACACATTTATCTTGAGCTTTTTCAGTGGTTGAGTAATCGCTCCCCTGGGAGGCCTGAATTCTAAAACTGGTTCTTCCAACTTCCGCTTGGGGCTGGGAACCTTTGGGAAAAAAAGACACAACTGAAAGCCGTTCTGCTGGGTGGGTGACAAAGGACCAGCTCCCTTGGGCTCCGAGCTGCCGGGAAACGTGAACTGTGAGCTCCAGGATAGGGGTTTTGTCACGGCCATGCCTGCCACCCCACTCGAGGCTCAGGCCTTCCCACCCCTGCTCCACAAATCTGAGTTCCCATGTCGCCAGGCAGCGCTCCAGCCCAGGGCCCAGCAGGGGACAAACCAGTCCCCGCCTTCATGGAAGGTGGGCTCCAACGGAGCGTGACAAGCAGCAACCAAGGAGTCCATCTACAGTGTCACACCCAGGAAAACAAAGCAGAGTGTGGAGGGCTGGGGGGAGAGGGGGGTTAGGTTACACATGGTGTGACAGTGACATCTGGACAGAGGCCTGTTGCAGGAGGACGTGAGCCATGGGCCACATGGGGTAAAGGGTCAGACACGGGAGCTGTGCAAAGCAAAGGCCAGAGGCAGGGCCTGTGCCTGGGTGACAGCAGGAAGGCTCGTGGGGCTGGAGCAGGGTGACCGGGTGAGAGTAGAGATGAGGCCAGGGAGGCGCAGGGGCTGGGGGACGGAAGAACCCTTGTGGCAGAGAAAAGGCCAGGTATCTTGCCTTTTCTGTGACCGAGATGGAGAGTCACTGGAAGCCCCAGTGGTCTAGTATCTGCTCTTTCCTGCCCCTTCCCCAATAGGTCATACCTTTCTCCTCCCTTTCCAGCTTTCTAGATCTGACCCACATCAAATCCCTCATTTTTCGATCTCCAAAAATCCAAACCAAAGGGACTCTCCCTCCTCCCAGCTGCATGGCCCGACTTTTCTGCCTTGTTCATCTCTGATACACCTTGACCTGCCACTCTACCTCCATTCTTTAAAAAGGCAAAAGATGTATACTCTGAAGAGAAACACTCTTTAATTCCCCTTCCCTCTCCCCTCTGGACATCTCTTGAGGAAAAGGATTACAATCTAATGCGACATTTGTCTGGCCTCGACCCAATGATTAACTCCTTGAAAACACACACAGGCTTTACCCAGGTATGTTCCAGACACGGCACCGTGCCAAAGACAGCAGGATCCCTTAACCACCAGCTGAACTCTTGGTTATCCTAAGAGCTCTTGGCACCCACATGCCATGTACACAGGTTATTATAGATAGTGCTGTCTAATCCAAGTTCACTATCCACTGATGTAAGAATAAGGCACAAAGTCACCATTCCGTCTTCTTTCATTACAAAGAGAAGAGAAAAGGAACCATAACTTTTATTAGGACCCTATCACAACCACTATGTTTCCAGCTTTATACCTCCCTTCTGACTAAGAGGCAATTTCTGAGTCAACATCAAATTTTAAAATTTATTTATGTAAGTAGATCCCTAAAGCTATTTCTGGAAGGACACAGACGAAACTTAACAAAAATTACCTTTTAGGAGCAAGAGGAAAGGTCAGTATGGGTGTAGAGGAAGACTGCCTAATATTTCATACTTTTATGCATAGTCAGAACTTTTAAAATTGTGTAACTTTAGAAAGTTTTAAATGAAAAGAATGAATGAAAAAAGCAAGTCAACACAAATCTGCCGTAAAGAGAACATCTGCCATGTCTGACCTTGGTATCTTCTTTTATTTCTATTTCCTCCTCGTTGGTGGCTTCTGTCATTTCTTTCAAGTCGGGATCCTTAATCCCGTGCATGAGCTGGATGTGCTTCTCCAGCATCAGCCGCTTGGTGAAGGTCCGCCTGGAGTCTGGGCAGTGCCTGTGGAGCCGAAGACAAGGGGGTGACCTGCTTGCTGAAAGGGAATTCACGGTGAGGGTTGCCGTCACGGCCGAAAGACCTTCACCACCAACAGTACACACAGGGGTCAAGGTGATCTGTGTGAACACCACAATGCTCCAAAGTGAAGTAGCAACTTTGGTATAAATCGTAGTTTCCAATTTGTGCAAAAAAAATTTGGCAGCTTTTGTAAAAAGTTTTCTGACCATTTTTGTGTCCATATAGGATCAGTGTGATTTGGTTCAGATGGAGTATGTCTTTTCTAGATTTGGATTATGCTCTGCCAGACTTCCTTTTCATCTTCTTCCCAGTCCAGGCCTTCCTTCTAAATTCTGATTCTTTCAATACAATCTCAACAGCTTCTTTTTACAGAGGTTCTCATCTCTCCAAAATCACTCCCAGCTGCAATGTTACTGAAGGAGCGTCTATGTCCCCGTTTTCCTACCCAAGAAACATTCCCTAATAACCAAGCCCACTGGCCTCACAGCCACCCTTCACGGTGTCCAGAGCCACATGGTACACACGAGCTACAGACGGGCTGTACAGCTTCTATGTGGTTTAGTTCTCTCTCTCTTTTATGAAAAGTGCCTTAAAGTAACCTTTCATAGCAACTCACTTTAGGCATGCTCTGTTTGAGTGTGGGATAAAGCTTTTTCACTAATAATATCCAGTTCAGATCAGCACATACTAAGTAGCTCATGACCAACTTGAGTGGTGTGACTATCCAGTGTGTTGGCCACTCAGTCCCATGCTTTTGGTGTCTCGGCCAACAGCGTACCGAGACAGAGCTGCCCTGCATGGGCAAGCGGAACTGACTCCAGGACCAGGACCCAGCCCATCAGGGCCTCTCTGAACCCCTGAGTGGATCAAACTGACTCCACCGTACAACTGCGACTCAATCACTTCTCCAAAATCCTCACTGATAAAATAGACATCTGTGGGTTAACAGCCAAGAACACAGGAACCCACACAGGCTCCTTTCTAGTTTAACATTTTAAGTGTTACAGTCCAATCAAGAAACTGCATGTCGCCCTAGCCCAGTGATGGCGAACCTTTTGAGCTTGGCGTGTCAGCATTTTGAAAACCCTAACTTAACTCTGGTGCCGTGTCACATATAGAAATTTTTTGATATTTGCAACCATAGTAAAACAAAGATTTATATTTTTGATATTTATTTTATATATTTAAATGCCATTTAACAAAGAAAAATCAACCAAAAAAATGAGTTCGCGCGTAACCTCTGACACGCGTGTCATAGGTTCGCCATCACTGCCCTAGCCTGTTTGGCTCCGTGGATAGAGCGTTGGCCTGTGGGCCAAAGGGTCCTGGGTTTGATTCTAGTCAAGAGCCCGTACCTTGGTTGCAGGCTCCTCCCTGGCCCGGCAACCAGGGCCCGTGCAGGAGGCAACCAATCAATGTGCTTCTCACATCGATGTTTCTCTCTGTCTTTCCCTCTCTTTTCCACTCTCCCTGAAAAAAAAAAAAAAAAAAAAAAAATCACTGGAAAAATATCCTCGGGTGAGGATTAAAAAAGAAGAAGAAACTGCATGTCAAAACAACAGAATACAATTAAGAAATGAAATCTATAAACTGTGGAACAGAGAGGATGGGAATGGAAAACGAATGGTAACATATGAAAAACCTCGGTGAGATCCGCTCAGCCCCACTGTGCTCCCACATGAGAAACCAGAACTTACGAGCAGGTGTAAACTTTCCTGATGCCTTTGTGCTTGATGCGGTTGTGCCGGCACAGGCTGTGCGAGGAGCTGAAGGACTTGTCACACTGGCGGCACGGGTGCTTCTTCATTTGCTGTGTTAGGGACAAGAGAGAGACAGCCACTCAGAGGACAGAAACAGAAAACACTTTAACATTAGGAACAGCTCCTTCCTGAGAGTGTAACTTACATACTCATACCTGTTAGCAACATGGGCTGGGGTAGCCATGAAGAGGCTAACTTCTACAGAATGAAGCAATCTTTATCACGAGAGTAAAAAATTATAAATATATTTCCCCAAAACACTTGTTTTTGATTGAGCACTCTCACTTATTTAAGAGAAAACATTACATAAATGTTATTTGCAAAAGAGATTTAATAAATGTTATTTTTTAAAGCAACTTAATTCTCCAGTAAATGCCAAATCAAGTCATTATGTAATTCATTATCTCCAGAGAGAATATGTCACCTTATCCAATGTGTCATTTTAAATTAAATTTTTGGCTAATGTTAAACCTCTTAACTTTCTCCCACTTCATGATTAAGGAATCATCCCTTATATTATAAGGAAAGAGTTTTCCAGGAGGCCTTTTGTTTTAAATAACACCATTTGGTTCTATCAAGAACACAAATGTTCGAAACCACTTTATGGAGATTTGCCTGTTGGTATATGGAGAGAGAGGGGGAGAGAATTGGGGGGAAAACTGGACAGCACAAGAGAAAGCTATCAAGAGTTATATAAAAATTTCAAAGTTAAAAGTTTCCCACTTCGGCTAACACATAGTTATGTTACCT
Source organism: Myotis brandtii (assembly GCF_000412655.1). NCBI lineage: Eukaryota > Metazoa > Chordata > Mammalia > Chiroptera > Vespertilionidae > Myotis > Myotis brandtii. Next base: position 772,570 of record NW_005367475.1, on the reverse strand, counting down.
CGACATATTCCCACGTGAAACATATTAAGTAAAATTAGTGGCTTAACTTTACAACAAATTCTTTGGGTGTGATAAGCATTGCAGTCTGCAATGACACCAGGTATCACGAGTCAATCAGATCAAGAAAGAACTGCCAGCCTAGGAAATGGAACAAAATTTGGCTCAATCCTCATTAAAAATAAGGCTGAAGTTATTCCTAAACCTCTCATGGGAGTATGTTCTCTCAAATAACATTACTATTTTGGGCAATAAAAAGAGATAAGCTATAGAAGGCATAAAGGGAAAAAAAAAAAAGAGATAAGCAAGCAAGCAGCTGATAAATGGTAACGAAATGATAAATATATCTTTAATATTGCTTTTACATCCCCTGACAAACCTGTCCTAGTGAAACCATAAACAAAGCTAAGTGGCTGAGAATTTTCAGCATCTACTCCCCCTGGAAGTAGCGGTCACACCAGTGATCACACCGCTGAGGGGGTGGGGAAGCGGAGGTAAAGTAAAGGTTAACACAGAGCTTGGGACACAGAAATCCTCAATAAATGCTCTCTTCTTAATAAAAGTAAAGTTACACATCCACGTTTCATCTTAAAGGAGTGGAAAATATTGTCTTTAAATAAAGCAAGTCAGCCTGGCAGGTGTTCAAAAGGGTCCTGACCCAGACAAAGGCAAAGGAGGACGCTTCTCCTGCTGCAGCTGAAAGCCAGCCCACTGCCTTTCTTGTTTTCCTAAGCGTGTAATCTCTGGGAAAAGGAGGACAAAGCCAATAGCAGCTGGTGCCTCTGAGGCACGCTGTCCCTTCTCCCAAAGGTGTTCCTGAATAAAACACTGTGGTCACACAAAGCAAGCCATCCGCAAACCCTGGTCTCTGAGATTTAGGTGGGCTGAGAACGAATACGACGTTGCATTTAGAATACAGCCGTAAGGGAAGAACCGTCAGTCATGAACTGTGCTTCAATAGTTTTAAATATCTACTAATACATCTAATTCCCTTTGCACTTTGTACATAAGATGGGCAATATCACGATTACCTGGAAGAATCCAACACAAGACATATTTCTAAAAGCAAAGAAGCCTAAAGGATGAAGGCACTGAAATGTATGTTTCTAACCATACAAGGGGCAAGAGGCCTCAGAGGGACGAACATTTCATTTTCTTTTTAGATGAAGAGCTTAGATTCCACTTTTCATTATGGTGTAGTTACATTAATAGCAAACCAAAATTTTAATAGAGCAATTTCAATAAAGAAATCCTCAGTAGGTAATAAATTATATGAAGAGCAGTTTAGCTGAATCGGTAATTACTATTTTCAAAGAGATGACAAAATGTGAGATATTGTTCTTTTTCATCATCTTTATTTAAAAAATGCAGAAGTGAACTGTGCCAGCCCCAAAACAATGGAGCAAGGTTTCAAAATCACTGGTGACAAGAAAATTACAAGTTTAAATGCCAGTTTCCAGATCAAATCTGCCGTGTTCACAGTACCTAACTAAACAAATGACTTTCTTCTTTGCTAAATTTTAAATGCTAATTTATTTAAAGGTGCTTTAACCTAACTTATTTTCATAACGACATCTTCAATATTATAACAGTTCACATTGTTACTTTATACACAGAAAGCAATTTTTATCAATCAAACAAAAATGGGGGGAAAAAACAGTATTAAGAAAGTGTAAAGTTTATCATGGTTCTATTTTCAAAACTTTTAAGGTCATTTACTTCCTTCTGGCTCCAATGTAGGGTAAGCTGATATTAAGGGAACCATGGCCTTTTTATAGTTAACTAAAATCAGAAAATAGTCATGTTTTCCCATTCAATGATTGTTTTGTTTTTACTTGGAACTCTCTGAAGAAATATTGAATAAATATAATAAGCTGGCAGGGACTGAACATTTTTGTAAAACCTTACAGTAAGATATGAAACACTTGGGTCCACTTCCTCCCTGTTTTCCAGTTGTTGACTCTTATCGTCACATTTTGGGAAAGATAGCATTTGTCCCTCTTAGCAAATTCCTTTGCTCTGAATGCTCTGGCCTGGGCCTCACGGTCTGAACTCGGGGATTTAAAAGGCCCAGAAACCCACTGTTTTCTATGGCACTTGGTGGAAGTGTCTAGGGTTGCCTTTGGCTCTGTCACAGTCAGTCATTCTCCGGGCTGAGAACTAGTCCCTCCTTGTCTCCTGGCTTGAAGGCCTCTCTGTGTGCAAGAAGTTAGGGGAGAAAAGTCCCACCTTCACAAATGCAATTGGCTAGCCATCCTCTTCCCCTCTTCCTGAGATTCCTGCCTCCTGAGGCTCTGCGTTGCCCCAACATGCAAAAAGCCTCCTTACTGACCCTCGTGCATCCAGAAACACCCACAAATTCAAGATTATGGGGAACAATTATTCCCAAACCATGCTGACACTCGTCAGCTCTACCCTCTTCTATGAAAAAGGAAAAATCAACTACATAATTTAAATGTATCACAGCAGCAATCCCTCAGAATATAACTCCTAACTGGGCCCTTCCACCACCTGGAAATCTATTCTGCTGATAGACCCACACATGGTACAATCAGTTCTGCTATAATGCTGCAATGTACATATAACACATTATAAATCACTGCACTATGCAACATCAGTCATTAAAAAACTACATGGCTTCCAGCCAAAATTAAGCTAGGGGCATAATACTGAAAACCTCCGTCAGTGGCATATTAATAAAACAGTAGCATGGTTTTATACATGTCAAATGATTGAGAAATATATAGATACTGCAACATCAAAACGACACTTTACCTTGTAAAAGACTTGCAGTTTGCTTGTGGAAGTGGGGTCCGAGGGCTGTGGCTTTTGAGTTTTGTGAAGTGGTGGAAGAAGGGTTATCTGAAATCGGAGGGTCGGAGGGAAGTTGTAACACCAGGTGTGGACCAGTGTGACTCAACACAGGAGATGGGGTCGCAGGTGGAAGCCTGAGGTGGGGTGTGTTTGTTTATTCCTACACAACTCCAATCCAGTTTTCCATACTCACCTACTGTTTCTCAGGGATTTAGTCACGTGTGAGCAAACTCAGACTTCAGGTTATGCTACAACTGTCCCCTGATGTATCAATTGCATTGGAACAGATTTGTGTTTCCAGTACAAGAGTTATAACAGCACTGCCTACATATGCACAGTCATTCACTGCAGCACTGTGCACAAAGGAGAACAAATCTGGGTCCATCAAAGGAGACTTGGTCAAATATAGTCTATACCCTCACACAACAACATTTGTGCCATGTGGTGACAGAAAAGAATGGAAGATCTAAATGCAATGGTATGAAAAGAACTGTAACATATCATATTGAGAAAAGACTGGGAATTTATGTTCACAAGCTGGGTTCTGTTAGAAATCGTACAAATGAGAACATCTATATATCTACACTAATAAAAGAGAAACATGGTAATTGGCGTACGACCGCTACCCTTTTCATTGGCTAATCAGTGAGTATATGCAAATTAACTGACAACCAAGATGGCGGCCGGCAGCCAGGCACTGAAGCGAGCACGAGGCTTGCTTGCTGCAGACTCCAACATTCCCCGCCTCACTTGCCAGCCTCTCATCTGCAAGTCTAAGCAACTATATACTATGTTGCAAATAAGAAGGTAAACAAAACCCCAGAAAACAGCCGGACTGAAACCCAGCCGGACCGAAACATTGTATCCATGTTTTCAGCAGCGAGGCCTCAGAGCTAAAGCTGGCCCAGAAAAAAAAAAAAAAAAAGAAAACAAGGAGCGGTTGGAAGCTTCAGTCACTCGCCAGCCGGAAAACAGCCCTCAGCCCCTCACCCAGACTGGCCAGGCACCCCAGTGGGGACCCCCACCCTGATCCAGGACACCCTTCAGGGCAAACCAGCCAGCCCCTACCCATGCACCAGGCCTCTATCCTATATAGTAAAAGGGTAATAGGCCTCCCAGCACCGGGATCAGCGGAGCAGCGAGGCTCCCGGCACCGGGATCAGCATGACCCAGCCAACGATTGTTGATGGCGGCAGAGGCGGGGAACCAGGGTGGAGCCAGCCAGCAATTGTTGACTTGCAGTGGCTGCAACAGTGCGGTGATGGGGCTGGTGCCTTCCCCTGATCAGCCCGTTCGACTCCCACAAAGGGTGGCCAGACTGTGGCTTAGGCCCACTCCCCAAGGGAGCAGGGAGCAGGTAGTAGGACATCCCCTAGGGCTCCCAGTATGTGATAGGGGGCAAGCTGGGCTGAGGGAACCCCCTTCCCAGTGCACAAATTTTTGTGCACCGGGCCCCTAGTATATATATAAAAGCCTAACTGACTGCCCGACCCTTTCACCGGTAGCTATGACGCACACTGACCACCAGGGGGCAGACACTCAACGCACAGGCATGGAAACATGGAACAAACTGATGAATCTCAGAGGGAAGGGCGGTGGGAGGAGGGCAGAAAGAGATTAACCAAAGATCTTATGGGCATACTAGAAGCCTGGTGCATGGATTCGTGCACCGGTGGGGTCCCTCGGCCTGGCCTGCGGGGATCGGGCCGAAACCGGCAGTCCGACATCCCCCAAGGGGTCCTGGATTGAGAGAGGGTCCAGGCCAGGCCAAGGGACCATGCACCGGGCCTCTAGTATGCATATATGATGATACTTACATATAGAGAAACTTCAAGATGCATGAGAAACCTGGTGATTTTAGGTAGCAAGGGTAGGGATGAGACTTTTCACTCTATTCCTTCACATTGTTTGGATTTATAAAACACGTGAATACGGCACATATCAAAAAAATTTGGTTGCCTCAAAAATAATGTTAAGTCAGGTTTACTGCAGTATAATCCACAAAATGTAAAATACACTCTTTTTAATGTAGAGTTCTAGTTTTGATGATACACTTGAGTAACTGCTGCCACTATCAAGATATACAATTCCATCACCCCCAAATCCCCACGTGCCCTTTTATAGTCAACCCCTCTTCTTACACCCAGCTCTCGGTAACTACTGATCTGTTTCTATCCTACATGTTTGCTTTTCCTCTCAAGTGGAACCATACAGCACAGCAGGTAGGTTTTTGAGTCTGGCTCGTTCCCTGGGCACAATACATCTGTAATTCCTCCACGCTACTGAGTGTGTCGGCTGCCCGCTTCTTCTCACTGTGAAGCAGTCCTCCATCATATGGACACTCTCCAGTTTGTTTACCCATTTACGAGGTGAAGGACGTCGAGGTTGTTTCCAGTTTGGGGAAATTATGAATTGAAACCACTGCGAATATTCATGTACAGGTTCTGGTGTGAACTCATGATTTTATTTCTCCTGGGTAGACACTGAGGAATGGGATTACTGAGTCATGTGGTAAATTAAATAAGGAACTCTCACACTGTTTTCCAGACTGGCTGTGCTTTGCCTTTCCACCAGCAATGGATAAGGATGCCAACTGCTCCGCAACCTTTCCAACAGTTGGTGCTGCCATTTTATTTTCTTGTAGCCATCGCAGAGGGTGGTCAACAGTATTTCATTGTTTCATTGTGCTTTTAATGTTTATTTCTCTAATGACTAATAGTACTAAGGTAAAAAAAAAAAATCAATTAACAGATGAAACACCTACTATTATAGCTCTTCCTCCAAAGAAAAACCTTAAACTCTACAAGTTTGGGGGAGGGGGAGGGGAGGGGTTATTTTTATATCAGGGTGAATTTCACTGCCCTGTAATCTCATTGAAAACAGAAGCTGTGGCCCTGGCCGGTTTTGCTCAGTGGATAGAGCGTCGGCCTGCGGACTCAAGGGTCCCAGGTTCGATTCTGGTCAAGGGCATGTACCTTGGTTGTGGGCACATCCCCAGTGGGGAGTGTGCAGGAGGCGGCTGATCAATGTTTCTCTCTCATCGATGTTTCTAACTCTCTATCCCTCTCCCTTCCTCTCTGTAAAAAAATCAATAAAATATATTAAAAAAAAAAAAAAAAGAAAACAGAAGCTGTGAGCCATCATCTCTGCATCCCTGGCCTTCAGCACACAGAAAATACTTGTGTGAATGAATGAATACAGAAAAGAATAACAGACCACACAATTATCTACTGGAATACTATGAGCAGATTCTACAAAGTAATCAGAGAGTAACAAATTTAGGATAAAGTGCTGGACACAGAGCAAGCAAGCACTGCTTAGATTTTGGAAAATGGGTGAGCCATGAGCATGTTCAAATACTGATAAGAAAAGCATATATATATATATATAAAACAGCCAACATGAAGATATAGAGGACAAAGGTAAAAGATGAGTCAATGAGCGGGGAGGAATCCAGACAGAAGGAAGAACCAATCTTCCTGTGGCCGGAGATAAGGCGCTATCCACAGACAGGTGCAATGCTTGTTATGGTCAGTGGTGGGCGGGTGAGGAAGGGACCAGGAAATTGAAGGAATTCCTGCCAGGCAGCCTCCGTTTTCCAAGTGAAGAAAAAATGGTGCATCTAGACAATGCAGCCTGTTTCCTTTCTCTTATCTCTTCCAATTATAAATAACAAATGCTTATTGCAAAATAAGAGTAAAGATTGCTTCTAATCTCACCAACTGAAGTCAATTTCTAGCTATAGATCCTCCCCACTTACTTCTTTTCCGAACATGTTTATGTGTATTTACAATGAGTCTATATTATACATAGATTTGTATCCTGATTCTTTTCACTTGTAAAACACACAGCTACACATTTTGATGTTTCTACGTTCTTCTCATTGCATGCATAGTACTCTCTTGTACAAATGAGTCATAACTTAGATATTTTCTATTAATGATTTAAGTTGTTTCAGCTTTCCAGTAATTACAAATAAAAACCTTAGTAGTCAACAACTGTTTCCTTTGTACAAATTTCTAAAAGTAGACTTTCTAGTTTAGAAATTGTAAACATGTTAAGGCTCTTTGAAGCTTCTTGCAAAACTGTCCTTAAAAAGGACACCACCAACATAAGTCGGAGCTTGTTCACCAAGAGTCTGCGACATCAGATCACCATTCATCGACTTGCCAAAGTAATGGGTACACTATTACAGTGCACTCTGTCTTTCTCTCAATGCCTAGTGATATGACATCTGTCTGCACATCCCTGAGCCACTTGTATTTCTCCAGTGAACTGCCCAATCATATCCTCTCTGCAGTTTTCTGTGGAGTGACAGTGGGGAGAATGGCAGGTGAGGAAGTCAGACAGCAGACTGTACGACCTTGTAAACCAAGGCGAGGGCTTTGGATCATCCACGGTGTGATGGGAGGACACTATAGGGTTGAGCAGAATACTATGACCAATATACTTTCAATGGTCACTCTGGCTGCCAAGTGTGAGAGCAGAGACCCCGTGCAGAGACTGTCTGCAACAATGTGGGGCAGACGTGCCGTGTGCTGGGCTTGGAAAGTAAAGGTGACGTAAGTGGTTGGATTTCATATCTATAGCAAATGCAGAGCTAATAGCATTTGTGGAAAGGCTGGATGTGGGTGACAAAGGAGAAAAAAGAGGGAGTCAAGTGTCACTCCAAATTCTCTGGCATGGGCACCTGGTACTAACTAGAAAAGTAGGGGAGAAGCAGGTTTAGGGAAGGAGAGAAATCAAAGGTTATGTCTGAGAGAGGCCCATTGGAGATCTTCTAAGTAGAGATGCTAAATGGGTGGTTAAATTCTAGTCTGAACTCAGGGGAGAGGTCCAGGCCAGAGAAATAAATCTGTGAGTCACTAGGAGATGAGTACTAGTAGATGGGTGGCTTTTACAATCATGGGCCTGGATGAGAACTTTCTGAGAGTAAATGGACACATCAACATTCATAAGGCTAGAAAGATGAGCAAGACTGAGAAGTGCGGTCAATGAGGCAGGATAAGAACTAAGAGAAAAGTGTCCGGGAACCTAGCAAAGAAGACAACTGCTTCAGACAGGTCAGACACGACGCTGAGAGAGCCAGACCCCTGGGCTTGGTGACACGGAGTCACTGGGGAGCCCGACAAGAGCAGGCTATTGTGTGTGTTTTTAATCCTTACCCGAGGATATATTTATTGATTGTGAGAAAGGGGAAGGCAGCAGGGGAGAGAGACAGAGAGAGATTGATGTGAGAGAGAAACCTCAATGTGAAAGAAACATCAATCGGTTGCCTCCCATACCCATCACGACTGGAGATTAAACCCGCAACCTACTCATGTGCCAACTGGGAATCGAACCCACAACCTTTTTGGTGCATGGGATGACATTCCAACCAACTGAGCCACCTGGGACTGAACAAGAGTGATTTTGGTGGAGTGATAAGAAATTCATAAAATGGAGAAGACCTGGGGAGTCCCAGCAGGAAAGCGATTTCAGGGGGGGTTGTGGTAAAGGGACGCAGAGAAAAGTGGGTTAGGAAGGTAACCTTGTTTGGTTACAACAAGAGGTCCCATGGCCCTCTGTGACTTTGAGAATGTCAGGGAAGAGCTGAAGATGCAGGAGAGATGGCAGGAGTGTGGCTGCGATGTCCTCCAGGGGCCCGCAAGGGGGCTGAGTGGAGCCCACAGACCATGGGCTGTCCTCCTGAAGGGACAGTCACCCTTCGCAGGGGAGAGGGCAGCACATGTGCAAGTGGATGTTCATTGTGCCGAATCTCCTCAGGTGTTACGCAGAATTCAAACTTCTTAACTTTCGAGACTGTCCACAATCTACTCCTCAACCCATCACTTTGACTATGTCTCCTAGGACTGCATACACTTCCACTTGAAGCCCCTCAAATTCACATCTCAAGACAATGACACCGTCCTCCCCTGCCCTTCCAAGACAGCCTTCCCTCCCCTGGAGGCTCATTCAGACCCTTCCCACCCTCGGGCCAGCTCACCTCTCAGCCCCTTCCCGACCTCTCCAGCCACCATCCTCCCCTTCTCTTGCTCACATCCCACACAATTACCACAGCCAACCATTGGAAACACACAACACAACATGTTCTTTCTCTGCCTAAAACCCAGCCATTGTTCTCTGGGAGCTCAGGGAGTGGGGCCTTTGGACTTGCTACTCACCACCCCATCCTCCCTTCACACCCTCCGGAGGGCATTGCCCTCCAGAACTACCCGCTGTACCACATCCACACTCTTCTTGCCGCTCTGTGCCTGGGGCAAATTCCCTTGTGCCTCCTCCAATACCTCTGGGTAGTATCTCTTCAGTGAAGTCTTCCCTGAACCTCCTAAACCCTGCCACCTCCCACGAAACAGGGATGCTCAAATCTCAGCAACCTAGTACCCTCGGCCTACATCCAATTCTTCTTTTCCACGTATCACACATAATTTTCATTTTTAACTTCACTCTATCCTCCTCCAGCCTCTTTCCAGGCTGAACTATATTCTGTTTCTCACTATTTACAGGGCCTCTGCAAGAAACGAGCCGAAATCTGAACTGAAGACACCTTTTCCTTAGTATTCAATTATACACATCTTACAATGCCTCCGAGACTCTGGCTTTACACCCAAACTCCTACTAGTTTTAGTTTTTAAATTTTTTATGCTTTTTTTTTCTACCCATTTGTAAGCACTTACAAGGCAAGAATTATATTTTATATTTTATTTGTACTCCACACCAAATTGATAAATATTTATAGAATAAAAGAAAGGTACATACAAAAGAACAAACATGGTTAAAAGTTAAATATTCCCAAAGTATGAATGAATGGATTGTTCTAAAGAGTATCATAACTGCACATTATTCCTGTAATATTCAAGTACCTGACAGATGAAAGAAAGTAAAGACTGATAACATGAACATGTTTAAAAAGCAATAGTCTGTCTCAGTTTTCCTACAGGAGAAAAATGAGCTGAGTGCCTATAAATTATAACTCAATAAAGTTAATTTTTTAAAAAGAAATTCACTGAAGAAATAGGCAACATCATTAGCATAGCTATTAAATAGACAAAAGGTATAATTTTCATTATGAGAATTCGTGAAACTCTCACCAGGATAAATTTAAAAAGAAATGTTTCACAGGTATTTCAGTTTCTTTGTCTATTCTTATGTTAGATCGGGAATAGTCAATATGTGCCCTCAAAACTGGGAAGCTTGCACTGGCCCATTTGGCTCAGTGGATAAGAGTGTTGCCCTGTGGACTCAAGGGTCCCAGGTTCGATTTTGGCCATGGGCACATGCCCAGGTTGCGGGCTCGATCCCCAGTAGGAGGTGTGCAGGAGGCAGCCTATCAATGATACCCATCATTGATGTTTCTATCTCTCTCTTCCTCTCTAAAATCAATAAAAATAAAAAATAAAAAACTTGGAAAGCTTCCACTCCCTTTATGTAAATATTCCCTACAGTGATAGATAGTAAATCTTAAGAAACAGAGCTGCTCACCTAAACCACCATGCTCTCTTAGAAAATGGTATTTTGCACAGGCAGGTAGCCTTCCCCTGAAGTCTGGAATACTGTGTACATTAATGTGGAAGTTCTTACTGAGAGAATTTAATACCTAGGACACTAGTGAGATTTTTCCAGTTCCTGTCTCACGACATCCAGGAATATATAAATAAATGGGTATTTAGACGAACACAGAATAGGAAACTCAACTTACACACGTGTGAAAGCACCAAGAAAAATAATTTCTGAATACTAAATGATCCAAGTTCCTACAAATTAGAACTGAGTGTTTTGGGGAAATATTTAAACACAGAGAATAAATTTAGTCCAGTGGTTGGCAGACTTTTTTCTGTAAAGGGCCAGATTGTAAATATTTTAGGCTTTGCAGACCATAAAGTCTCTGCTGCAACTACTCCCTCCACCTTGTAGTTCAAAAGCAGCCGAAGACAAGGATGTGTAAACGAATGGGCATGGCCTTGTTTCAACAAATTATTTACAAAAACATTAATGACTAAGCTGGGCTGTCAACTATAGTTCAAACCATTCTCTCACATTCTGTAGAAAACAGGCAAGTTTCCATCCTTCAGAACCAAATCTATGTAACAAAGGAGGTAATCAAGCTAGGTAAAAACAAGTCCTAACTCTAAACAGGAAGAATGGTTTCCTTCTCATAGGACTTGCTCAGAACATGCCCTGAGGACCACCTGTTGCTGTCCGTGCTATTTGGTGAGACACAGAACTGTAATCAATGCACTATAATGAAAGGCCAAACTGGGACAGAAGGGGGTCCTCCACGGTCGGCCGGGAAAAAGGCAAGTGCAGAAAGAAAGCTGGCTTCCTAATGAAGCGGCCGGGATCCTGGCCGTGACTCTCAGAAATGCCTGCCAGGGAGGGTGTCAAGGAGGGACCCCTGGAAGGAACACATAGAATGTTTTTTCTTCTCATGTGATTTTTAATATGACCCTTGTTCCCTTTTTAATTAAAAAGCAATCTAAAGAAAACAAAGTCATTGGGAAGGATTTTTTCCTACAATCACTATTTTATAAAGTGGCAAATATTGCTACAGAATAAAAAATTAAAATATACTGTCTGAAGACCTAAGTAGACTCTTTGTAGTATAGTTCCACAAGTCAAGACAAAAGAACTGGTCGGTCCTTTTAAAGATAATCACAGTTTGGTCAGATGATCTAAAAGAATCTGTTAATAACTTTAAAAATAAGCAAACACAAATATAAAAAAGCTAAGCTTAAAACTGACTGATGACAGTCCTGCGTGACGTACTGATTTCCCAGCTGTCTAAATAAACCGTGTTAATTAATGACCTGAAGGTGTGAAGCACGTGATACCACCGGGAGAGAATCCGTCAGACGACTATGGCAGGGCTCCTCTTGTCTTGCTTGGTGTTGATCGCAGTTTTGCAATTGCTTGGCTTCAAGTGGATATGAAGGAAAGAGCCTCTTTCTTCCCTGACAACCTTCCAACTCCTTATCTGCAGCACCAGCGCAGGACCCAGTGGACATTCACGTGGCCCTGCTGCGTTAATGACTTCGAATCTTCTGCCTTGCTCCAGGCTCAACCCAGGCTCTGCTCCTCCCCTGCCAAACAGGAGTTTGTTCCCACTCATAACTTGGGGTGACTGCTGGAGAACCCATACCCGACCCTAAGATGGAGGGGAGGCCTCTGGGTTCTGAGGCAGCCTTTGGCGCAGGATTCAATTCTGAAAAAGGCCTGCAGTCCTTCTGGGTCTGAGGTTTTCCCACCTGTGAGCTGAGTGGGAACTTGTGACCTTCCAGTGTTGTCGATGTTACGATTCCTTATGAAGTCAGCTTCGGCCAGAATGGCTGTAATCCTTTCACATCCCCACTTGTGGCATGTAAAATTATTGTCTGGTTTTGGGGGGCTTTGAGGTAGTACTAACTTACAGACACAATCATGTGCTAAATTCTTAAAATCTAAAAACCTGATCTGTGCCAGTTGGATTTAGAACATATTTTCCTAAAGAAATTATAAATTAATGTTGCATTCTTGGGCAAGTATATAAAAGCCTACCCATGTAACAACAGAACCACGAAATTAGACAGATATTCTAAAACCTGACAAGATTTCAGTACCCAGTGAATGAAGAAACCTAATCCCACAGCAAAACTGGGTTCTTTGAGTCATGAAAGAAGCAACTTTCCTCCCTCCCCCCTCTGCCTCAGTGGATCTACACTCCACCTGCCAGGGAGGCCACACCAGGAGGGAACCTGGGCACATCCAGGGACTGAGGCTTGACAGGTAACAAGGGGAGGGGCTTAGGGGGCATCGGTCTGGTTCTGGGGCAGGGAACAGGGAGAGGCCAAGACTTCGCCAGAAGGCAAGCTTCCGGTTCTAAGTGGCATGAAGAGACAGCAAAATGCCACCTCCAACAAAAAGGGGGAGGAGGAGCTAGACCCCTGGCAGCCACAGGACAGTGAAGCAGAGAGGAGGAAAACCATGATGGTGACAGCAAGGGAAGTCAGTCGCTGGCAGTAGGCAATGTTTTTAATAAGAATATTCTTAAGCCAGCAAGTCCGGGTACATTCACCCGAAGCAGACAGAGATGGCGGCCAAGTCTCCTATTTCTCCTGTCTGGCTATGGCACCAGACCAGCATCAGGGGAGTCTCTACCTCCTGAGGCCGAGGTCCATGTGTGAGATAAACAGGAAGGGCCCAGGGGGAAGTGTCTTTGGCGGTCTCCAAACTACCAGCAGCCCTGGCGGGCGACGCACTCACAGCAAAAGCCTGCGTGTCTGTAAACACGTTCCTCACTGCCTCCGGCTCTAGCCAGTTACTGCTCATTCACCTGGTGAGGCCTGACTGCAGAGCCACAGGAGCAAACTCCAAGCGCAACACACAGCCTGGCATCTGTAGCGCCAGCACGTTAGCTGATCTTCTAATACCTGTTTAACCAGTCTGTGCTGACCCAGTCCCTTTGGGCGGTCATTCAGGCCAAAGGCTCCCATCTGCCAGGCAGCAAGGTAAAAGTGAGCTGCGATCTTTGGTTACAAAAAGGGGTGAGCCTAACTGGCCACACTGCCCATCCGAAAAAGCCTGGCTCACCAGCACTTTAGTGAACTCACTCCGAAGTACTGACTGAGAATACCTGGAGTCAGGCGGGAGCCTCGCTCTCGAGTGTTTCCCCAGAATTCTCTGAAAGTCCTCCTACAGGAAGAGCCTCTGTGTCCCAGGGAGCTCACTCCAGTGACAGCCAGCCCCAAACACGTCCCAGGCAGCGGCTAAGACGCCTGAGCCTCTCCAAAGCACCCACGACTTGCAGGAAGATTGACGCAGTAAATTAGCAACAGCAAAGCGCTATTAACTACAACTGCAACTCTCCAGTGAGGTGGCAGGTCCCAAGTGAAGAATATAAGGCTGTTACACTCAACATCCTTCCAAAACTACAAACACACATTCGTTTATTTGATGACAGCATAAACCAGCGGTTCTCAACCTGTGGGTCGCGACCCTTTGGGCGGTCGGACGACCCTTTCACAGGGGGTTCGCCTAAGACCATCCTGCATATCATATATTTACATTACGATTCATAACAGTAGCAACATTACAGTTATGAAGTAGCAACGAAAATAATTTTATGGTGTGGTCACAACTTGAGGAACTGTATTTAAAGGGCCAGAAGGTTGAGAACCACTGGAACAATTTTAACCAAGACTGACCATAACCTTAATCAATCAAAGTGACGATGGATGGAAAGTGCTATTTGCTAACTGTTCTAAATCCATACTGACAGATTCAATGAGACTAAAATTAAGCAATTTTTTGAAATGCCAAGCTTTTCTGCTCTGCAAAGAGCAGACTATTCAGCAGAGCGTTTGAGGAGTCTGGACTGAATCCATGTCTGCCGCTTACAAGCTGCAGAACCTGGGGTAATATATTACTGAACCTTCCCTAAACTTCCTTTCCTTGTCTGTAAAATGGGATTAGGCACAGCATGTACCTCATGAGCCTGTGTGATGCATAGATGAGATAATAAACAGTGCATGCCACGTGGTAAGCCCTCAATCAGTGTTAACCAAACTATTGTCATCATCACCTTCCGATTTAGCACAAGGCACCAAAACCATCCATCGGTATACCATCACAGTTCATTGGCTCGGAACATTTACATGCTGTCCTAACAGTGATGTTTCCCTGGGTGACCCAGTAAAACCAGATCTTTCCAACAACTTCCAGCCTGGTGAAGCAAACAACTGGGCTCTCCAGAGGCATTGAGCCAAATACACTTCAAATCCCTTACTGTGTGTAGCATGTTTCATACTTCTCGCTCATCTTAAACCCAGAAGGACTGGCTGGAAGCTGCTTATCACCTCACAGGCAGTTCCCTAGATCTTGTACCTACAGCACAGGACACTGCGGCCACTAAAGCATGTATGACTCCTTTAAAAAGAAGAGGAAATCACGCTGGATGTCTTCTCAACCAGCACCCATGCTTGATCCACTAATTCAAGAGATATGTATTGGCTTACTCTGTGCTAGGGAGAAGCTCCTAGAGACTTGATGGTGCGAACTGAAGAGAGGAAGAAAGCCTCAAGTGTCTAATGGGAGAGGCCCCCTGCATAGAGCTGCAAGCACATATTAGGCGGCACATGCTGCCATGGAAAATGCTGGAAGAGGCCTCGACTCAGTCTGAGGGACCCAAGAAAGGCTTTCTTGATGTTGAGGCTGAGACCTGAAGGGTTAAGAGAAGTTAGCCTCCTGAGAGGTGAAGAGATATGACTAGAGAAAGAGTAGATCAGAAGGCAGCCAGGAAGCCACTGCACCACTCTGCGGGCAACAGGGACATCACATTTTACACAATCAGAACTGCTCTTTAAAAACCTCTTTCTGGATACAGTGAGGACAATAATCCAGGCAAGAACACAGATAAATGAGTGAGCTAAAGGGGAGTAAGTGAATGGACGGGGAGAGGGCTGGATACCAAGCTCTGACTGCAGAAGCTTGGGGGTGGGGGTGTAGGTTCCTTGCTGGGCAGGCCTCAGGCTCCTGTGAATGATCCAAGAAGCTGAAACACTTGATAAGCGGTCAGATTCCAGAGACTGGAATGCAGGTAAGAAATCACAGCTGGAGACAGAGACTTGGAAGTTATCTGCACATTTATATGAGAAGTGAAGTTATGAGAGTAACTGAAATTCCTCAGAGAGAGACAGTTAAATGTTTCCAGGATAGAAACCATGAAAAACCCAGGAGAGTGTAGTGTTCAACACTTAGGGTAGAAAATGCTTTTAGGAAGAACTGCAAGTTGTGTGAAATAGTGCAGTGGAGTCAGTAGAGGTCAAGTCCAAAATATGTCCACTGGAGTGAACAGTGAGGTCATAGGTGAAGTGAGTTTGTTGACAAAGGTGAAGCTGAAACCCAAAGGTGGTCAGGTCAGGGGGAAGTGGGAGTGGAAAAGTGCTTGCTTGGCTGTCTGAGAGGAGGAGGAAAGACAAAGTGCAGAAGATTTGAAAGTTTGGGGTTTAAATGCAGGAGAGGTGACATAAGCATTCTGATAGGAGGGAAGAAGAATGGGAAGAGATACAAGTATGTCTGCAGGCAGGGTGTGTGGAAGTGGAGGTTCCAGTCTGGCTCAGCTTGGCAGAACTCACAGGCTAGCTTCTAACTCATGTTTAACCAACCTTCTTTTCAGTTCACCAGCTTATAAAGACACTGCCTTCCCTCCCCCACCTCCCTTTAGTTCTTTCAGGAGGCTACGTGAACCAAATGTGAAACTGTAATCTAATCTGATGTGCCTTATTCCAAAAGGCAGGGTCCCAACTTCTTCAAAGCTAATCCTAAAATCCTACTAAGCCAAACATTTCCTCTGCGATGAATGGCCGCACAGCATGCTGGCGCACACGTTCGGGTCAGGGCAGGCTCCATGCTGCCATCCAAAGCCAATTGTTTAAGTAAGTGTTACATTTCATCTTATAGTCTAGATCCAGTTATTGCCATATGTGTAAGATAAAGACAGTCTGGGAGAAAAAATAAAGAAACAAAGAATTCTGAAAAGTCTAAAACGGTTACAGAAGTCTCAAACGTACAAGAGATGCAAGGACTGGACTGCTGGCTAATTAGATCTGCTTCTGTTGTAACATTTGTGAAATCGGTTTGGGTGCCAAGGAAAGACTTCTAGAATCATTAACACATTCGGCTGTAAAATAACTACTGGTATTTACATAGATGGCTTATCACATATTGAGCCTCAAAAACTACCTAATACTTACAACCCATGTTGTGAGAGGCTCTGGCCTATTTAGAGAGCCTGACGTTGAGATGATGAAATGAGCAATGGGCTACTAATGCCATATATATTCCGTAAGCAACACATTTTTATATGAAGAGATACTGAATTAAGTATAGTTAGACCAAATGCAATAAAAACATTTTTATGCTATTTGTGATCACTGTGACTGATGTACTAAAACGGTAGCTTCGTGAGTAGTTCTAATAAATGATTTCAACAAATGAGATTACAAAGCAATGCTTAAAGCGCTTCATGTAACAGGGATCTAGTATATACCAATTACAAACCAATTCCTAGGCACTCTTTACACAGGTTCCCCAAGGTCAACTATGTGGTTTAATTGGTTTAAGTTAAAGTAGTAAAATGGTTTCTTTCTTTACAGTGTAATGTGTCTGGAGCCACTAATCAATTTTAGATTCACCAGTGGGACAAGCTGGTACTACGTACCTCTGGGTGCAATACATAAAGAATACAGCGCCTGTGATGTATTCCTATCTAAAAATTCAACCTGAATCTAATTAAATTTCTAGAAACTATGGGATAAAGAGAAACAAGTTAAACAGTATCAAAAGGAAGCCATTACCCAAATCCAGAAACTCGGGCGACATATATCCAATTTTTTGAACAACTCAACGGCACATTAAAAAATAAAATAAGAGGGGATGAGGTCACATATGTAATACCTTAATCAATAAAGAAATTAAAGATTAAAAAATAAAATAAAATAAAATTGCTATAGAATAAGAGACATGTCAGTTACACAACAACTAATGCAAAGCAGACTCTCTCTGGATCCTGACCAGAACAAACCAACTTTGAGAAGGTCATAATAATATTAAAAAATAATCTTGTTAGTTCAAGTCTAACAATGAGCATTTTTTTAAAAAATTTTTATTACTTGGAAATGTGTACTTATTATCTTAAAGAGAGAAAGAATATACATATTGCAACTCAGATTTATCAGTGATTTTGAGTTCCAGAGCTTCTCCTAGATACTTTACGGATGAGATCCCTCTTCCCACTACCAAACTCAGGAAATAATCACCTAAGTCATAAAATGCTACTAGCAGTTTTCAAAACATCCACTTTCCTTCTCTCCTGTTTTCTTTCGTATTTGTCATGTGGCTAAGAGGTAAATTCACACATTTTCTAACTTTGGTTCACCTTTGTTCTGTTTCCTCACGAATGTGGTAGATAGCTCACTGCCAGCCTCGGTCGGTATAAGTAATGGAAATTATTAGCAAAATCACAGAACAAGATTGGAAGGGCTCGGATATGTCCCTTTTATAGATAAAGAAACTGAGGCTGAGAGACACTGAGTGATTTTTGAGGTCACCCTGCTACTTACTGACAGACGCAAGCCAAGAACCCAAGTCCTGGAGGTCTGTTGGGTGCGCTTCCTTACACCCAGGGGGCTGGGGCGGGGGTGGGGCTTTCACGCGTACCTTCCCGTGCTCCTTCCTCACGTGGGAAATGTAAAGATCTCTTTGCGTGAATAGGCGGTCACACTCCCAACACGTCCACCCGAGGCTGGCCACTTTCTTGGGTTCCATTGATTTCTTCACAGGAGACGAGGATTTCTTTTCCAATATCTCTTTCCCGTTCATGGATCTGACGTCCTCCTTGATTTGATTTGCTGAATTTTGAGTTGCGGGCTTAATGCTCAAAGGCAAGTTTATACCCAAGTTTGGAGGCCCTTCAATACTTTTCAACGATCCATGCATAGACTATGTCATAAAAAGAGAAGAAATATCTATCACAAATCACACCACTAAAAGCGACCGCATGTGGGTTATCTCAATGCATAGGACGTTCACATGTGACTTACATTCACTCAGAAATAAATATTCATATATCAAGAAGAAAACCTAAGCAGAATATGTGCTTTAAAAAGATAAAGAAGTAGTATTTGTATGTCAACTAAATATGCATTTCTAATTCAAAACTATTTTTGAAAAGTTATTTGCTTATGCCGTTCTGAAACTGTTTAAAGAAGGACTTCGGCCCTAGCTGGTTTGGCTCAGTGGATAGAGCGTCAGCCTGGGGACTGAAGGGTCCCAGGTTCGATTCCGGTCAAGGGCATGTACCTTGGTTGCGGGCACATCCCCAGTAGGGGGTGTGCAGGAGGCAGCTGATCGATGCTTCTCTCTCATCGATGTTTCTAACTCTCTATCCCTCTCCCTTCCTCTCTGTAAAAAATCAATAAAATATATTTTTTTAAAAAAAGAAAAAAAAAGGACTTCGGTACTGAGTCCAGATTATTCCTGACACTCCCAGTCAGCACAGGGGTCTCCCTACAACAGAGCACCTCTGGGAAAGAACATTTCACTTTCACATACTGGTAGGTGTTCGAGGCCCTCAGTTAACCAGCTTTAACAAATACCTAAGACCCATATGCTAACAGCAAACCCTTCTCCTCCCTTTCATATTTTTGGAACACTTGTAACAGTTGAGGGGTTTGCTGGAGTTTGGGGGGTCATTTTAATCTCCATGCACCCTGTCTAAATCCATCCTTTCTTACTGATAGCACCCAGACTTGTGAACTAACTATACACAGTAGATACTCAGAAAGCCTTTTTTGAGTAGATACTCAAAAAGCCTTAGCTATTTATCCTCATTATCCTCAATAGCTTCAGTTATCCTCATTATCCTTCAGTTAAATGCTCAGGATTTAAAGTTCGAGTGTGTTTGATTCTAAAGAAGGCTCACATTGCTTTTTGTTTTGTTTGTGTTCTAGAAGCACGGAGTAAAAACAGACAAAGGAAGCAAATCAGCCCATGCCTCCCTGTGGTTTCTCTTTGCCTTGAGCCTCTCCATAGAGCAGTGTCCAGGCTGTGGCCAGCCTCCAAGTGCTCAGCCGACAGAAAGACATGACAGGGCGCGTCCTCTGAGGCCCCTTAGTGCAGGCAGGTCTCCCAGGTGCTGGCTCCGGCTCATGTTCTCAGGCCGGGTCTTCCCTAAACAGAGCCGAGAAGTAGCCAGCCTTCCTCAGTTCTGCTCACCCCAGAAGGGAAAGGGGTTCTATAACTTTCTCCTGAGCAGAGGTTACAGGTCCACCCTGTCACAGGGGCCTGAGCTGCATGTCCCATGTTCCTTGGCAAAGAGAAATCTGGGGTGAGACGGGATGTCTGGGCTCCCTAATACTGTGCTTTGCTTCCTTCCAGCTTCTGGCTTTTTACAAAACAGAAGCCCTGTTTTAACAGTTAACCATTTAACCCCCCCAAAAACTAAATCCAAGACCTAATAAACTTTCCCTACATTTCTAGGCAAATGCATTTTTACTGAGAAGTTGAAGAAAATATTAAAGTATTCTTTTATAAAATAACCTTATGGTGCTAGAGAAATTACAGAAAAGCAGCAAAAACTTCTGCAGTAACAACAAGAGAGCAATGGAATGTGTGCTAGAGAATTTCTAACTTACACATCCTATTTTCACATGGTAAGTGAAAATAAGATTATTTAGTTAAAACAAATTTTTTAATAACAGAAATTCAACTTAATTCTTTCAGAGTTGATTTTTCCTTAGCTCCAGTCACAATAAATAACTTGAAAGTTTACTTTGAATGTAAATGCCAACATGGAATAAACCTGCATTTCACTGGAACTAAGAAGTGACATGAATTGGGTAAGACTGGGCAGCTAGAGACCTGCCTTTAATGCATGTGGAGAAACTCTGCTCCTGTGCTATTCCTCCCAATTCCTTCCTCACGACGAACTGACCAGCACAGGCATTAAGGAATGAAAATAAATTCACAAGAGCTATGTACATATCTTAAAAATAACAAAAACAGGCTGCCCCTAAAACTTGATTTTCATTCTCACCCATCCCAAACACACCGAGGCGGGGTAGTATTTAAAATGTATAGAACATACTTGAAATGAGACCATTAAGTGAGTGGTCACTCTCACTATTTTCGTATCATGTCCTATAAAGGTTCGGATGCATAAAAACAATGCTTTCCTCCTGTAGCCACAGATTCTACCCCTCCTCTTCAGCCTCTATTTCTCGGGACCTTGTATTCCTCCAAGTTCACTATTCACACAGGGGAGACCTTAGCCACCAAGTCGATGATGACCCACTTCCAGATGTAAAGGTGAGTTCCAGAAAGCAAACACCTTAAAAGCCTTTTAAGGAGTAACTTTCCTTTGCGTCCCCTCCCCATATAATATATTAAAATATTTGGGTCTAATCCCAATTACCCTACATTTTTTTTAACAGTTTTCAGTTTTTCCTGATCATTCATTATGCACTGTCAAGACAGTTTTATAATTTTAGCAAAACCTTTAATACCCTAAGAGGATTGCACTGTACTTCAAGTGAGAATGATGAAACACACCACCCGGCCCATGCGCTTTATTGGCCCTAAGAATGTCACACCACCACTACCTTCGCCTGGCCTCTAATGCGCAGACTCATGAAGACATGAAGTCCTGTGCAATAGGCACTATGCCCATGAGCTCACATACGCACAACACAGGAAATTTCAAGGCTTAATTGTCCATTCATTTAACTAAGATGAGACTAAACTAATTCAGACTTGATTTGCTCTTTCAATAAATGGACCTTTTTGTGAAATGTATTAAAATAGAGAAAAACTAAGGAGAAAGAAATTGAATTCATGATAATATTGAATCTGTTGTTTCTCTTTATTTTAAAAAAGTTAAAGTCACTTTAATCTCTGAGAACTAATGGATATTCTCTCCCAATCACATAGGAATAAACTTGTTTTACCTACCACAGTGGACAGCTAAGAGGCTAGGACTAAGCTCAGTCCTTCGTGAGCTTAAAAGGCTGTAAAAAGATTAAAATGTCCCCTTTGAGGGTTAGAGTTAGTAGTCCAAGTTGGACATTTATTCATTTCATTAACTGAACACCATCAGGTGCTAGGCACTGTGCTGTATCCTGGACATTTCATAGTCAATTTACATGCAACCTTGATAGAAGGGGGAAAAAAGACTAAAGATGCAGGAGCATCAATTATAATGCAAACTTAGTCACTTAATTTCAAGGGAAAACCTTCATTTTTCCAAATACACCAATATTTATACCTATCAGACAATTTGTCAGAGTCCCTTTCTATTTCTAAATCCTATACACCAAGTTTCCAAAAAAGTGAACTCACAGTCATCATTTTCACCTGCAGAAAAAGAGAACCCTATCACTTTATTATGATTTTAAAATCAGTGCATGCATTTGTTACTTTGTGTTGATCTTTCATGGTATGCAGATGAGGACTTGGGAATAAAAGCACCCTTCAGTGGAGTGAACATGTACATTGCTCATTACCATCAACCAGCATCCATCCCTTCCCTCGACAGCCCACATGCCTTATGGTAATCGGCTGCTCACCCTTGATTTATGACCAATGGATGGATCTGGGATTCATTTAAAAGACATGAGAGAGACGCACACACCTTGATATGGTCCATCATGAGTTGCTTCTGTGCATATAAAAGAGAACAGTCTGGACACTTGAAAACAGACACCTTCTGGTTTTCGATGTGTTGGTCAAAGTGGCGATACAACAGGGTTTGCAGGGTAAATACGGTGTCGCACATGGAACACTTATATATTATTCTAAAACAGAGAAGTGCATGGACACGTCAGTCAGCCCCCACCGCTCAAACCAAAGGAACTTTCATCTCATCTCAAGACTTCCAGAGGCAGCGGCAATGAGAACACATAAACATGGTAAGAACAAAACAGTTTAGCGTTGAAATAAACTTTTGAAGGCAACTGACATCACTCAAGTGCAGATCAGTCTTAATATTTTGGGCAAGGACTTAGGCACATTTGCTTAGAAGTCTAAATGAATGACCATTTACGACTCACAGATCTACAATGGACAGGTTTTCATAAGGTCTCACTTGGCAGTTAGTAAACACTGAGCAAAATCACCACTCATGCTTTTTTTTTTTTTTTTAAAGATCAGACAAGGAATGCGGCTCAGTGGTGGTGCTCTAACCTGAAAAAGATTTTGAGGAATGCACTAAGTAGGCCCATTCCCATAACAGCCCCATAACAGCTCAAGCTGTCACTTGTGCCAAGTTTTCACTTGGACTTAGTAGCAATTTTACACTTGAATGTCAACATTCTGTTCTTAACAAAGAAAGCCCACAGAAAGGAAAATCCACACTGCAACACCTGAGTGTGCACTGGGCTTTCACTGGCTTAAAACACTCACGTCCACTGCAAACGATTTCCGTACCTCATGTTACTACCAAGCAGCCTCCTTAAGTTAGTTTTAAGCTAACCTTAAGCCTCCTTAAGCACCTTTAACCTTCAGGACATAATACATTCTATCCAATGACACCTCCCACAGAGGCTCAGGCAAGAGATGTCCAGAGCAGTGAATGTTCCTAGACTCCCGGCCACAGTACCTTCGCCTCCAGTGAATGTGACGGGTCACCTGTGAACACCCCTGCCCACAGTAGGTCGCCCACTGTTCCAGGTCACCCTGGTCCTTGGGGGAAGTCCTGGAAGACCTCCGTCTCCTTTGAAGAATGATGAGAATAGGTGCAAAGTTCTAGGGAGCAGCTTAGGAAAATGGCAGAGAAACAGTGACTGAAGGTGAAAGAGATGAAAAGGGAACGCTGAGGTTTCACCTGGTATTTCAGCAGCAAAGCTAAAGAAAGGAATGCCTCTTGTATCCACTTGTCTTTCCTCTCAGGGCCTTTTCAACAGAACACTTCTCATGTACCCTCCACCCTCACTGTGCATGTATTTGTCCAAAAATTACAGATTTAACTTTTTTCTCCCCCCCCATAAAATTTATAAATTTAATTGGAGTGAGTGACATGTTTTTACAAGGTCTTGACATGTTAGTTTGGCACAGAGCACAAGCACCCTTGACTGGGACGGGGGCAGTTTTTAGGATCAGACACAAGTTCACCAGACTGCTCCAAGGTGGCACACTACCATGGCATCATTAACTTCACCAGACATGGCAAAAATGATCATTTCCTCACTGCCTGAAACAGCTTGGATTTTTAAACAGTCCAGTAAATAAGAGCAACTGTGTAAAAATGTTGAAATTATGTTGCAGACATATACCAATGACATGGAAAGATTTTCATGAAAATTAAAATAACAGGTAACAAGACAGTATGTATGATGTGGTTACACTTTTTAAGGGGGTGTAGAAAAAGAACAGAAGGCATATATCTACCATCATCTCTGCTGGATGGCAATACACGTATTCCTTTCATTGTTCTGCTTATCTGTATTTCCTGATGTTTCTGTAATTAGCATACAGCAATAAGGGAAAAAATAGCCTGAAGAAAAGAAGTAAGATTACTAGGTAGGCTACAAATTTTCTCAGGATTCTATTCTTACTTTTAGAAATAACTACTTCATGACAAATGGCATAGCTCATTTTATACATGCTCCATTCCTTTGGAGTAGGGGTTTGTTTGGTTTCATTTGTTGCCTTCTACTTAATAGCAAGGAAAGTATAAAACAGCAGAGAATCATTTACTTCGGCTTTTTTCAGGGGAACAGGTTGTTAACATATTATCAGAATTCTGCCCCACAAACTGCTCTAAACACAAAGGGGAAATGGTGACACCAACTGCACTAGATGATGCGGTAATGACATCAGCATGACAAGGACAGGCGGGCACAGCAGGTCCCCAGTGTGACGCAGGGAAGATTCCAGCCCAGGGTGCACTTCCCGAGTGCATGAGCAGCTGTTTCAGATGGAAGAACGCTGATGAGACAGGACGATTAAATGCAACATGGGGTCCTGGATAAAAGACAATGTCTCAACCATTGCAGAAATTTTCATGGGCTCTGTGAATTGGGTGGGAACGTAATTGATACTGACTCCTGACTGGGAGGCAGAGGCAGAAAACACTCCCATCTTTATGTCATGATGCCCAAGATTCCGACACAGGAGAAAGACAGACACAGAGAAGGAATGAAATGGAGATGCTGACAACTGGGGAATCTGGGGGACGGGGTGCAGGGGTTCTCCAGAGTGTTCTTCCAGCTTTTTCCTGTAGGACAGAAACTATTACACAGTAAAAAACTGATGCTAATGAACCGCACGGGAACCTCAGACACACAGGGACAGAATATGAAGATGGAGCCAACACAGTGGAACCACCACAGGAGCCTGCCCGGCAGTGGAGGGAAGGCAGTCACAATGGGAGACCTGTGCTCACAGACCGTCTAAACGGGTGCAGCACGGTGAGGAGACCATGAGGAATGCAGGGTGTGGGTTCTCAGGGGTGTGGGAATGGCAAACCGGAAAGTGTGCTTAGTCCTGGACGTCATAAGGCTCAATGAATGGCAGAGGAACTAGACTATAACCAAGGAGGGGAGAAACTGGAGGAGGTGGGGAGAGAGGAAGGAAAGAAGAAATAGAAAGTTAAAACCAAATACCCACACCCAGGTCCACTGGTAGCAACCAAAACTCTCCAGAAAAGAGTGCTGCCCTTGAAATGGGTGTGAAAACAAATGAATAAAGGTTCTAAGCTCTGATATCCCTGCCACAAGCCTCCTCCATCACAGACTGAACTCAACCAGGTGCACTGCACTCCCCTGAGCACCACACGCTGCCCTGGGAACTCACGCTGCAGCCGCTTCACAGGACACTGAGGCTCAGCTAGAGCAGTGGTCGGCAAACTGCGGCTCGCGAGCCACATGCGGCTCTTTGGCCCCTTGAGTGTGGCTCTTCCTAAGCCTTAGGAGTACCCTAATTAAGTTAATAACAATGTACCTACCTATATAGTTTAAGTTTAAAAAATTTGGCTCTCAAAAGAAATTTCAATCGTTGTACTGTTGATATTTGGCTCTGTTGACTAATGAGTTTGCCGACCACTGACATCTGCTTGATGCCCCCTGAATCCCAGGGCCATGGTTCAAATTCCGCTTCGGCCCACTCCAAAGTCCTCTACCCTGCAGCTACGGTGGTTCTGCATGTTTTCTTCATTAGGAACTTATTCAAAACCTCTTTGTTCTTATACAATTCTAAACTCTGAAGTTCTCATTTACCCACTTACATACATTTGAAGCTGGCAAATAAAAGGACGGCCCAAAGCAGCAAAAGAAATTGCTGTCTATCAGATGTCAAGGAAAACACAAAAGCAAACGGACACAAACTGGATCACCATAAAATCCAGTATGGACACTGAAAATGATCTCAAATTACCCAGAAAAGATGAAACAGTGTTCAAAGTTTCCTTGTATACAGCAAGGAAGCATGCCTGATCTTACACTGAGAAGCAAGGAACAGAGCACTGGACAGCACCTAGCACATAGTAACACCACATAAACGCATATTATAAACCTGGTGATATGCCTGTCCAGGTGGCTTGGTTGGTTGAACATCGTCCTGTGCACCAGGTTTCGGGTTCAATTCCCAGTCAGGGCACATGCCTAGGTTGTGGGGTCGATCCCAATTAGGGCTCAGCTGATCGATGTTTCTCTCACATCTCTTCCCTCCCACCCCCACCCTCAGGTGAAATCTACAGCTATGTAGATTTCATATACATTTCAGCAATGAATTTGTTTTATTTGAATAAAAAACCCAATCTAAAACTTTATTCACTGGAGGGAATGACTACATTACTGTCCAGAAATCAGAAATCTTGCTACCATGAACACTGAAAACTAAAAAAATTCACTAATGTCCGTCTTCAGAATCAACACACCAAGTTGTATATGGATCCCCTGACTTACAATCTGTCTCATTTTGAGGATCTACAAAGATTAGAGTGGAAAAAAAAAAAAAAGATTAGAGTAAAGGTCTTTTTAGAATAAAATTCTGTATTATCATAGTTTTTAGTAAACATAGTCACTTCTGTAGTTTTAGTCAATAACATTTCCCCAAAACTAAAATTACAATCAAAGCCAAATATATATAATATGGCATATCGACATACTCTCTCCCTAAATTTTCCTTGATTATGGAGTTATGGGCAAATACATAACAACAGATGTGAGGCTGCCAATCTAGTCTCACATAATAATCAAATTCCACACTGCCACAAATAATACAGGGGCAGGGAACCGTGGGCAGGAACTAATGCTACAGAGCCCCCCACACTCCGTACGTGGGGGCTGTGTGCTAGGTAGGCATTTTGAACCTAACCTCATTTAATCCTCCCTCAAATGCTGGGACAAAAGCATTCCCCTCCCTTCACAGGGGAAAAACGGAGTTTGAGACGATGGTAAATGATGGTCCAATTTCACACAGCTGGTGTGTGGGGGTGGGATTCTGACTCCGGTGCCCATACTCCCTCTTCTTTCCAAAGCCACTTCTATTGCGGGCAGGCAGCCCACAATTGTCTGCTGAAGCACCACTTCATTACGAAAGACACACAAAAAGCAAAAATTGGTAACACCAAAAGCGAGATTAAGGCAAAAATGAAATTTACTAATCAAGGACATACACTGGCAATGAAATTAAATTCCATAACCACTGTCTTAAGTTGACTTCGTCTTATTAATGTTCCTATGAAAAGTGTATACTGTAAGAAAGAAACTATGAAAACATCGAAGGATGACAGTTTTTCATAGTTTTCCTAGAACGTGTTAAAATTATCTAAGGAAAAAGACAGAAGTGATAAATACAATAAGGGACATTTTGGACAAAGATGTCACCTGAAAAGAACTGAAAGATTTAGGGAGTTATGAGCATCAGAATCTGCCTGGTGGCATTGTTTTTCTTATCTTAAGTTGTATTCCATGGAACTCCTACCTCCTCTAAAGCACTAATAAATTAGTGGAGTACAAGTCAAAAGGCAGTGTGACTTACTTTGGCTCTCCTATCTTGATGCCAGGATGTTGTGTGTAGGCATGGGAATGTGTGCTGGGGGCAGACTTAAACGCC
This sequence comes from Myotis brandtii, assembly GCF_000412655.1. Classification (NCBI taxonomy): domain Eukaryota; kingdom Metazoa; phylum Chordata; class Mammalia; order Chiroptera; family Vespertilionidae; genus Myotis; species Myotis brandtii. The sequence goes on along the minus strand of NW_005367475.1, from coordinate 745,174 downwards.
ATTGGACAAATAGAACACTTGTAGAAGACTTCACAGTGAGAACCTTGGATGTGAGACTTCAGTGCGGCCACATCAGAGTACACAACATTGCAATGTACACATCTGTTAGAAAAATAAACACAGAGTCATTAGCACGAGACCATTACACGGGTGTAACTTAACTGGGTAAAAACTGAGTAAAATGAACACATTTTAAGTTTCAATAGCTTTCTGGAAGTAGGTTTTGTTTTTTTCTAATGATAGAACATCAAATTATTTTTATGTATGGAAGAAGGAAGATCATGAAGAAGAAAAATAAAACTCAAAAGGTCTATTTTTTTAATATCTTTAAAGTTTCTAGAATTGGATGTCCAGACACCAGACTGTGGTGAGACCAATGGATCATGGGGGCCATGATCAAGGCCAGGAACACAGCAAGCCTGTCTTGACTTCTGGCTTTGGAGGAGGCTCCTACATGCTGGATTATGTAGGAGGGTCCTGAGGTTCCTCCCCACCCCCTTTACCCAATGGCATATCCAGCGGAAGAAATCTCCCTATCTAATCCTATGTGTCATCGTGGAGGGACACAGAGGAACACATGAGCGCTGGGTCCGAGGCCAAGGCCACTGTTCCTGGTCCAGACTGCTGTGGTTAATGTATCCGGAGGTTATGGGTGCCCATTAGGTAGCGAAGGTCAACCACCTAGTTTGTCTCCTAAAAAATAAATTTAAGTCCACTCCAATTTAAGAAAAGACATGAATGATAAACTTCCGAAAAACCAACATCTCTAAATCGTCTTTAGCTAACCTCTTTACCTCTTGAATTTCTAATATTTCAATTACCTTATTTCTCGTTCCAATCTACTCCTACAGAAACACACTGTAAAATGTAGAGATACATTTCTCCCAAACCTCATCTTTAACACTCAAGGACTCCTAGCAACACTGAGTGTGTGTGACCATTTGATGACCTGGTTGTCCTTCTCTGTTGACATCAACTATGTGAATGGGAAAGCCGACCCGAGGAATGAAGACTGCAGACAGGGCCTGCCTTCTAGGAGGCAGAGCTTAGTGACGGCTCTATTAATCTAAGGTACTTCTATTCTTAGATCCCCCTTTTGAATTCCTAGAGATACTCTCAAAGCCTCAGGGGAATGGCATGCTCTGAATGACTAGTGTTCTATAAAGCGTGCCATGTTAAGCTTTGCAAGCATTTTATAAAAACCATTATTAATGCATTAGCATTTTAAATGGCTTAAAGCATATTGTTTAGCAGCAAATATAGTAGCAACACTAAATAACAACAGGAGAATAATTAAGGAAAGCTCCCCCATCTTGTCTACTTTTATTTTAGGCAATAAAGCCACCCAAGCATACTGAAATTATTCTGGGTTAACCTGAACTTGTGTTGTCTTGAACAGGTTATTATTGATCCTCTCTGGGCTGGTTTCTCATTTGTAAAATGAGATCTTTTTTTTTCTTAGTCCTTCCCAACCCCAGAAGTCTGTGAACCCCATGAAAGAGAAAGGTGACATAAAACAAAACCAGATGGGTTACTAATGAAACAGAAGCATCCTCTACACCGTGAGTCATACACAAAAGATTTTTCCCATAAGGGGTAGAAGGGTGGTATTCAAAGGGCAAAAAAACAAGGAAGGGCCTAAAGGAACAAAGAGCTCATTCTCTGAAGTTGCCTGGAGTGAAAGAGTAAATCCTCAAGAAAATCAACAGGATATTAAAGAATCTACAGCTGATAAAGGAGGTGGCTAAGGCTTGGTCCAAACAGCATCATGGAGGCCAAAGGAAAACCCTCTGCAATGGAAGGAAAGAAGAGAGAGAGTTGCAAAATAACTGCCAAGGCGTGGGAGAAAGGTTCAGGCTAACAAGAGGAATGTAAATAAGACAAACAGAAGTCAGAACTTGAAGGGGCCACACAGTATCCTAATGCTACTAAAAATCAGTCTGTTAATATTTAAATCCTTTGTGTTCTGGGTATCAATCAAGTTTCTCTTAATTTTTTATTTTAAAAATGTTTAAAGTATAGAATCCAATAAAATTCCTCTTTCTAAATTCAGATCCAATGGATCGAGAAGAAGGAAAGTTCAGAGAAATACTTGACTTTTACCAAATCAACCACAAGCTAGAAGCGACCCCCTCATTCTGTAGGAGACGCAATATGATCAAGAAAGAAAATGTGGCACACTGAATCTGAAAGAGACCAAAGAAGACTTGGAGCCGTGTTAAATTCCTCTGCCAAAAGAAAACAAAATAAAACAAAACAAAACAACCCTAGAAAGCCAAAAAGAAGAAAATATACAAGGCCAAGGGGCTGCTGAGCGAGCCCCAATCCAACATTGGACTGGACCATTATTTAAAACAGCAGGAAAAAAACTAAGATCAAGCCCAACCTGCGTGGCTTAGTAGTTGAGTGTTGACCCGTGGACCAGGAGGTCACCGTTCGATTCCGGTCAGGGCATATGCCCAGGGTTTCGGGCTCAATCCCCAGTAAGGGGTGTGCAGGAACAGCCAATCAACTATTTTCCCATCACTGACCCCTCTCTCCCTCTCCCTTCCTCTCTCTGAAATCAATAAAAACATTTTTTAATTAAAAAATAGTAAGATCAAATTATTTTCTATCATCTAAAGAGGCAAACATGAACTAAACTTCAGAATACACAAATACATAGTATTTTTACAACTACTATAAGCCTCATGTTCAGAAAAAAAAATCTATACTAAACACAAAAAAATTTTAGGTAAAATTCAAGACCCCAAATAGAAGCAACTCTGTGAATGTGGCAAAAGAGGGGGAGGGGGGGGGAAGAAAAGGGAGCTTCAAAGTCTCTGTTTTAAGTAGGAAAGGTATCAGGAATAAGTAAAGTTATCGATGTCCCCACTTTCTGTATTCATTCCAAACTAAGTTTACTTTCATTCTATTAGAAAAATAAACAAAGCATGTGAAGAAAGTTTGGCACCTGTTAAAAGAAGAGCACTCAGAACATGTTGTCCATCACTATCACACAAAGAATCCAGTATAGGGACTTTCTAACTGTGGGGAAAGAACCACAGCATCATTGTGTACAGATTCTGGGGAAGCAAGGGCACCTCCCATGTGTGACTTTCTTCCTAAGCACTTAGCATGCAGTTTGATTACCCTGTTTTACTCTAACATCCCAGTGGAGATGGAGGAAGCATCACACCAATTTTATAGACAGGGCACCAAAGAACAGAGATAACACGAATTAACACATGACTAGCAGAACTGGTACCCAAAAACTCTGGTTTCTTAACTTCGAAACCCAAGGTTTTCTACTAGGGTAAATCCCAACTCATTAAATATTGTGCATCACAGGTCTGGAGGCATGAGATTAAAACATGAAATAATGATGCCATAACCAAAATTTAACTGAAATAAGACTATCAAATATACCACTGGACTTCATTTTTATAGATCATAACTGTATTAGAACTAAAAAGAAAAGTCACTGTATATTAACAGTCTAACTTTGAAGACACTAGGCAACCAAATACTTAAGTTTAAGACAAACACACAGTACAGTTATACCTCTATTAACAAAGACACTGTGTATCAGCGACTGGTTTTCTTGGTGGGCCTTCACTGGGTCAAAATATAAAAGGCACAGGCATGCATTTCAGAAGGTCACAAAGTGGAGAACAAAGTTCAAGTACCTCATCAATCGATAGTAACTAAATTAACATTAGATTCGTCAGATGTTGCAAAAGACACATCTGAGCATCGTAGGGGGGCAGTGAAAGGGGTTCTAGTCAAGATGTGTGAAGAGAGGGAGAAGCCTGGGCAGAGGAGATGGAGAAGAAGGACTCGAGAAGGTTACCTGGGGTGGAAGGCGCTTCCACAAAGAGCCATGTTAGGAAAGAACATACACCCGATCCATTATCATGACAAAATAAAAGTAAGGAACCATCACACCCTTTCGGATTGAGAGAGGAAAGATTAAGAAGTACAGACATGCATGGTATTGTTACAGGAGTTAAAATGCAAAGGAAGACATAAAAGTATGCTGGAAAGGGCACAGAAAGAAAAGGCTCGAACAATCGATCAAAGCCAAACCCTGCCACATGCAGCACACTTTTGCCCGGAAGGCTCCATTCACCCTGAGGTGTGTGTGGGCCAGAGGGCCACGTCCACATTCAAGGATTCAAACAGATCAATTCTACCACAGACGAGCTCGGTTCCCAGAGGATCTGTTAATCGAGGTATCACTGCATGACCCTGGACACAATATGCACAGACCACTCCAAATGCTGTGCGGTTAGTAAGTGAACAAGCTTTACTTGCGCGTTAAGTCGACGAAATACTGACCGAAAACCAACTCTCCGCGTGTAGTGCAGACAGTTCTTGGTGACGTGGGTCTGGAAGTGCACCGACCTGCAGATGGCCCCGCACTCGGGGCAGGTGTAGGGAGATTTGTGCTGATGGATTCTCTGGTGGGATGCATAGCTGCACTGGTTGGGAAGCAGCATCTGGCAGATAGTGCAAGTCTTCTAAATAAACCAAAGGGGGAGACAGGGTTGGTCCTACGAAGTACTTTCTAGCACGCAAAGAAGCTTGGTTAGACCTCAAAATCTCAACACAGCGGTCATTTCAAATACGACGATAACTGATTCTAAGCCCAAGGAAAAAGCAAAACTGAAAGTCACATGTTCAATGAATACTTCCTTACCCTGTAAAGTAAAAATAACATTTACTAAGTAGTCAGGCTCATCCCAAAGTATGAAGAGAATGTCAGCTTTAGGTAGAATTCCAATTTTGTTACCTTTGCATTTTAAGTGTAAAGAAGAGGTAGCAGAGAGGTGTTCTTGCAAATTATGTAAGCAAATCAACATGAATGTGTAAATACAAGTTTATGGGCATCTATCTTGAGAGTAGTCACAGTTCTCACAACTCAAAAAACGGTCTTTAAAATAATAGAAATGAATTAGAGCCTAATCCAGATTAGATATGTGCATTTTAAGTCACCTCAGTTGTTTGCAATCTGAAAAACAGGAATGCAAAAGAATGCCACAGCAATTAGTTGTGTGTTGTTTCTTTTGTTTGTTTGTGGCACATGCACTGACCTCTAAATGGATGATGAACTGGACATTATATGGCTTATAAGTAAAACCAGTGAAGTCAAGTTCAGAAACATAATTTAGATATTAAATTGAAACTTTAGATAAAGCTTAAAATCTAATCACATATGAAATGAAACGGAGACTGAAATCCTCTTTGGAAAGGCTCTGCATCATTAAGTAACCAGGGAAAACTGAAACACTATTTTTCATCCCTTAGAGGTAAGCACTAAACATGGCATATTTTTAAAACTTAAAGTAAATATAAACTGGGGGCTTACTACTTCCATTCTAAAAATAAACCTAACACAGCACAAGATAAAATGTGTTTGAACACTATTTGGATCTTCATGCAATGAGTGTCTACTATCTTCTAAAATGTACAATTTGCATTAAAGTCTGTTTTCTTAAAAAGCCTCACAATATAGGCTCTAGCTAAGGTTTAAAACAATCTTTTAACTGACAAAAGAATTACAACATTTTTTAAAGAATTTTTATTCTTTTAGCTTTTGAATCAAGCCCAAAAATTAATGTTTAAACTTCTGAGCAACTCTAAGAAAAAAAATCAGAAACTCACTTGAAAACTCTTTCTTGTTTTTCTCCTGAAAGAACTAAAATACAAAGTTTATCCCACAAAATGTTTATTATAATCACAGAGTAAGAACATTACAGGCAGCTTTGACGAGGTTAGCATCATTAAAAAATACCATTCCTTTTCTAATAACAATATACCAAAGGTTAAAACAAGCCACGCCAAAGAAAACCAATCAACAGATTTGTTAATTAATTATTAGATCCTGTTAACATCTACCTTATCACAGGTACTCATTTGTTTCTCTGAACTAAAATTTTCTACTTTCACCACAATCATTAATCTCAAGCAGTGAATTATAATGTCTGAATTTCCACAGCATCTTAGAATGTCTTGCACTTACTTAGGAATAAAATCAACATATTCTATACTAAAGTCAAATCATATTTCATTTATATATATAGATACTAACTCCATTCTACCGTAAGTCAAATGATGAACTACACACTTTAAATAAATACATTTAAATACATCTCATTTAGTTATCATAATAATCTATGAAGTAGACAATATGATGTCATTTTACAGATGAGGAAACGGGGTTTGGAGAAGTTAAACTGCCACGGCCCCACAGTTAGTAAGTAAGAACCAGGATGTGAACTAGACGCTGACTACTTCCAAGGCCTGTGACGGAGTGCTCGTGAGGGGGTGCCATGGGGGTTACAAGGAATGAACAAACACAAATACACAGGAGAAACACTATTAGCCAATACCCCTGAATACCAACGGTGACCATTATGTTAGCATTATAGGTGCTCCCCCTCCCTCCACAGCTTCACTTTTATCAAATGCATTGTGGTTAAACTATTTTCATAACGGGGGGGAAACAGCAATGAAAAGAAAAATCTACAAAGGAGACAAAGTATGTGTTCCGTAAAAACTGAGAAATCTTTCACATTATCTCTCATCAAGATATGTATATCCTTCACAATACACATAAAATTCACAATGAATTATTTAAATGCTCTTCCCTATTGGACATTTATACTAGTATGTTTATAAAACATATATAACTATATAAAAAGTTATGAATGTGTTGGTGGTGAAAAAGCTTTGTTTCTAACAAGTTAACAATAAAATATCAAAATTATTCAATTCAAAGCAGGTTTTGTAAGTTATTAAGTGCTCTTTACAATAGAAACCTGTGACTACAAACACTGAAAAATGTTTAGAGTTTTGGGGTCACCCAAACACCAACATATCAACCCCAACTTCTCTCACACCAGTTCTTCCTGTCAGACTGTGTACAGGGTGGTCCCCCCACCGCCTTGGGGCTCTGTGAGAGCTGGGTCCAGTTATTACTCCCAGCACCACCCCAGCCACTGACCAGCTACAGGAATGTGCATGATCCACATCCACCGGGCAAGGCTCCCCACCCTCTTTAGATGCAGAAGTACCAGGAGAAAGTGGAAGCCAGTGTGGATTACAGCCTCAAACCAAGATGCTTTCATATTCTGCCATGATTGAAAAGGGAGCACTGGCCACTGGGAATCGCGCTGAATGAGGACCTCAGGTTCAGTGTGCACATACACATGCGTATCCATCCGTGCACACACACTGCATTTTCTCCCACATCCCTGCTGCCACGCCTCACCTCCATTCCGCTCTGAGAAAAAGCATGCTGTTTGGCTTATAGACATTTCTCCTAAATGCTTGGTGCGACATCCATAGCTTTAAAGTCACGTAAGCACAGTTCACCAAACTATACGTTCTCGGATTTTAGTCACCGTGCCTGTTTAGATAATATTGTAATCCCTGCTCCTGAGAGAGTGGTGATGCAAAGGCATGTGTCCCATTAGCTTCTCTGGAATCCTTTGCACTCATGGCCTTGACCCCTTTCTCTGGATTTGGGGGACATATTAGGGCAGAGGAGCAGGCCAGGATTTCTGTGGTCTAAAAGAACATAATTTTCTTTTCATTTTTAATTTAAACAAAGAAACTACAATATATCTTAAAATTCTAACTCCCTACAAGTTGAGGCTATTTACAAGAGGACAAAGCAATTTAATGTGACAATACCTGCCTTTTGAATAGAAAAGAGTAAAAGTACTTAAAAGGTTTCAAGTGTCTTCTGACATTTTATTTACATCATCTAAAAATGGATGAACGTTTTCAGAATTTAAGCTAATTTCTATTCTGGGGCAGACTCATTTGCTCAGAAAACTGCTACTTTTTCAAGAAAGATAGTACTTTTCAAGTCAGGAAACACGAGAAGCTACAGGAAAACAAAGTTGAAAAGTAATCACGATCTACACTTGAGAACTACTCGCATTGCGCCTTCTCTGCCCACCCTGACACCGAAATCGATGGCTGCCTCTCTCGTGGGGGCTGTGGAGGTTGTGGGGTCCGGTACCCTATGGCCCTCTTAAGGGTTCAGGGATGTCCAAGTAACAAGGAAACAATTCTATGTGTTTCCATTCATATTTTGTGGAGAAAAATAGGTACAAGGGGAAAAGTGATGAAGGCTAGAGATACGTGAGTTAGTACAGCATATTTATGCCTAAATCCCAGAGATCAACGACCTGAGACAGCCGGAGACACTGCATCTAAAGGTCAAAACAGCCAGCTTTACAGCCAGCCCAGATGCAAAGTAAGCTGTTTCTGCCTCTTTAACAGCAGCTCTAAAATCTTCTGTCTACAGCATAATTACCAAAAAATAATAATAATGAAGCACACTTGTTTGTTTTCTGGCTTTCACATTCACACATCTTCACAATGAGAACGCAGAGAAAGCATTTCATTTCCAATCTCACTTCAACGGAAATAAGAATTACAGCAGAAATGACTATATGCCTTTGTTCCCAGAGCTCGTTTGGTTGTGATGTTTTTCCCCTCAAATTATTCTGCTGCAGTAAAAATCCCTAGTAAGAGTTGACAGTAAAATGGGCAAATTTTCAGAAAACAATATGGTCAACGCACAGAATCCATTCAGATAATAATCAGTGGAGAACAGAGTTAAGTGAAAGGTTGATAACACTGAAATATATACTAAGATGGGCCTCACCTGACTAAAATTAAAATGAAGCATTTCAGAGAGCAGGGCCAAAAACCAAAAGTCCTGAGCCTTCAGTTAATGATGACGTTTGGGGCGGGTGAGGGAACCAAGGCGGCACCAGTTTCCAGAAGCTGCCTAAGCAGAGTATTTCTAGAAACGAGGGCTGGCTGGGCTGCTCAAGATAATTTAATGTACTTGGTATATTGTATTGACGATGCCCAGAAAGTTCCTGCACGAAACTGAATCCCTGAAAATGAGGACCAGGACAGGTAAGTCACCTTCACCTGCACTCTTGCCGCTGGCCTGGATGTAACTCACGAGTCAATTCTCAAACGATTCCTATGGTCTCACACCGTAAAATGCTGTGTCTATATCACCGTTATCAGCATGACCCAGGGAAGGAACAATGAATCAGAAGTCTTGCCTTGAGTCCCAACTATGCCAGGCACTGGGTATTTGTATCTTCAATTGTAAAACACAAGGGCTGACCAAAGGACCTATAACATCCAATTCTATGGCTGATGGAGACTCTACAAGAAAACTGATTTTGCCAATTTTTTAGAGGTCACTGAGTGAGCTGCCAGTCTGTACTTGGCTAAATTTAGCCCTGGTTTCACGGAGAGGTGAAGCGATGACATTCTAATACATTTAAATATTAATTATTAAAATTAAAGTTGTCAGCTCTTCAATACTTCATGGAGAGCAGGAAAGCTTCTCTGGCCCCTTCACCCACTCCTCTATTCAATGTGTCCCAAAGCAGGGGTCATTAATCATATAGGTTGGCATACAACTCCAACCGGGGCAGATCAACTGATGTCCAAAGTCCGGTCGGTGCCCGTGTGCTCCGTTTTTATTGCACTGCGTGGTCTGGTGCGTCTGGGAAGGGAAGTGATCCCCCCATGATGTCCTGCCACCTCGTCCTCTCCTTCAGCTGCCTGCTCCTGTGAGAGATAAACAGATGCAGGCAGGACAGCTAACCCAGACCTAAGCATGCTCGAAGTATTACCCCATATCATGTACCAGAGTGTGACAGAATTCCACGACTTGGACTCGAGCTCCAGCTAAACCATATATTCCAATCCTACTCTTAGCATAGACCTGCCCCTAAGGGCTTCTGAGCACAGGGCCAGGTAGTAACAGAGTGGCACTGACCCGCTAAGGCAATCATAGCTTTCACAGAACATCTGTAAGAGGAGGAGCTGCTGCTGGCAAGTCAGAATTCAGCACGTGCCATCATAGCCTTACTCTATCCCATTACATACTGGCAAAGTCCCACAAGCTAACCACGCAGGTACGAAAGATGGTGAAGGAGATCTGGCATGTACAGACACAGCCGGGGCAACCAGAGAGATCCTTTGCTGGCTCAAACACGTACCCTTAGAAAACTCAGAAAAGGATCTGATCAAACCATAAAGAGGAGTCCAAATATAAATGAGTAGAAAATGAAAGATACAAAGTGAAGGAAGATGGTGACTGCACTAAACCAAGAAAAGGTTGTTCTCTAGAGGAAGGTTGAGGTCTCCAAGGTTGGACCCCACAGATGTCAACGGGGTGGAAAAGAGCTTGACCTCAATCCTTTTACAGGTGGGGCTAAGGAAAAGGGATGTGCACTGAGCAGAGGAAATGTCTGAGAGTCAGAAGAGAGACTCGGGGAGTCAGATGGAATGCTGTCCTCCCCGTGGTTTAGTTCCAAAAACAACTGAGCATCACTGGCTGAAGCCTCGGGCAGAGTCCAATGATGTGATTCCAATCTCTCCTTGAAAACAGCAGCTACTTTCAGGCATTTAAACAACAGAGTGGAACTTTCACTTCCAGGAAGAGATGGGAAGTCCCTTTCCTTATTCCTTCCACTAAGCACAACTAAAACTCCCGGGCATTGTGTATAAAGCAAACATAAGCCTCTGAAAGGCTGGGAGATGGGCAAGCTGGCCAGGGAACCAAGGAATGACACAGTGTAGAAGACTTATAATTACAAAATAATAAAAGAAATCAAAGAAGATCTAAGTAAATAAAGAAATATTCTATGTTCATGGACTGAAAGACTCAACGTAAGTAAAGATATCAATTCTCCCCAAAACTGATATACAGGTTTAATTTAATTCCTATCAAAACCCCAACAAAATTTTTTATACATATTGACAAGACTATTCTAAACTTTTTTTATATAGAAAGGCAAATAAACAGGAATAGTTAAAATTTCTGAGAAAAAAAGAATAAAGCTAGAGAAATCAGTCTATTGGATTTCAAGACATTTTACAGTTATAATTCATATGGTGATATTGGTGAAGAGATGGACACATAAATCAATGGTACAGAATAGATAACCCAGAAATACCTACACTAATATGTCCAACTGAAATCTGACAAAGGTGCAAAAGCAATTCAATGGAGGACAGGCAGCCTTCTGGACAAATGGTATTGGAGGAAGAGGACATGCATGGGCAAAAATAAATAAACAAACAAGCCTCAACCCAAGTCTCCCACCTTTTACAAAAATTAACCCCAAATAGATCACAGGCTTAAATGTAAAGCCTAAAACTACAAAATCTTTAGAAAACAAATAGGATAAAAATTTCAGGATCTAGAACAAAGAGCTCTTATAGTTGAACAAAAGCACAAGCTATTTAAAAAAATTGATAAACTGGACTTCATCAAAATGAAAAACTTGCTCTACCAAAGACCTTGTAAAAAAATTTTTTTAAAAGCAAGCCACAGACTGGGAGAAAAGACTTGCAACCACATATCCAACAAAACAGACTAGTATCTAGAATATATCAAGAATTCTTAAAACTCAACAGTGGGGGAAAATATCTAATCTGAAAAGGGCAAAAGACATTAAGAAACATGTCACCAAAAGGATATACAGATGGCAAACAAACGTACGAAAAGATGTTCAAAAGTATCAGCTATTGGGGAATCGCACACTAAAACCACAATGAGCTATTACTACACACCTATCAGATGGAGAAAACATAAAAACACCACCAAATGCTGACAAAGATGCAGATAAACCAGACCACTCAGAAACTGCTCGTGGAATATAAAATGGTGCAGCCACTCTGGAAAAGAGTTTTGTTTTTTTAATATAAATATGTAATTACCATATGACCCAACCCTGAGCATTTATCAAAGCAAAATGAAAATCTATGTCCACAAAAAGCCTGTACACAAATGTTTATAGCAGCTCTATTCATATTAGCACCAAACTGGAAAAAATGCAGCCATCATCCATCCTTCAATGACTGAATGGTTCAACACCCTGTGGTACAACCATATGATGGAATACTATTCAGCAATAAAAAGGAAAGAACCACTGATACATGTAACGACTGGAAGAATCTCCAGGGAATGATGCCGAGTGAAAGTCAATTTCAAAAGGTTATAAATGGCCTGGCTCCATTTATACAGCATTCCTGAAGTGAAAAAATTAGAAACGGAGAATAGATTAGTGGTTGCTATGGCTTAAAAAGGGGTGGGGTGACTCTAAAAAGATGAGAGATCCTTGTGGTTATGGAAATACTCTATATTGACTGCATCAATGTCAACATCCTGGTTATGATATTACTAGAGGCCTGGTGGGGGCTTCCCATCAGCCGGCCTGCGCCCTCTCGCAGTCCGGGACCCCTCGCTCCTTACCACCCACCTGCTCGCTGCTCCTTAGCACTGCCAAGGAGCCGGAGAGGCTCCCACCACCACTGCTGTGCTCGCCAGTCATGAGCCCAGCTTCTAGCTGAGCAGTGCTCCCTCTCTGGGAGCGCACTGACCACCAGGGGGCAGCTCCTGCGTTGAGCGTCTGCCTCCTGGTGGCCAGTGTGCATCATAGCAATCGGTCATTCTGGTCGTTCTGCCGTACTGGTCACTAAGGCTTTTATTATATAGATTCTGTATTTTGTTACCACTGGGGGAAAGTAGATAAAAAAAGTATACAGGATCTCTCTGTATTATTTCTTACATGATTCCGAAATATTCAAAATAAAAGGTTTCATTTTAAAAATGGAATGATTTGAGAAGACCTGGAACATAAGCACAGGACACTTCAGCATTATCAGGTAAGATTTTGAAATCATCAGGGTAATTCTAAGTAGATGTTGGGCAGGAGGGAGGGAGAGGGGGATATCCTGCTGCCAGTAAAGTAACACACCTTTCTCTAGACCCAGTTAAGTCAAAAGGCAATGAGCGAGGACTGGTGGACCTGTTGGTCTTGCTGAGGCCCCAAGGTCACACACTTGAACCTTCAGAATCAACAGAGGCAGCAGGGCCGGTTCAGGAATCCGTGTGGATGACTCTCAAACCAAATCCCCTGTGCAAACACCTAAGGAACCCTGCCCGGGAGAAACCTCGGGCAGCTGCAGGCACAGTATCTAAACTGCCCTGAGGTCCCGTTCAAGAAAGGGCGGCAGGGGTGCGAGCCATGGAGGGCTGTTACAAATGCGAGGTACTCTACTCTTTCTCAGTTCACCTGTGAGCTACCGAGAGGCTGAAGGTCAAAGGAGAAACGGATGTAAGTTTAAATCCATGAATGTTAGGGACAACAGAAGAAAGAAGGCGCTCAGGAAAGACTGGTACCTGAGACGTCATTAGTTCAACCTCTAAATTTTGTAAGAAGTCATAGCAACAGTTCGCTGCTGGATGGCGTTAGCACTTTTAAGTGCTATTCTCAAAGAAGAAACTGTTTATATAAGTGGATTTTTTTCCCCATTTGAATTTAAGTTCAGAAATTGTGAACTGGCCAATGGTCATGTGAATGGCAAACTAGAGAAGATGAGATGAAGATTTTCTCTCTTCTTTCTCCTGTTCTTCCTGTCTTCAGCCCCACCTCCCACTGCCACACCAGGGGACATGGATGGGCGAGGACCACCGTAGCTTTGCTAACTTTGAGGCTAGTCCAGCAAGAGCCACAAGGATCCCACCAACCTCCTGGACTGTGGGAGAGACTTTAGGTGGGGAAAAGTCAACAGAACAAACAGAACTAAAGACGTGAGATTGTTTGTTTCCTGCTTCCTTTTAAGATGGAAAGAAATATTACCCTGTTGATGAAGTGGGGACAAGATAAGAGGGCGCTCATACAGAACCCACACATTCTCACTAGGACAAACTAAAGAGCAACATCAATCACCGTCTTCTTGAACTTGGTGGACACATGACTCTTTTGAGTGTTTTACTACCAGAGCCAATGAGACATTTAACATCCAATGCTGTAAGAATGTTCTCAAAACTCTTTATCACTTCCATTTCCACTAAACTGAAAACCCAAGAGAAAAAATTATTGAGGTATGCTTGATCTTCTGTTCTCCTAATTCAAAATACTGCAAAGAACTCAATTTAGTCATAGCCCTTGGGAAACTATCATGGGGATATTGGAGGCAAATAAAAAGAAAAATTGGTTTGCCATTGTGACTTCATAAACAGAAGTTTGAGTCCCCCTTCCAATTCTAGTATGGACAATAAATCACATGACCACTCTATGCTCAAATATGTTTCATTCAACATGTCCAACTACTTCCAAATGATAGGTATCATGTATTTGTAAAACACATTTATCTAAGAGCCAAAAACTGTCCGTGGAGAGAAGCAACGATAGGGATAAGTTGGCTGATGTCCATTGTGAAATGTATTTCACCAACATCAACCTGTACTTCGCTAAAACAAAACAACAAAAAAGCTGCAAACAAATGCAAAGGTATCCTATTTAATGGTGATAGGTTTCCCACTCGTAGCTTAAATTGGCTGTAGTAAAAAATATTACTGAATATACTTCAAGACCAATCAGGCAAACCATAAAATGGGTACCAATTAGGTATGTTTAACTACAAAAGACAGTAATTGTAAGTAACAACAGGAACTTTTAAAATATCAACATTGTCACTAATAATTAAGGAACATTGGTGATGCAGCCTGACTCGAACCCTTAATTCAATGGGATGATACTGTATTTAGCTAGATCTCAGATTCCCTACATATATTCCAATGATCCAACAATTAAGAACTCCGTTACTAACCCTAAATCTTAGGTGCCATAACTCAACTAGTACATAGAGTTTCTATCTGTTTAGGAGAATCAACTTCCCCGAAAACATTCATGTTTCACCATTGTTCTGTTCTATGAAAACAATGCTTCCTCTCTCGTCTACGTGCATACATACATCCACACGCATCCACACACCCCCTTCCATTTAACTGAGCTCCCACCCCCAAAATCAAGGGCATTGTATAGAACACTCATGTCTACAGATTCATCACGGAAACACCAAAATGTAAATGATACTCTACTTGTCCACTCGTATCTGCAGCCTGCTGGAAATGCGTAGCCAGCGATGTCTCGTCCTGGAACACTTCGTTGCACTCCAAACATTTCAGACTATGCCTGCAGAGCTTGGACGGGTCTTCGTCTAGAGGCATAGCTGGAATGATGGGCGTGCTTGAAGGAGCTGATATGACGGTCCCAGTTATACCAGACTGGATTTTGGTTACAGTGTGTGTGCCAGCCCCCACAGAGCTTGGCAGAGCGGAAGATGAAGCAGAAGTATTGCTTGTTGGAGAAACAATCATTTGATCTGCTGGGACGGGCTTTAGAATCAAGTGGGAGCACTGCATTACCACCCCCTTCTCCTTGTGCCCGCGGGCATGGGAGAGGAGGCTGCACTTGTTGTAGAAAACAAGGTTCTTTGTACAGTGGTTACACGTCACCTCGATGCGCACACTGCGTCTGTCATAGTGCTGAGTCAGACTCTTTTCCAGAGCGAAGGAGTCGCCACACTCCAAGCACTTGTACCCGCGGGTCGGCAACGTGATGCCTGCGTTAGCAGGGGGACTGAGGTTGGGGATGTAAACTGGAACGGGGTTGACACTGCTCAGCACCTTGTTGAAAGCTTCCACCACAGAGCTCTGCAAGGAGGACACCACCTGGACTCGAGAAACCTTCTTGGGTGGTTGTGAGACAGCTGCATTGATTATTGCCTGCTTTATTTGCTGCTGAGGTTTGGTTAGCACTTGGCGGAGCTCAGAGGTGGCCTGGGCGCCCTGAGGCAGAAGGTTAAGGTTGGCGAGGTGCACAGTCTTTGGCACGAGTTTGGCATTGGCCAGGCTGGATGCCGGCACCACAACGGTTTGCTGCTGGATGGCATTAGCAGCTTTAATGATGGCGCTGCTGGCGCTCTGAACAGAGGCAGCAGATATGACTGTGGCTTTGACCGTCGTGTTGTTAGCAAGCTTCAAATTAATGACTTGAGATCCCGCTGTCTTCACAGCAGACACTGGGAGGAAGGCAGTTGCCACGGGCTTAATAGTGACCTGCTTGGGGGTCAGCTCTGCAGGGGCAACTGCGTTGGTGATAAGAGCAGACTGCAGAGGCGCTCTGGGGGGAGAGGCAAGGACGGCAGCTGCAGCTGGGGATGACAGAAGCGACGTCACAGAAGCCATCACGGGCCCTGTATGCTCAGGCTTTTTTCCAGAGTCGAGATCAACTTCTGGCAATACCCTTGTCACTGTTCTCTTTATTTCCCCAGATGATGTCTTAATGGTTTTGATGCGGACTTTGGGAATTGCTGGTGTCGACCCTGCAGGGGACGACGGAGATCCCTTGCTACTGTTTTCACTTGAAATGCTTCTGGGGCTATCCGGCTGCTTCAGGGACACCTTCTTTGTCCCATCGATGAGACTCTGGGACTCAGGAGACTTTTCAATGGCTCTAGGACTATCATTGACTTCTTTTGGTAATGGAGAGGGTTCCCGTGAATTGGTCACTGGCTCTTTACTGGCGCCTGAAGCAGCCTTTTTAGCACTAAGAGCAGCGATGGCAGCTATGCAGGAAGAAAGCTTGGAGGATGGCTTTGACCTTGACGGAGCCACGCCGCCAAGGGTGGTGTCGTTCTTCTCGGTGCTCAGCTTCCCGTCATGGACCCTATTTTCAAGCACCTTTTCAGAGTTTTCTTTCAATTTATCCTCCACTTTTCTGACTTTAAAAGGTTCATAAACACTCAGATTTATAGAATTTGTTTCTGTTTCTCTCTTGACAACTTTGTTTTTGTCTACATTGCCTGAAGTAGAGATTCCAGTTTTGCTTAAGTTTTCCCCTCCAAGTGCCTTCAGTTTATCGTAGTCCTGTTGGGAAACAGACCCCGTCAACACATTCGATCTAAAGCTCGAATGCAAGTCCTCTTTATCAGGGGGGTCATCCACCTCTATCTTCTCATCATCGTCAAACTCTTCAGCACTTGAGATAGGGCTAAACTGGCTGAAAGCGGAGTCTTTTAGAGTCACCTCTGAGGTAGGCACATCTCCTTTCAAGGACTTTGACCCATCTTTACTGTAGCTGTCCAGAGAGGACGCTGTGAGGAACCCATTGTGTAGGCCATTGCCCGTGGGGTGGCCATCTTTCTCTGACCCCTCGGAGGAATCAATGTTCCGAACATTCTTAACAATAACACTGACGCCCACGTCAGAAGAGGATGGCGTGTGGGAGTCGTCCTCTCCATGAGCGTTCTGCTTGATGTGGCTCTCCTGGTCATCGTGTACAGATTCAATAGCTGCTTTAGGATCGACCATATCTGGGATGTCAAATGCTGCCAGGAGGTCATCAAAGTCTGGGGTCTTCATATCCCCCATGGTCATGAATTTGATCAGATGTTCTGTTAAACAAACAGAGTAATTCCATCAGCAACTGGCATTTCGTAATGAGGAGAAAAATACCCTCTAGGATTTACATCAACACAGTGATGATTACCAAGAAGAGCAAGTCAGTAACTGCACAATTATTATAATTACAGAAAATTCTGAGTCAAAGTGAACACATTTTCAGAGGATATACGGTATATAAAGCCTTGATAATTGTAGCTTCAAAGGAATTCCTCCAAAATGCCGCACACCACATGATCAGTGTGGCACCACTCTAACAAGAATAAAATTGATCAAAGCTCTTATCTTAAGAAAAGCAGGTTTTGGTGTAACAACCAGAAAATTTGTCATTTACCACTGGATTCATTGCACACAAAAAGCTACTTCAAACATATTTTGATCTTGACAGCATTTACTTCCACTGGCAAAATCATCACTATTATAGTCACCATCGGATTTGGGCTATCAAATTAAAAGAAATGTATTACAATAAAAAACAATGACAGATAACCATTTACCCACAGGAGAAACAAGCATCCCGGCCCACCACAGCACAGCTACTGCTAGTCAAGTTCCATCTAGGACTTTTAAAAAATCCCTCAGGTGCTGATTCCATCTGTTTTTATTTAATCCTTATTTTCTCTACTCTGTTAGGAAAAAATACCATCCTGGCAGAAAAGCCCAGCATCCCTTCCTTGTCCCTCCCTAACTCATGGGTTTTAATGGCTGAGATGACACATAACTGTTTCCTAATTACCACCCTTCGGACACAGTTGTGCAAGCAGCTGTGGCAGCTGAGAAAGACCCCACCGTGCAATGATGCTCAGTGCAGACCTGAGGACTGCAGAGCCGGGAGGGCAGGCCCTCTCTTTTACCCGGAGCTGGATATGAGTGCATAACATTCTACAGAGAAGTGTTCCCATTTGTGTCCACAAAGCCTTGGTGGTAGGACAATTTTAGAAAAATGGGCAGTCACAGCTGTTACTAAAGATAAAGGATATATAAATACATGAAGTGCCAAGGGTCTCTAAAGGGTGCCCTTTACCCACTGCAGAGAATGCGTGATCTTGGGGTTCAGATAAAACTTCCGCTGAAAGAGAGATCTTCATCCTCCCGAAGGCCCAGAGCACTGCACCTCATGCTCCTTTCTGGTATGTACTACAGTGTGTGCACTTGTCTCTTACCTATGGGCCTGTCAGCACCTGTCACACCGCAAATGCCAGATAACTAACCCGCCACAAGTCAGGGGCCAGAACACTAGATTTATAACAGAACTGGTCTGGAGCCAGCTCTGAGACCCTAAGAAGTGAGGGAATCTTTGGGCCAGTTCCTTCCTTCTACAGTGGTGGGAGGAAGGCAAGCATCTAGGAAGAGAAGGAAAGAAGGAAAGGGAAGAGGGGGGATGAAAAATAGGAAAGGCAAGAACAGGAGGCAACAATCAAGGTCAGAAGACAAGAGGGTTATAGCTGATTTTTGGCAACTTTCAATGGAAAAATTAGCCTAATTGATTCTTCAATTTTTCTGTTATTCCTCCTTTAAATCACTAAGAAGTTTTCTTCCACATTTTATGGAAGAACTTAATAATTTACTTTCTTGTACAACCTGTAAAAGATCCTTCATCCCTAAGAAAAGTGATGACACAAAGGTCAAGGTTGAATTTTCACTCAGGTGACAACATACATACCAATGAGAACGCCATAAATATATCATCAGCTGCTAAGACACCCTCAGCATACTCACTCCCTCTGGGACATGTCCAAACACTTCTAAGAATTTGGTTGGGAAAAACTACTGATGAAGATTTAATAAACACTCACGTAAGGAGCTGGAGAAAAAAATCACCTTCCACTCACATGTCTCAGTTAATGTAGACCTAAAGAAGCATCACATTGCAGTTTCTAAATGGAATACTCACAATAAAACCACTGTCAGCAAAGCATCCCTGTGGTCTATCTTTCCCAATCACGGTGATCCAAGTTGTAGATCAGATTTCAGAGAACTCTGCTTTCATAGAATCATGACCCATGCCCAACCCCAGCACTTATCCACAGTTTGGACCAAGCTCTGGAAGTCACAGTTGTGGTTGGGTCCTCTAAGTGCCTCCATCCTTTCTTTACAGGTACCCTGGATGTATGTCATTTGCCCTCTCTTTATGCAAAAGACGTCATCCAGTTTCACATCATTCATCCCAGAGGGCCATCAGTTCAGAAGCAAAAAGAACATAAGAGACAATTCAAATACTCACAGGTAGTAGGCCCAAGACACAACCATAATAAATGATAAAAGGTCACCACATGAAACCTTGAATGATTGGCAGTTCGGATCAGCAGTGCAATACTTGGAAGATCAACACATGATTCTTAGTATCTCCTTCTCCTGTTTACATGGTGGGGACCTGCCTGACCTGTCTGTGCACAGGTGCCCCAGAGCAGGAAAAACCTTTAATCAGTGGTAGGATGTTGCTCACCACGCTGCCTGTATCTTTTCCTATCTGCCCAAGTAAAGCAGAGTTAAGGTTTGGGAAGCCCCAGCCTGCAATCCCCCCAAGGGGTTGAGAAGACATTTCTGATTCAGGAGCAACTCTGTTCTCTGTAGTAATCCAGCCACCCTGCTGTCTCGATCTCCGGTATCACCTTTTCCTTTCTCTTGAGGGAAAAGGGTGAACCCAAGGGTAGAGCAATGAGACACCCTTAGAGGTAAGAGGGAATTAGCTGTGGTTTAAAAAACTAAACCTCCTAGTTCACCTGATGGAATCCTGACTGACACGTAAAAGTGCACAACGGGCATAAAATACTGAGTGCAGGGAGCAGGGGCATCGACAGTGCATCACACTGAAACCCAAGATCACACCGTGTGGGTGGAGCTGCCTCTCAGGGTTGTAAAATTAATGTAATAAATACCTCTCTGTAACTTCACACTTCTTTTTTGGTTTACAGAAATGTTTTTCATACCCACAATCACATCGTCCTATTACCCATTACCTTCCCACATTTGGGAAGGCAAGAGCAAATTTTCCACTTGGGAGAAAAAATAATTTTAACTCCCACTTCATTTCTCACTTACGTGAAGTACAAAGAGAAATGTTTATGTTTGCAAATTCTCTTAATTTTTTCCCCAATTCCTAAGTAGTAATCTTTTAGAAATAGATTCCTTTACTTCAAAGCATTACAAAAATAAATCTTAGTCGTCTCTTAAAAAATAACATAAAAAGACCTCAAAATTTGAGCTTCTCTTGGCCTCAAGAGCTTGATTTTCAAACAGAATTAGCTTTAGTCACTATAACAATGTCTTTCATTTCATTTATATGCTGTAAAATATATCTTCCTTCAAAAGCACTCACAGTCTTCTAATGTAAGGCTAAACCCCATTTCAATAACCTGTAATTCACTAATAGATTTGTGTTCAATGTAGAATGTCCTGTTACCCAAAAACATTGAAATATCTGGGGGAAAAGGCTAGGCCTGTTTACAGAAAAAGAAATTGAAAGATCTCAAGTGTGTCATGTGATCTCTTTATTTCCTCCTATGACACAGACAAAATATTTCCTTTCCTACCAAAGCCTCTTAAAATTACAGAAAGCTGTTTCATCTTTGTTGGCAAAAGTCAAAAGTTATCAAGTCAAAAGAAAGCCTCAAGAAAAACCTATTCACCCCTTACTCATACTTATGCTTTACAATAAATTGGGAGCTGTTTCCCAATTCCAACTGAAGAATGACAGCGTGAAAGGCTCAAGCATTACTTAACCATGGACGCTAACTTCAATAATCCCAAAGAGACATGCCCAAACCCAACCAAGGTTCTGCCTCCAAAATGAATACACAAGGTCATTCTGAGCAGTGAAAATACATCAGCTTCTCCATTTAAATGCAGAAGCTAACATTTTCTTTACCAAAAGTCAATAAATTCTAAACCTAAAGAAAAACAAAGTCTATTGGCCATCATGACAACACTAGAGGCCCAGTGCACGGAATTTGTGCTCTCGGGGGGTCCCTCAGCCCAGCCTGCGCCCTTTCGCAGTCTGTGAGCCATCAGTTAGACATCCTTTGCGCTGCCGCAGAGAAGGTGGAAGAGGCTCCCGCTGCACTCACCAGCATTAAGCCCAGCTCAGGGCTTCTGGCTGAGCAGCACTCCCCCTGTGGGAGTGCACTGACCACCAGGGGGCAGCTCCTGTGTTGAGCATCATAGCAACCAGTCATTCCACCATTCGGTCTATTTGCATATTAGCCTTTTATTATATAGAACTAGTAGCCCTGCGCACGTATCCGTGCACCAGTAGGTCGCTGCCACCCTCCTGTAGTTTCCCCTGCTCCCTCCTCCCTCCCCCACCCCCATAGCTTGCTGCCCTATTCCCTCATGTAGCTCTCCGCAGCCCACTTGTACCTTGCTGGCCCACCCTCCTACTGATCCGTGATCTGGTCGTGATGAGCTTGGTCATTACGCCTTAGGGTGTAATGGCTAATTAGCACATTCCTCTCTTATTATATAGGATTATACACACTTTCCATAAAATGACGGTAATAATACTATTATTCTTTTTGGGGTCTATATCACTTTTTTTTTGTGCAGTATCTAGACATTAAAGCCCTCAACAGATTAATGATCTAATTCATGTTTCTATCCTTATTATCTTTCCTTCACATATAACATGTTTTTATGACATGTTAATATTATGCTATGTTTACCATTTATTTTGTTCCTCACTGAAAATGAGTCCAGCACCCATTTTTAAATGTCTTCAAGGGACTGGTTTCTCTGGCCTTCCACATTCAAATTCTTGTTGTTCCCATTACACTAGTACACAGACCTTTGAGCTTCCTCCATCACCAATCTTTTCATCTTTTGCACTTTCAGGGCTCTCTATCATTACATCTCTTCAACCACTAAAAAGAAGGAACGGAAGGGAGGGGAGGAGAGGAATCACATCTCTTTTTCCCGTTGACCTTTTGCTTCTACCCCACTTCAATCTGAACTGCTGATGAGTCCCTGCCATTGCATTCCAAATACCAAGCAGGTTCAGCAACACAGGCCTGCTTCATGCTTCTTCAGTTTCCTAAACCACCTGGGAATACACATCAGTTTTGAGATGTGTGTGTGTGTGTGTGTTTTAAAGAATCTGATCAGCTACTTAAGAACCTCTGCCTTGCTTCTCTCTAGGAAAGTGGGTGGGGGGGAGGAGACTGGGTCCCAAAACTGATGGATACTTGAGTTTCAAAATCCTATCTAATAATAGAGAGACATGGTAATTAGCCATACCTCCGCTACCCTTCCCATTGGCTAGTCAGGGTGATATGCAAATTAACTGCCAACCAAGATGGCAGCCGGCAGCCAGGCAGCTTGAAGCTAACAGGAGGCTTGCTTGCTTCAGTAACAGAGGAAGCCAAC
>NW_005367475.1:708744-721104 GCF_000412655.1 Myotis brandtii | reverse complement strand
TTTTTGTGCACCGGGCCTCTAGTAATAATAATAATAATAATAATACAAACACATACATATACATACATGAATGTCTAAGTGTGGATAGTTTTGAGGAATAAGCAATAATAAATGGAACTATGGATGGAATATAAGAATTACATGTCATTTGAAGGCCCCTACCAAGTGACAAATGGCAAAGAAAGTGCTCATTTTATCTTTTGTCCTCCACACCAATCAGACCTTGAGTGAATCTTGACAATCAGCGAACACTTTGTAGGTGTGCAAAGAACTGTGTGACACATCATATCATCTTCCAGCCCCATGGGTGGGGACCTAATTACACTGCCCCCAAGGGCAGAAGAACATTTTCTAAACAGCATACGCATGGTAGCACACCATCTGTGAAGACAGCTCGTACATAGATGAAATGAACAGAATATGCATTTTGTTAATTCTGTATGCATTAACAAGAAATTAGTAAAGATGGCCTGGCAGCTCAGTTGTTTAGAGCATCGTTCCAATATGCCAGGGTTTCGGGTTCAAACCCCATTCAGGGCACATACACGAGTCAACCAATGAATGCATAAACAAGTGGAACAATAGATGGATGTTTCTCTCTCTCTAAAAAGCAATAATTAAAAATTAAAAAGAAAATAAATTAGTAAATACAATTGCTGTGAGCCAGAATAGACATCTACTTGTTTAGTAAATAGACATTACTAGATTCTGATGGCAGCACCTATCATATACAGATACCTCAGCAAGGTCAGGCGTGTTCTTCCTCAGCTAATACCTAATATTCCTGATTGGAATAGAACTGATGTGAAAGTTCAAGCTGCTTCTGGAAATATAAACTCAGAGTCATGGAAGCAGGGCACAACCTTGGGAAACACAAGAATAAAACCAGCCCAGCCCTTCCCTGTGGCTGTTCACTCTTACCTCAAAACCTCCCCTGCCCTCCTCTGTCCATCATTCTCCTGAGGGGACCAGGCCACCACAGCAAATGATCCCTACACACCCCTCAGCCTTAACAGCTCAACCTGCAATTCCTGGCTTACTTCTCACCCCCCCCCTCCCACCCCACCCCAGCTCCAAGCATTCATAGGTCTAAACAAAAGCTCAGCCATAAAGAGAGCCTTTGCTTTGTCCCCTTGGGTTCTGCAGCTGCCAAGAAAACCTCCAGAGAAGGCTGTGCAAATCCCTGCTCCGTATTCCCTGGGAGTCCTCAGTGTCACTTAAGCTCCACAGTCCTCTTCTCCTCAGTATTAACTCCCACCCTGCCAGGAGACAGGGGCTGTTTCTAATCTTTTCCTCTTACCTCCTGCACGCCTTGGCCTTTTTCTTCCTGCAGTCAACCTCCAAGACAACAGGCCTCAGGCAGGTCCTCTCTCCACACCCTTCCTTCCTACAGATCTTGTCGGGTCCTGCAGTTGGCCTGTCCAAGTTGATCCTCCTCCATGAGCTTGTCACCCTCCTCCTGTGCCTTTGGTCAGTCCTATCACCTCTACCTGCTGGCATAAAAAGACCTCCCTCAACCTTCACCTAGTGACTCTTCCTTGGTGCTGTCTCACCAACATGCTGCCTTCGAAGTCAAGTTCTCAACCCCTGGGACAAATCCTGCCCCTCCCAGCTCCTTCCTGGCCCCCTGCAATCCACTCTCCAATCCAGGCTGTCAGGAGGAATTGGGGGGAGTGATGGAATTGTTCTGTATCACAATTGTGGGGGTGGGTACACACTTGTTTGCATTTGTCAAAACCCAGAGAATTTACTGCATGTAAACTGGAGAGGGGGAAAAAGCAACCAAAAATGAGGGAAGGCCCAAAATGAAAGACCAACGGGAACAAAGAACCTAACTATATTACAGGTGAACAACATAACCATGCTGAAGAGAGTAGGGGAGAAAAGAACTAACCAAAGCTACTTTGGAGAACAAAATTCTAACTGTATATATTCTGTAGAACAAATCAAGTTTGTAATCTAGTTAGCAGTATTATACCAATGATAATTTTTTTCAGTTGTGATGTGTTATAACTATGCCAGGCAGCTAGGGAAAACTGGGCAAAGAGAACATAGAAACTCTTCTATATTTGCAACTTTTCTAGGAGTAAAAATTATTTCAAAATAAAGTTAGATGCAATTTAATAATGTAAAGCTACTAAATGAAATACAGCAAGTATCAGGACACTCCCCAAAGGGCCCATTCCCCTTCTTTGTTCCCTGCGCTTATGCTGTTACCTGTGGCCTTTCAGCTGCATTTCATTCTCCAGCCGACCGACCATCCTTCCTCCCGTGCACTCGTGCACTCCGCAGCACTGCCACGAGCTGGCTTCTCCCTGACTCGCTGGCTGTGCCCCTCTCCATGGGGGGTCCCTTCAAACCTTCATCTACCTTTGCTCCAAGGCAACCTCACAGTTCTTCTGGTCACGACAATCACATATAGTCACGGAACTCACTAATTTCTACATTCAGCCCTAATACTACCTTAAGAGCCACCTTCCCAGTTGCTGGCTCTATATTCTGCTTGGCTCTCCCAACCATCTGTCAAACTTTCACCAAAGCCCTTATGTTCCCTCCCAACCTGCTCCTCCTCTAGTCCCAGCTGTGTCACGTCAGCGACACAACCTTCTTTAGGAAAAAACTGGAAACCCTCAGGCAGCATTTCACACACTGCGAGGCAGAGACAGCGTTCTGAAGGACCCACTCGGCTTCCCACTAACACGAGACGAAAAGAGTAAATGCTGGATTGTTCTCCACTGAGCAGACTGCTCTCAGGTAGGGCAGCCTGTACTGTGCAAACAAATATTATAAATCTCTGGAAAGAGGAAAGCAATAGTTCCCAAATTCTGAGCTAAGCACAGGTCATTTTTTTCTGATACATGAACAGAAATGCCAAAATGATTTCCTCAAAGGCGCCACCAATTGTTGTTGCCACCATTATACATTAGTTACTTTAAATGCATCATGCTCCCCCCCTCCCATTTAAATATTTATTACCTGACATCTAAGGCGGCAAAATGACAGTTCATTATATACAAATTTCTGCGTTACTGATTACAAAG
The DNA here is from genome assembly GCF_000412655.1 of Myotis brandtii. NCBI lineage: Eukaryota > Metazoa > Chordata > Mammalia > Chiroptera > Vespertilionidae > Myotis > Myotis brandtii. Next base: position 718,063 of record NW_005367475.1, on the reverse strand, counting down.
TTTAAACTGTCTTCCATATGGCTTGCTCACTAGTTGTAAAAGAAATTCTTGTCCAGTAAATCACAAATGAATGCATGGAAGGAGATAATGAATTTCCTATTTATTTCTTTCTGCAGCTCTATGGAATAATCTACTGACCTACACTCTTGTTACTTAACTAATAAGCAAGCACATACACAACCCATCCATACAGCATCCGAAAATGAATGAGTTTCTGTGGACAAACTCTGGTGGAGAGAATGGGCTTTTAATGTCCCAGCTACAGGAGCACTAACAATGGTGGAGGGCACAAGGCCTTCCCGTGCTGTTCCGGTCCAGCACGGACATCCCCTCCTCCCTCTGGCTTCTTTGTGTGGGAAAGTTTTCCCCCTGAAAAAATGAGGATAACAGCATACACCGAACCCCAGAGACATAAGGAGGGAAGGCTGATACTTAGATATTTAGAGGGAGCCTTGTCATAATTCAATATGCCACACAAAAAGCACAGAAAGCGTAAAATTCAAACAAGGAGAGGCCAGTGGCAGAGAATTTCAATGAAGGTTCTCACTCTTTCCATCCCACAAGCAGCCAGGAGACCTAGCTGGCCAAGCAGGTGGCCGCATTCTGGAGAACAGTGTGTGATCATTAACCTTCCTCATCACAGAGCATCTGGATTTCAGCAAGAGAAGGAAAGAAGCTAAGGGGCAGCACTCTCAAGTGGGAGGAGGGTACTGAGGGGCCAAGGTGAGAGGCCAGGGCTTACCTTGTCCATCACAGAACTCATGGGCTGAGATGTGAGCCCTGGTCACAATCAAAATTAGAGGCTGAGACACAAACGACCCACCAGGTCAGAACCAGAGAGGCGGACAGAAGAGCTGCTCAGATCAGAGGCGCAATGGCACCATCCTCACCTGACCTCTGCCACCCAACGACAACAAAATTGAAAATTTACATGTAGACACAGCACTTCAGCAGGTGCTCCACTTCCCACAAAGAGCAGCAGCAGCCACCTTGGCTGAGTCACATCTGAAAGGACTCGGAGTCCCTGTGCCCTGCAGAAGGCGAAGCTGTCTCCATCCTAGTCCTAGCCGGGCTGGAAGTCAGAGAAGGTGACCCCCAAGAGTCTTGCTTCCTCCAAATCCTCAGAACCCTTGCAAGTAAGTTTTCTCCAAGGGGGTCCCGAGAACCATATCAAATTCTAAGTTCTGAGTCTTCTAGGTAATTTTTAAAAAAATCAATCAATAATTAATGTGATGTGAGGAACAAAAAAGAAAACATATGCCTCTATCTGTTTTGAGACATGGCGTAAAGAGGAGTATATTCATCTCAGCTTACAGTTTACTAACACTTAACAGCAAGAAAGTGGTTCTCAAATAGGGTTTCCCATAAAAGACAAATATGGGGGGAGCAAAGAGCAAAGGGGGTCAAATATGTGGTGATGAAAGACATGATTTTGGGTAGTAAACATACAATGCAATATACAGATGCTATATCAGAATTATATACTTGAAACCTATATCATTTTATTAAGCGATGTTGCCCCAATAAATTTAATTTTAAAAACAGATATGGAGGAGATAGTACATCCCGAAGATGTGAATTTTATATTGTCCCCGTTGCCCACACTTTACTTATCTCCTTCATGTAACCGCCTCACGGCTGTTGGCAGGCTCCCCGATCTCAGCTGGGCCGTAAACAAGGAAAGAGAAACTCAAATCTCTAGTTCCCTGTCCATGTTATTTTGCCTTGATGAAACCAAATGCTCAAAACTTAATAAGTTTTTAATTATCTCCCTATGGTTCATGAATATGTAAAATTCTTGGAAACTGAAATAAAAGATACAAGTCACAGACCAAAATATCATTGAACCAAATTCAATCTAAACTGATGCCCAGATTCCTATGTAGTGTCAACAATAGAACCCAAAACACATTAAAAACAAAAAAAAATCAGCCTCACTCCCCATCTAAGGAATAACTTTGTATTGATCTAGACTTCTAAAAATCTGACAGCTCGCCCTAGATGGTTTGGCTCAGTGGATGGAGCATCAGCCTGCAGACTGAAGGGTTCCAGGTTTGATTCCAGTCAAGGGCACATACCAGTTGCAGCTTGGTACCTGGTTAGGGTACTTGTGGGAGGCAACCAATTAATGTGTCTCTCTACATTGATATTTCTCTCTGTCTCTCCCCCTCCTTTCCACTCTCTCTAAAAATAAATGGGAAAAAATATATCATTGGGTGAGGATTAACAACAAAAATCTATAATAATAAAAGCATAATATGCAAATCGACTGAATGACCGAACAGCAGAACGACCATCTGGACGACCACGCTATGACACGTACTGGCGCCTGGCCAGCCAAGGCAGGTGCAATGTGATTGGCTGGGGGGCCCTACCATCACCCCGCCGAGGGAGGCCCAGGCCAGCCAAGCGATTGCACCCCACACCTGTAGCCCACAGAGGGAGGCAACCGGTGGCTGGGGAGAGGGGGGCAGCAGTGGGGGCAGGGCCAGCTGCCGGCAGCCGGGGAAGGTAAGCCCCGATAGGCCCTGATTGCCGGCCAGGCCTAGGGACCCTACCCGAGGGGTCCCGGATTGCAAGAGGGCACAGGCCAAGCTGAGGGACACACACACACACACACACCCACACACCATGCACAAATTTTGTGCACCAGGCCTCTAGTATAATAACAATTAATTAATTTAATTTAATAAAAATCTGATAACTATAAAACCAAATCTGGGACATCTTGTGGAAAGAGCAGATAAGAAAAGAAAGTGAGTCACGTGAGGAGGTGAACCTGGCACCAGTGCCAAGACCAAAAATGGCAAAGACCACCTTAGTGGGTAGTTCAATCAGTTAAAGCATCATCTTGATACACCAAGATTGAGCATTCAATCCCTGGTCAGCACACATGCAAGAATCAACCAATGAATGCATAAATAAGTGGAACAACAAATCGATGTTTCTCTCTCTCTCAATTCAATAAAAGTTTTTTTAATGGCAAATACCAAAAAGTGAGGACTACCAAGCACCCAGTTCTTCATTTCTAGCACCATTCTCCACTAACAGGAATCAGGGGTCCTGGAGAAATGGCGATTCCAGGATTGGGCAGAAAATGCACAAAATGAGCCTGGAGCACCGGTGGTGCCAGAAAGCAAGCAAGAGCTCCAAAACAAACAAATAAAACAAGTAACGTTGTGAGGGGCAGGTGAAAGGGACAGACACAGAGGTCAACTGAAAGAGCTCCCAATGGGCAATGCTGGTATAATTGAGCAACAAATGAAACAGTATTAGATTATAATCCAAAGTATAAAATAAATATGAGTCCATACTGATGGAAATGATTGAATGGGGAAAAGCAGACAATTCTGTGCAGGCGAATTCCAAATACTTATGTAAATGCCCCGCCCTTATGGAGGTGAGTTAATGCCCACTCCTTAGTGACTTTCTTCCAAAGAGGACAGTTAGAGAAAGGGGAGAGGTAAGAGTAACTTTACAGTGGAGACAAACACTACCTCAACGAGGTGACCAAGGTAAGCACCAACAGTGATAAGTCATACGAATGGAAGGTTCCCTTGACGTGATGTTAGGAAACATTATCCCAGCCTAACCACCAGAAAAACATCAGACAAATCCCAATGGAGGGACACTCCACAAAAATACCTGACCAGGTACCCTCATGAAAAACAAGGGAAGCCTGAGAAGCTGTCACAGCCAAGAGAAGCCTCAGGAGACATGAGGACTCGATGTCATGTGACGTCCTGGATGAGATTATGGGACAGAAAAAGGACATGAGGTGGAGACTGAGAAAATCTAAAAATATGTGGATTTTGGATCTTATAAAAAGTGAGTAAGACAGAAATGATGAATAGCGAAGAGGGTGGGGAGAATTAAAATTCGAAGAGCTGACAGGAGCAGAAGATGGGAACTGCAACCGTTCTGCTTCCAAAGGACATTGGTGAAGGGCACTACCAACAAGAAATACTTCCTAAGTGTTTCAATAACAGCTCTGGCTATGTGGACATTGGGTTCCTGTTTCATCCTCTTACCAATGAGCTGCTTCAAGGTCAGCCACTGACTAATGCAAACAACTTAGCAACTTTTAAACCGAAGTTTATTAGAAACAGAATTTCCCGAAGTTTGCATTCTCCATGCTATCTGGACACAAAATGAGTCAAAGGATCTTCAGCAATGACAGCCAGACCCAGTCTGTGGCCAAACATGATAAATAATTATTTGGTTTCTCTTTCTGCCCGATGATGGGCAACATGACAACTCGATCACTGATAGTTTAATTTATAAAACAACAGCTTATAAAAACTAGGTCCCTCCTAAAGATTTGGTTGTATGGGCATGTGTAAGGAAATTAATCGTTTACCCCTCTTGCCATCCTTCAGGTATCGTATAACAAGGCCAGACTTTCCTTCCACAATAGCAATGTAACTGGGTTGTGCCATTCAAAACATGAGCAGTCATAAATGGAAACTACTGCTTTCTGGTATAATTTCCCAATCATATACTACAATTCACATATATCACAAAACCAATGTAACTAATGGCCCACACACAGGAAAACAGAGCAAGGTACATTTTTTTTAATTTATTGATTTGAGAGAGAAACATCGATTTGTTGTTACTCTTACTTATGCATTCATCAGTTGATTTTTGTTTGTGCCCTGACCAGGGATCGAAACTGCAACCTTGGCATATCAGGACGATGTGCTAACAAACTGAGCTACCCAGCCGGGCCTGAGTAAAATATACATTTAATTTTTTTTATTGTAATAAAATACACATACCATAAAACCTGCCATCTTAACTATATACAATTAATTTTTAAAGTGTGTTTTTATTGATTTCAGAGAGAGAGAGAAAGAAACATCGATTTGAGAGAGAAACATCAATCAGCTGCCTCCTGCCAAGTGCCAGGACCAGGAATCGAGCTAGCGACCTTTGGGTACATGAGATGATGCTCAACCAACTGAGCCACACCAGCCGGGGCTATAATTAATTTTTATATGAAGAGTATACAAAATAATAACAGCAAAAATGCTACCTAATATTACTAATTGAAGACATGCTGAGGAAAAAAAACAATTAGTTGAGCTGTCCAATTGTAGGCTGCAAATTTCTTTAAAAACCTCTAAAAGGCCATTTCTATATACACACGTTATTATCCAATATTAAGACTTTAGAGTTCTGGTATTTATATTCACTAAACACCCACACTTCATATAACAATCACTTGCTTCAGAGACTCAAATCAAATTTTGTTTTTTCCTGAAATATTTACTTAAAGTGCCTGGGGGATATTTATTGCCAGATATCCTACAATCGTTTAAAACAGTGGTTGTCAACTTTCCTAATGCCGCGACCCTTTAATACAGTTCCTCATGTTTGGTGACCCCCAATTTCATTGTTACAAATTGAACATAATTAAAGCTTAGTGATTAATCACAAAAACAATATGTAATTATATATGTGTTTTCCGATGGTCTTAGGCAACCCCTGTGAAAGGGTCGTGACCCACAGGTTGAGAACCGCTGGTTTAAAACATCTGCAACTGAACTCACCATCTACTTCCCTCTTTCCAGACAGCTATTCCCAGTCACTTTAACAATTTCACCTCCAACTCTTCCCTTTCACCGAAGCCTGCCCATTTTCCTTGGCAATGTAGTTTGAATCCATCCTCTTTTAATCCCCACCCCTCCTCTAGTTTTGGACCATCTCATCCTACATCTAGATAAATATAACACCCTGGCTTTCTTCATCCTGTCAGCCAGATTTGCCAGATCAGTCTTTCTAAAGCTCTACTATAATCACATCTATCGCTCCCTCTATTAAAAATCCTCAAATCACAGTAGCCGGTTTGGCTCAGTGGATAGAGCGTCAGCCTGCAGACTGAAGGGTCCTGGTTCGATTGTGGTCAAGGGCACGTGCCTCGGTTGCAGGCTCCTCCCTGGCCTGGGCCCTGGTCGGGAGCATGCAGGAGGCAACCAATCGATGTGTTTCTCTCATATTGATATCTCTGTTTTTCCCTCTCTCTTCCTCTCTTAAAAAAAATAAAAATCCTCAAATTACCTTTCAAATTAAGTTCAAACTCCTTGGCCTAATTTCAAGGACCCCACTCAGTCAGAGCCCAGCCAGCCATTATTTTGCCTCAGTCTCCCTTTTGTGGGTACACCTTTCCTTGTGGGCCACAATATTTCTTGACCCAGGATGCTATACACACACACACACACACACACACACACACACACACCCGCTTCGGCCACGTATGAAGAATCCATTTCTCAGGTTTTTCTGAAGGAAGAGCTTCAATTTCCTCATCTTTAAAACAGGAACTAAAAAATAAAAGAAAACTAATAGAAAAAATAATAAAAAAGAGAACTAATAATAATAGCCATATCATAGGGTGTTGTGCAAGTGAAAACAAATTATATGGAAAGCACCAAACATATAGGCATTCAAATATTTTCTCCCTCTGTTTATTTGTTAAAATAATAAAACAAAGTAGAAAAAAAAAGGAAAATGGAATAAATGTTTCTGAAACAAGAAAGTGAATTAGGTCAGCCTGGACAGGTAGCTCGGTTGTTTGGAGTGTCATCCGAATGGGCCAAGGTTGCAGGTTTGATCCCCGGTCAGGGCACATGCAAGAGTCAACCAATGAATGCATAAATAAATGGAACAAGTCAATATTTCTCTCTTTCTCTCTCTCCCTTCTTTTCCCTAGATAATCAATAAATTAAAAAAAAATTTTTTTTAAGTGAAGTAGATCACCAGATTGGAGGGAGGCATGGAGGGATGGATGAAAAAGGTGAAGGTATTAAGAAGTACAAATTGCTTCTTATAAAGTCAACGGGAATATAAAGTGCAACAAAGAGAATAGTCAGCTAGAGGCCTGGTGCACGAAATTCATGCACTCGGTGGGGAGGGGAGAGGGGAGCGTCCCTCAGCCTGGCCTGCACCCTCTTGCAGTCCGGGAGCCCTTGGGGGATGTCCGACTGACAGCTTAGGCCCGCTCCCCGGCAGTCAGACATCCTTAGCGCTGCTGTGGAGGCAGGAGAGGCTCCCGCCACTGCCGCTGCACTTGCCAGCTGTGAGCCTGGCTTCTGGCTGAGCGACACTCCACCTGTGGGAATGCACTGACCACCAGGGGGCTGCTCCTGCATTGAGCATCTGCCCCCTGGTGGTCAGTGTGCATCGTAGCGACCGGTCATTCCACCGTTCAATTTGCATATTAGCCTTTTATTATATAGAATAATATTGTAATAACTAAATATGGTGCTAGGTGGTGGGTACTAGGCCTACCGGATGATCACTTTGTAAGGTGTATAAATATCTAATCACATTGTACACCTGAAACTAATGTGATATTGTATGTCAACTGTAATTGAAAAATAAATTTTTAAAAATAACGTGAATTAACAACAATAAAAAGAACGTGAAATAGTTTGAGGTGATGATGATGGTTTGACCAAAGGAAGAGGAGCATTCTTGGGTTCCACCCAGAGCAATGGCACTGGTTTCTTATTACACTTCATTTCATTTCAAAATGAATGGCCTTTGTCCTAATGTGGATGTGGCCCCAGGCTCCTCTGGGGATCAGCCATTGGCAGGGTCACCTGGAGTTCACACATGGAAGGAATGCAATTTCCTCTTAAATGGCAGTAAAATTTAAACTCGCAAAGCAAAATACTTCCAATGTCTTTCTGACTGTCCCATGACCCTTTTCTTAATTTCGAAATGGTCTTCCCAGTCAAGCATAACCAAGGCTGGCTGTGATCCCCACTGCTCCTTGCCTAACCCTGGCCCAGCCCCCACCTCTAGAGCATGCTCACCGCTGACTGGCAGCTGCCCAGACCAGGCCCCACAGATGGCTGACTGTAAGTCCTAAACCAACATTCTAGGAAAAGCTACAGAAAAACAGCAATGGACAGACTGGGCTTGGAGAAAAGTCAAAGCAAAAATGGGCTATGCAGTTCTTGTCTTGTTGTAGAGGTATCTTCCATCGCCAGCTAGTTCTCTGGAAAGTTGAATGGCTACCCTTCCTGCTGGGAAAAAGGGAGGCAGCCTTGGAGGTGAGAGAGGGAACGACCACGGCCAGGCAGCTGTGAAAGCAGGAGCCACACAGGAATTCCAGAGGTCCAGAATGGGGGACAGGGCTCCCTGTAGCAGCCCCAAGAATGGTTAGCACTCATTCAGGACTATCCCAAAGACCTTGCTAATGTGTGACTCCATTACCACGATGTAATCATCATCATTTACAACAAGTGCTGATGTTTGGCTGTCTTCTCTCTCTAACTGGTTCAGTCAGACCCCAAAAATCCATTTTCTAAAACTGCCCATAGAAATGCCCGCCAAAGAGCATGAGAGCTATGTAAATATATGCATGAGAGCTAGAGTTATGAAGTCACTGAAAGCAACAACTACTTTCACACAGCACCATAGCACGCAGCCTCCACTTCTTCAACTCCTGAGACACTTGGGGGCTGGATTCAAAGGCAGACCTTCCAGCTCCCAAGTCAACGACCAAATACTCTTCAAGCACTTGAAAATTGCTAGAAGCCAAGAGGACATGATGGCCAATGATCTGGGCTTGGCAATTCCCAGCTCCAAAACATCAGAAGTTCAAGTCAGGCAGAGATATTAAACAAGGAAGAGGGAGACAGGGAGAGGAGGAGGGGACGGAAGAGGGAGGGAGGGGGCCGGGGGGAGAGAGAGAAAGAGAGAGAGAAAACAGAGGAGGAAAATTCCCATGTCTGTCAGAGGGTCCTTCAGTCAGTCCTCAGAATGCATTATAGAGAACAGGCACAATGTTATTGGTATTTTACTCTTTTATACATGGCAAAAATTCCCCATGAAAGAATGTTGACTGAATTCATGAGCTTCTTTCCCTTCCCTTCTGGAATTCTATAAAGATGACATTAAAAGTATTTTTAAAAAGATAAAAATAGGCAAATATGTAAGACAGACTGGTGGTTACTCAGGGCTGGAGGGAGGGCGAACTGGGGAGTGATAGCTAAAAGGCACAGAGCTTCTTTTTGAGGTAATAACAAGATCCTACAATGGCCTGGAGATGGTTGCCCTCTGAATAGACTAAAACCACAGAATGTTAAGTTATAAAGGGGCAAGTATGTGACTGCATTCTCAATAAAGCTGTTGCCAAAAATTAACTCTATGCCCAAAGGGCAATGAGAAAAGAGTCAAGGAAGAGGACGGTGGAGTAGCCACTGAGCCAGCAGAGTCCAGGAGTGAGTTAGGCCCAGCCAGTGTGGTTCAGTGAGATCACATGAACCAGGAGATCACAATTCAATTCTTGGTCAGGGCTCCATCC
>NW_005367475.1:682050-708724 GCF_000412655.1 Myotis brandtii | reverse complement strand
GGTACAGGAGGCAGCCCATCAGTGATTCCCTCTCATCATTGATGTTTCTCTCTCCCTCTCCTTTCCTCTCCCAAATCAATAAAAACATATATATTGGGGGAAAAAGGAGTTAGGTCCCAAGGTTCTGCTTGAGGCGGCTATGGTGATGGAGGATGTTAGTCAGGCCTGGAAGGAGCCCTCGTTTGACCACTGACCCTCTGCAACCTGGGTCAGCTAGGGACGAGCAGCAGTGAAGTAGAAGACAGAAAGCCTGGCCTTCAGTTTCCTCCACCTCTAAGACCACAAGCCAAGTTTATTCCCCAGGCAAAATGGCCAAGTCTCCCACGAAAAGCTCCAGGGAAAAAATTCCAGATGCTGACTTGTGGGGCCCTGCACTGAGAGTGCAGCTCCATGAATAATCAGAGAAGCCCCCCAAAAACCAGGTCTCACCTGTGCGGGCAGAGCTTCCAACCAGCTTTTCACAGCCTCATCCTTAAAGATCGCCAGGCCTGTGTGAAAGCCTCCAGCAGGAAGAGACCAAAATAAACCACAATAAACAAACAGAAAGAGGACAGAGCTGCCACAGACAGGGAGAATATGCATATAATAGTATCCGCAAAGAAAAAAGAGGAAGTTATGATGAAGAACCCAAAGAACAAGAAGGAAGTTAGAGAATAATATTAAAAACTAAAATAAAAAATAAAACAGGTTAAAAAAAATAGTAAGTCAAGGAAATCAGGATATACCCAGAAATTAGAACAGATATCCAGATAATAGGAGAGAAAAGGCATAAGAATTACAAATTCAATCTAGTTGGTCCAACATCTGACTAATAAGAGTTTCAGGAAGAGAAAATGCAGAGCGGATATTATAAAGAAAAAAATACAGGACTATCTCCCAAGACAAGTAAAGGAGCCAAGTCTGGGATTGCAAGGGCCCTCACAGGACTGCCAGATAAAACACAGGACGTCCAGTTAAATTTGAATTTCAGATAAACAACAATTAATCTCCTAGTGTAAGTATGTTCCATTGTTTATCTGGGCATCTTGCATTTTTTGTTTGCTAAATCTGGCAACCCTCTACCTCTGACGGCCCAGCACAAGCAAATGAAGTCAGTCCATATGATAGCAGAGTTACAGAACACCAAAAAATTAAACATGAGCAAAGGTGCAGGGCTTGCCCAGACACTGCTGTGAGAGCTGTGCCGAGTTAACTTCTTAATCCTCACCACGGCCCAGGGGCACTAAGCACCTTTGCCTCCAGACAGAAGAGCCTCTGCCCTGAGCCTGCCGGGGCTTATAGACAACCCACTTATCTAACAGACCAAAACACAGACTTGTTTTTTCTTTCCACTCTCACAGAAGAGTTCTGTTTGTGTTATTTTGGAAAGGGGCTGCATGAATGGGGATTATGGGAAAGGGGGAGGAAAATAGATGGTGTGTGTGCATGTACAGATCGGACTCTGCCCCAGGTGCCAGGGCTCTCTGACCGCCCCCTGCACAGATGGTACAGGTTTGGGGAGGTGCTTACAATGTCAGAAAAGTCAGGTGTAGGGGAGTTCAAGATTATCCTGGATGAAGAAACCAGCCCTCTCTCCAGGCTCCCTCAGTCTGCAGTTGGGTCCACTGGATCCTGGCCCTGCTCCCACCTGGGCTGGACTCACTCAGCCACAGGGTTGGTCCAAGGATGAGGGTGTCTTCAGAGCCTGGGTATTGAGGGAGATGCCTGAGAAGTAAGCTTGGGTGGGGGTGGGGCCAGGCCATAGATACTGCCTGATTTAAACCTTTAAAATATTAAGGCATATGGTATATACCTTTTAAATATTTAAATGTATCTTTTAAATATTTCATTATGCCTTTTAAATATTTAGCCATCTGGTCTCCCTTTGTACTCTTGCCCCTGCAACATTAAGGGCAGGCCTGGGGCCATTACTGTTATTATTATTATTATTCCTGTTTTATATATTAGGCAGAGAAAATGTAAGTATGTTGCTCAAGGACATATGGCCAGGAAATGGTAGAGGATGGAACAGAACCCAGACCTTCTGCCTCCATAGATAGTCGGGAGGTAACAACTCAAATAAAGAAGTCCAAATTTAGCAGAGTAAGTATATTATTTAGAAATAAAAAAGTCAATTAACAGAAGAGTTCATTTCAAAGAGTTGAAATTAATTGCCTTCAGGGAAGAGGACTGGAAAATACTGTTTGCTTTTTTTAAAATCTATGTACATGTATTTGCCAAAAAGTTAAAATTGTTAAAAAGAGATAAGTAACCATCTTAACTACATATCTATTTCCTCGATGTAAACAACTCAAAAATCGCTCTGCTCCTCAAGTCTCATTTACCCAAAACCAAATAAAACATACTCATGGGGCCCTTGCCGGTTTGGCTCAGTGGATAGAGTATCGGCCTGCGGACTAAACGGTCCCGGGTTCAATTCCGGTCAAGGGCACATGCCCAGGTTGCAGGCTTCATCCCCAGTGGGGGGGCATGAAGGAGGCAGCCAATCAATGATTCTCTCTCATCATTGATGTTTCTAACTCTCCTTATATATCCTATCTAATAATAGACAAACATGGTAATTAACCGTACCTTCGCTACCATCACCATTGGCTGATCAGCACGATATGCAAATTAACCGCCAACAAAGATGGTGGTTAATTTGCATACTGCAGGCAGGGTGGGACACCGGGAGCTGTCATCCAGGCCCCCGTGTGTGACCCCAGGAGCCGCCGAAAAGCCAGGCCGCAGGCAAGGCGGCCCCCTGGGACCCAGGGAGGGTGGGGGGCGGAAGAAGCTACAAGAGCAGCTCTGGCCGGAAACTGAAGACTCCGGCCGGAGCGAGGAGCAAAGACTGAAGGCTCTAGCCGCAGTGAAGACTGTGTCCAGAGCGAAGATGGGAGGCGGTGGCCAGAGTGAAGGTCTGGGTCCCGGGTGCCAGAGGAAAACTGGTGCTGGCAGCCAGGGGAAAGAAGGCCTATTGTACGAATCTTCGTGCAACGTGCCTCTAGTGTATATATATTTTTAGAAAAACAAACAAACAAACATACTCATGGGTTTTCCTAATGCAAATGCAAAGCCGGCACAGTAAGAAAATGGTTCACTGAATGAAACCCTTAGGGTGTTACTGCATTAGTGTGGTCCAAAACAGTGAAATACAGCAAATGCCTTTATTTGTCACAAAATGTCATATAATTGAAAACCCAGGAAGTCATTTTTAGTGAAAAATCAGGTTTCATGAATAAGCAGGAAGAACTTTTAAATGTATTTTTCTTTTTTAAGGTCTCTCTTACCTAACCCCAATGCATTTAGAAGATCCTTACTCGATGAGAGTTAAAAGTAAAAGGAAGGGAAAACAGAGTGGAGAAGAAAACCTTTCAGCATTCAACTACTTTTACATTATCTATCTATATTAAGTACACAGCTTATAAAATTATTTAATTCAGAAACAGCTGAACTGTTTCATCAAACTTAGCAAATCTAAGAGCATATATAATGAAATATTAATAACAAGTCCCCCTTAGACGAGGCCCAATATCAAAGAGAAATCCCAACCCAGAATTTTTCTTGTCTCTGTTCAAACCCTGGGGGGTAGAAACAGAAAGAAAAAGAAAAAGGCTTACAACCTCAGACGTGACCCCCAAACAAAGCCATGGCCTTTGAAGAACATAGTCTGTGCAGCCTTTTATGTCTCCAGCTAAGCAGGCTGCCCATTGTAAAAGGTAAGGTCACAGGCTGGGACCCTGTCTCCCAGCTTGTTCTTTTGCTGGTTGATCTTCATATGCTCGACTCCTCAGCCTAGTCTATCTTCCTATTCAAAGCTTCCTGAAGACAAGTCTCTACTTGATTAATCCCAACCGGCGTCAATCCGTCCAATATATTGGTCTTTTTAACAGTGATGTACATCGTGTGTTGCTTTATTTATATAATGCCTCTAAAGAAGGACTTGAAGTAGCTCACAGTTAAGAGCTACATTCATACGGGCCAAAATGTGTGCAGAGGGGAGGAAAATAAAGGTATCCACACACAGATGCTTATGGCTAAAAATGTTCCAAGTGTATGCTAACCCCACTTCTCCACCTTCCCATCCCAGACGGCAGACACGTCACATAAAAACTGCTGCACTTTCCACTTAATATGAGGGGCCTAGAATAGGCAAGTTCATTGAAAGTAGAAGAGAGATTACCAGGGACTAGGGAAGGGGGAAGGAAGAGTTATTGTTTAAATGGTTCAGAGTTTTTTGTTGGGGGTGTTGAAAACATTTTATTGAGGGTGATGTATTTATGACACTGTATCATATACTTATGAATGGTTGATATAGGTTGTGTATGTTTTACCACAATTTTTAAAAAATGCCATAATGAAGAAGGAAGACAAGTTACAACGAATTTAACAATGTGGATTTCAGCCCTGAACAGTTTTCTCAGTGGTTAGTGTCGGCCCACAGACTGAAGGGTCGTGGGTTCAATTCCCATCAAGGGCACCTAACTCAGTTGCAGGTTCCCCAGCCCCCGTAGGGGCTCATGCGGGAGGCAATCAATTGATATGTCATTCTCACGTCGATGTTTCTTTCTCTCTCCCTCTCTCTCTCTCTCTCTCTCCCTCCGACCTCCCTCCGTTTTCTCAGTGGTTAGTGTCGGCCCACAGACTGAAGGGTCGTGGGTTCAATTCCCATCAAGGGCACCTAACTCAGTTGCAGGTTCCCCAGCCCCCGTAGGGGCTCATGCGGGAGGCAATCAATTGATATGTCATTCTCACGTCGATGTTTCTCTCTCTCTCTCTCTCTCTCTCTCTCTCTCTCCCTCCGACCTCCCTCTACTCTCTAGAAATCAATAGGAAAAATATCCTCGGTGAGGATTAAAAAAAAATGTAGATTTCAGAAATGTATTCTAATGCCTGGTACCCTTTTGCAACATCTTTAGGGAACTGGGTTGATAAATATCAGCAGAATGTTACTAACCTTTAAGAACCAGAGTCTAAGGGGTGGGGAACCTTGGTTTTAAGCACTTACTCATTTCTGTGATTTAAATACTTCCACCATGATACATTTCAAGCTACTAAAACAATGTCACTGATGGAGTTGAGAGGAGCATGCAATGAGCTGGTGAGTCAGTATGAGGCTGCTCCAACACTCTCTTCATCTCTGTACCCCAAAATATGCCCTGTTTGTAGAGATAAGGAGAGAAGGAAGATTCTAGGGACAAACAGTTAAAGTTTTAACTGGTTTCCTTACCAAAAGACTTCCCCAATCTTTATCCCCACCCCTTTGAGATCTTTAATATAATAATGTGCACTTTGAAACACAAAGGGTTGGAGTACCTAATATTTACCAAATATTCTTGCCCTCTAGACCTTTTTTTCTCCTAAGAGCACCTCAGAGGTGCTGTGTGCCTTCTGGGAAATACCACCTTCAGGAAATGAGTCTATTTCATTTGCAGCCAATAAGGAGACACCACCACAGCAGCAGAGATGGTAGGGCATCGGAGACGCACACTCCCCTGCAGAGACCACCATGCCAGCTGGTGTGCCCGGTTAGGCAATCCAACTGGGGCAATCCAATTTGGATTGAACTTCAGTGACAGTTAACACAGAAAGCCCAATTAGAGCCTCTGTTCTTTGGCCCATTGCCACAGGGATATGGGGGAAGAAGGGGAAAGTTCAGGCACAATTTCTTTGGGCCTTACCTTTAGGATGGTAACTTTTCTCCAAGTCCCAATGCATCTATTATGATTCCAATTGCCCCCAAAACCTTAATGTACATTAACTTCTAAAATATGCCAGGCAGGGCAGAATATGAGCCTAGGTAAAACTGCCAAAATACCTAGAAAAAATTGATGTTACTTCTGTTCATAAAATGCCAAGGAATACCCAGACGGAGTGGCTCAGTGGTTGAGCACTGACCTATGAACCAGGAGGTCAGGGTTCGATCCTGGCCAGGGCACATGCCCAGGTTGTGGGCTTGATCCCCAGTGTGGTACGTGCAGGAGGCAGCCAATCAATGATTCTCTCTTATAATTGATTTTTTGTTTCTCCCTCTCCCTTCCTCTCTGAAGTAAACAACAACAAAATGCCAAAGAGTGCCTGACATTGAGGAAGACTTCAAATCTGATGGAAGTAAAGTGGGTAAATGGAGGATCAAAACTGCAGAAAAGGCAAATGATTAATTCACTTCTTAGGGAAGAATAAGAAGGTCAATCATCTTTTCTTTTTTTTTAATATATTTTATTGATTTTTTTTACAGAGAGGAAGGGAGAGGGATAGAGAGTCAAAAACACTGATGAGAGAGAAATATCGATCAGTTGCCTCCTGCACACCTCCCACCAGGGATGTGCCCGTAACCAAGGTACATGCCCTTGACCGGAATCGAACCTGGGACCCTTCAGTCTACAGGCTGACGCTCTATCCACTGAGCCAAACCAGTCAGGGCAAGAAGGTCAATCATCTTAAAGCCTTGCAAGTTAATGCCCAAACCAGCCATGGTTTGTTAGATTTGATAGTAAGAATATTATTTCACTTGTTTTATTACTTAAACCCTTCCTAAAGAGGAAAGGCTTTCTATGATGAAAATCATATATTTATACTTCTTAGCAAAAGTGCTGAGAATGATCAGGCAAATGATGGACAGTAAGAACAAGAAAACAACAGCAATCTACAAAGATACTGGCTAGACAAAGATGAGCTATGGAGCGTCTCTTCCTTCCCTAAGTGGTCAGAATCGGAATAAGAGGAAACAAATCTATCTCACTACCAAAGACAGTAACAGGACAAGGAAAAAGCCACAATCAACCCAGGGAACATTTTGGGGCCTTTCCAGAAGGATCAGGGTATTCTGGGACCACCTCGCTGATTGGCAGTTAGGTAAAAATGTGCCACCATCCTACCCCATTCAATCACTGCTTACACACATGAGAGTGATAAGCCACACCTTTTAAAGATAAACAAAACGTTAAAATCAACCATTCCACAGGTAAGCTAGGCCTCCAAGCAGTTCTACTATATGAAATAACAAAAATGTATACAGCTTCCCAATTATCTCATTTCTGAAAGCTAACCATGAACTTATTTCTCAGAAAAAATTCAGTACCTCACAGAACTTCTAATTATTCTTTTTCTTTTCTTTGAAGCACAAATCAGAAATTGCTGATTTGATAACCTGGAATAACCAACTTGCTCTCAGTTTATTGACAAGCATTTCTGAATACTTTCTATGTGCTGAACACTGCAGAGATGGTAGGTCCCATCATTTCACCCACCAGTAGCGGAATCTTGAGTTTTTCTGTGAGTTCTGCTTCAGTAATGGCATCCAGCTTCCTCTATTTCATGCCCCCATTCTAGGACCTTCCAGCCAATATAACCAAAATCTCTACGTGAGCATTGCTACTCCATTAGAATCACTCTTAACTTGAACATCCCAGTAGCATCTTTGAAAAGAGCTTTATTTAGCCAACAGGCTACCCATGTATTCAAAATACTTTCTAATCATGGGTTTTTAAAACATTTTTATTATGAGTAGTATATGCTTTTTTGCTAATACTCTAAACCCCAGAAGTATAAGCAATAGAAAGTAAGTCTCCAGAAGACCCACTCATCAGAGATAAGCTCTGCGAACATTTGGAATATATACTTCTAAATGAGTACGTAATCATAAATACATATATATAATTTTAACAATGTACCACAGACATCGTTCTATGTCTATGCATGTTTGCAACATGTCACAAACATATGTCCATGTTAATTCAACATATACATTTGTTCAAGTGTACCCTTTCAAATATAGATTTTTATATTTTCTAAAGAAATTTTGCCAAAGCAAGAAACCAGAGAACTTCCCTTCCTTTGAGAATTTTTATAAAAATAAGAACACTTCAAAAAATAACCTTTAAGGCATACAATGTTGTTTCACCCGTTTGCTTTAAAATTCTGAAGATATATTTTTAACTCATGTGATAAAATGAAGGATGAGGGAAACGGGGACATTAAAATCGTTTACTTGTGCTCTTAAATATAACCTTTATGTTTAACATGTCTCAAAGAATAACTTACCCATATGTCTGATATTTCAGTACTCTTTTTCTTTCATTTCTACTAAGGCATCTTAGCCTTAAGGAAATCTTATTTAAACAATAAATTACTTTCCCCAACTCAAGGCAAGTGTGAACCCAAAAGTTCAAGAAGGCAGACTGATTTCAGCTGGCACTTAATATCATATCATGCTAAGATGAAAAAAGAAATAGATGTGGTCAACAAGAAAAAAGGACTGGTCAGAAAGAATGAGGTAGCTAGTCAACTTTGTAAGGTGGCTTTAGTCAAACTTGTTATAAACAAATTCTCATTTTAAGTAACAAGTCTTAAAACATGCAAAATCATAGACCAAAATCAAGCATGAGAAAACTTTTTAACCCCATTTATAAAGCACAATCTGTTTTATCTGATTTTTAAATGTTCATAAGTTCAAGGGTCCCAGGTCCCTCTCTAAAGAAAGGAGCCCTGTATCTACCAGAAGGGACAGGTCACGGGAAAGAGGAGAGAAGGAAGAGTAAAGAGAGAGGAGAGGAAACAGAACATGCAAAGAGACATTCACATTTAAAACAGTCGGTGAGAATAGAGGTAGTACCTGACATGCCATTCACATCATACTTCCTATTACATTTAAAATTGTTCAAAAAAGAGAGGGAGAATGAATTCCTTTAACAGTGCCATTCAGAATCATGGGGATTTTAGCAAACAGATACTAGGTACAGTTGAAGGTCAAAAAAGTAACCAGAAGTCATTAAAGAGGTAATGGCCACCCTTTCCTGTAAAACAGCACAGAGGAAACTGGAGTCCAAGGCACAGCAACTGCCCTCTGGGTAGAAGGAAAGCAAATGCTTAGATAAGCCCAGGTCATAATATGTAAGTATTGATAACTTTATTTAGGATTTAGGATTTCTTAAGCACCTTCTCCACGTCTGAAAAATGTCCTTTTAAGTAGAATGTACAAATTAATCTGAGTGCTGTTTTCTTAATAACTGGATTTTATTTAAAAATTCAAAGATATAGCCCGGCGGGTGTCCCTCAATGGTTGTTTACCTATGAACCAGGAGATCAGGGTTGGTTCCCAGTCAGGACCCGTGTGCAGGTTGTGGACTCGATCCCCAGTAGGGGGCGTGCAGGAGGCAGCTGATCAATGATTCTCTCTCACCATTGATGTTACTCTCTCTCTCCCTCTCCCTTCTCTGAATAAAAACATTTTTTAAAAAATTAAGATATATATGAAGAGGCAAGTAAAAGTAACATGAAGAAAAAGGATATAACATCAATATATAGTACATGGCTCAAGAACGACAGCCTGATGGAGTTAAGGTTCACCCTGAAGAAGTTGTCCTCTTTCTGGTGACAGCCACCTGGAAACAGGAAGCCCAGCAGTCTAGTCACCTCTACCTAGCTAACTTCACGGCTTGTAACTCAGTGTTATGTAAATGGTGGGGAGGAATGGAACATCAATGAGAAAATATGGTCCACAATTGGCTAACAACGGGGAAAAGAGAAGGAAAAGTGTGAATCATATTCATTTTTATTTTTAAAAAGAAAATTCAAAATGAAAATATTTTATTAGCAAACACGTGATGTTGAGCCATGACAGGGGCCATTCGAAGTGGTTCTTTACATTCCCATGGAGTGGACTAATTTAGTTTGACTTTCTTTTGTAGTTTGCTAAAATCACAAGCAAGTTCCAAAAATGCCCAATTTCCACTACCAACCAGGAGTTTTATCCTGAGTCTGCTTGTACAAAAGTAAACGTCCCATAAAGACTGTGTTTTATCATTCAAACGTCCCATAAAGACTGACTAAATTCCCTTAAAATATATTGGGTTTTCATAACTTAGGTAAGAGCATAATTCCAAAAGTTCTAGGGAAGACCTAAAATTCTCTGGGTCGAGGTACTGATTTCTGGGAGTATAGGACAACCACAAAAGGCAACGAGAATAGAGAATAGAAGGGCAGTAAGAGCCCATTTTTGAAAGCAAAGCACTAAGCTAACAAAAAGCCCAGTTGTGGAAGACTACTTTACTCCCAAAGCCCTGCTCAAAGGAAAACCAATTTGCATGCAGTTTCTACTCCTCTGCCCTGTGGGACTCTTGGGTGAGGCAGCCTTCACAAAGCTGGCCGCCTCAGTCACTTCCTCAGGAAGTGGGTCTGACCGCAGCTTCCCCGGGCTCAGTGTGGCTCCAGCATTGAAAGGGACTTGGATTTGGGAGAGGACACTTTTGCTAGTCCCGAAGGACACAGATGCTCCTCCTGCTTGCTCCGGCTTGGGGGTTCTGCTTTGCTGTGTGATTTTCTGGGCAAGCCCCAATGGAAGGTGACAGGTCCCTCACTGCTGCAGCAGACCAGTTTCTTTATCCTCTTCTCCCACCAGAACCCCTCACCCACCATGACATGCAGGGTGCTTGCTGGATCATCCTGTGACTAAACTTGCATCAAACATACCCAAATTAAGCACCTCCAGTCATTCCGCATGACCACTGTTTTCTTTCTCTTGCTCCAGAGGCAAAAATAGAACTGTGCTGACTATTTACCACGAGCGCTAAGGTTCTTGGAACAGTGGGATATCTACTTACTGAATATACAAAGCTTCCCAAAATACATGCCCCCTGTTTTTCTTTAGAAAGCAGAATGTAAACTTGAAGGGCAGGATTGCCCTCAGGTTAACATGTCAAAAGGTGGCTCTGCTAAAAAAATCAAGCACAGAAGTTAACTAAGCACCAAACCATTGCACACAGACCTGACAGCTGGCGGGGTTCTTCCTGCCCAGTGCCTCCTCGGCCTCCTCGTGCCTGCACAACTGTATTATGGAATAAGGCCTCTGACCCAGTTATCTGGCTGTGTTCTCCCTAGGAGTGTCCTTCATTTCACCTCCAGGAATGCCTTTGGGAAGCAGGCAATCTCCCTGGGCTGACCATCTCTGCAGATATCTGGTTTGGGACAGTAAAGAGCTGCTCCGGGCAGAGCTTGTCCAGGCCCCAACTGAGTTTGGGAGCCAATGAAACAAAAGCTTCAGCTAAGGAGATGACTGCAGAAGTCTGTCTCTCCAACAGCACCCCCCCCAACCAAAAAACTCTCCAAGTCCAGAAAGAAAAAACCTGCTCTTTCCTTAGTTACTCCAAAGAAAAAAGGGCAAGGGTCCTATTTGCCATATCTTAGGGCACAGGGGCCGTATTTTCAAGCAAAAAAAAACAAAACCTTCCACAGTGAGGGGCATCTGTATAAAAATAACCCTGGAAAATACATAAATGTCCACCAACAGGGAAATTAATAGATCAATTATGCTACATTTCTTTTCTTAATTGTGGTAAAATACACATGATATAAAATTTACCATCTTAACCATTTGTAAGTATACAGTTCCACTGTGTTTAAGTACACTTATTGTTTATGCTACATCTTTTTACGGAGTACTATGCAGTCATTAAAAGTAAGGTAAAACTATTATAGATACTTATGTTGAACAATCAAGATATACCATGGGGGGGGGGGGAATCAGGTCATAAATATATACACATTAAAATTCTTTATATAAGCATATTGCATTTGTATATGTTTACATATAGATACATAAAATATATGTGTGAAATTCATGGAAAGGCTTAGGGTGCAAATCATTTTGACAAGGGAATGATGTTTTTCAAAGTTCATTCACCCAAGTGTAGGTGTGCGTTTTCAAAATCTGGGGGGACATAGTTGGAAGCTAAAATTTCCTCTGAACTTAGGGATAGTCAAAATCATCAATCTTGGCAAATTCCATAAAAGGTACTATTGTACGAGCTCTGTCTCCCAACGGATAGGCATTCTTTTAACTAAAAGACCCTTGTGCCGGAATTTACTAATTCGTCAATGAGAAATTCTGAAAGGGTCTGGTCTGAACCTGTCACCATTAGTAAACTTCAGGAAAATTCATTACAGCCTCTGCTTTAACTGGGTTATTCAAATAGTTTCACGATGAGAAAGCAAGGGGAAAAAAGTCTAAATTCCTTCCCTGTTGGATATAAACTGCCTCTTTTTTTTCTTTTTTTTAATGAAGCATGTTTGGTGAATTCCAATATTTCAAAACTAAGAAATCACTCACTTATCCATTTAACTACTAAAAACAAAAGGATTCCTGGATTAGGAGGAAAACTCATGAAGGATTTAGAAGCATTCCTTTGGAATTTTATAAATGCCACATTTTTTAGTGGCATCTCTACAATTATAGCTTGAAGCAAATATAGATTTTCTAAACTAGAAGTGATATTTTGAGTACCAAAAGGGGGGCTTCAAAGTAACTTTCCTTGGTCACCTGCTGAAGCCCTCTAAATTTTTACACATAAATCTAAATCCTGCACAGGGCTTTTGTCCCTGAAATGCTCTAATCAAACCAGCAGTTCTACTTTTGGCTATGTTCTTTCTGATTTTACCCGTAATTTTTCTTTGTTTTAAATACTAAATTTAAAATAATTGCAAACTTTTTAAAAATATATATTTTTATTGATTTCAGAGAGGAAGGGGGAGGGAGAGGGAGAAACATCAATGATGAGAGAGAATCATCGATCGGTTGCCTCCTGCACACCCCTACTGGGGATCAAGCCCGCAACCCAGGCACGTGCCCTGACTGGGAATCGAACCTGGAACCCTGTAGTTCACAGGTCAGCACTCTATCCACTGAGCCAAACTGGCCAGGGCTGCAAACATTTTTGAGACTTCCAGGACTAGAAGCATGGAAGGGAAAATGAGTAGCTGAAGCTCTTCTTCACTTATCTGGGGTTTTACAGTTCAAAGACACTTGCTTCCCTGGGAGGTCTTACTTGTGGAATTTCACTCCTCAAAGTTTGGAAGTATTGTTCTTGCCCCAAGGCTTTAAGACCGTGGTTCTCAACTGGAGGGATTCTGCCCCTCCGCCACACTAATAATTAGCAATGTCCAGAGACATGTTTGGTTATCACAACTTGGCAGGGGCAAGAGGTGCTACTAGCATCTGGTGAGTTGGTGAGTGGAGGCCAGGGATGCTGCTAAACCTCCTACAATACACAGGACATCCCACAACAAAGAATTATCCAGCCCCAAATGTCAGTGGTGCTAAGGGAACAGACTTTCCCACCAAGACCTAATCCTACTAAAATCATGATAAATCTGCTCCCCTCGTCATCCGCACCAGAGCCTTCTAGCATGGAGATGGTGGCAAGTCACTGGTGCAGCTCACCACACCTACCCCTGCCCTCTCCCACCAACTGAGGTCGGGTGTAGACAAATGGACTCCCCGCATAGTTATTATAACCCTTCTTATATTGCCAAATGAGGCCATCGCCTAATCGTTAAGCAATTCTTGTCAGATACCTATTTTACTTACAGGTGGAATTATGAAATGTGGTACTTTCATCTATATGTTATGACTGAAAGCATCCCCCAAAGTTATCATCACAACATGCCTACTGACTGTTGACTTAAATTTATTTAAAAGTTCTCTTCCTGAGAGACCAAGATGGCGGCATAGGTAAACACCGCAGTCTGCTGCCGCAAACAACCACTTCAAAAATACAACTAAAATCCTACTAAAATCATGATAAATCTGCTCCCCTCGTCATCCGCACCAGAGCCTTCTAGCATGGAGATGGTGGCAAGTCACTGGTGCAGCTCACCACACCTACCCCTGCCCTCTCCCACCAACTGAGGTCGGGTGTAGACAAATGGACTCCCCGCATAGTTATTATAACCCTTCTTATATTGCCAAATGAGGCCATCGCCTAATCGTTAAGCAATTCTTGTCAGATACCTATTTTACTTACAGGTGGAATTATGAAATGTGGTACTTTCATCTATATGTTATAACTGAAAGCATCCCCCAAAGTTATCATCACAACATGCCTACTGACTGTTGACTTAAATTTATTTAAAAGTTCTCTTCCTAGAGTAGACAGAAAACAGAAAAAAAGAAAAGAAAAACAGAGAAATAGAACTGATGACATCATTTTGTCAATCGCTATATTCTACTCAAAGGCCCTCTCTCGAGTTTCATTCATTTCACCTGAGACAACCATCAGTTTGGAACAATGTTCACCCAGGAATGCTCCTCCTGTTACTAAACTTCCCACCAAAAACAGGGCAGAAGGAATTGATTCTACAGTCTAGGAATTTGGGAAATGCTGGGTTAAATACATACATACACACACACTCACAGCCTTCTTTTCTCCAGGCTTCTCTGAACTTCCAACAGGCATCTTCATTACGGGGATCCAGGCTGAGCACTACCCAAGCTTATTTAAGGCTGGAAGCTTTCGGGTGAGACATCTTTGGGAGACACTTGAAACAGGTTTAAGAAAGCACTCTCCTTGAGAGATAGTATTAGGAAATACTAGTGCCTTCTGGGGTAGAGAGTGAGGGAGATGCTTCCTGCCCATGTTTCTGAACAATGCTAACTCCATGTTTCTCCTGGAAGTTCCTCTCCAGGGGCACCTCTGCATCAGCCCAAGGGAATACACCTCCAAATTTGGAGGAAGAGCAATAAACAGGTATTTCTAAAGGGGCCCTGCCTTCAATAAAACTGAGCACAAAAGCCCTGTTGGGCTGGTTCGGTGAGTACTGTCGAAAGGAAACTATCGGTGTTGCAAAATGCACACGCACACATACATATAGTGAAGGAAGAAAAATCGGGAAAGGGGACCAGGTAACAATGTTTACCTATTTTCAGTAGCCATGGCCACAGCACTGTCATGGAACAAGCAAGACATCCCTCCTGGATCATGCCAACAGGGGGAATACTGGTTGACCCAGCAGCAGTGGCTATGAACCTCGACAACATTTGAGCCTCTGCCCATTAGCTGTAAAAATGATACCTGTAAAACCACAGTGCACTGCAGTGGCTAACAGCATGGGCTTTTGGAGTAAGACAAACTGAACCGAGTCCTGGCTCTTTCCTTTAAAAGTTACATGGTTCCAAGCAAATTACTTAGCTTGTTTAAGCTGGCTTTCTCCAGTAAAAAAAGAAAATCAAATCTACCTCCTGGAGTTATTGTGAGGATTAAATAAAACCTAGGTAGGTACTTACCAAAGTACCTGGAATACAGTAAGTATTTATTAATGTGAGTTATTATAGTATCCAAACAAGGTCAGCAATAGGGTCCTAGCATAGAGAGAGCCTAGAAGAAATCAAGCCACAACACTGATGCTCCTAAATAGGTGATGATAACAAGACAGGTGCCATCAGGAACTCCCAGCAACCACATGGGGTATAATGATAATGTCCTTCACTGAAGTGCCTCTTGGAGAAAGGCAGCCCAGCGAGGTCTTCTAAGATGCGGAACAAATTTGTCCTAGCCTCTACGAATGTGAAATTAGAGCACCATGTAACCAGAGAACTTACAGCTAAATTTGAAACTCCAACAGAGGTCAACAATATCCTAATGCTCAAGATTAGAGGAACAGAGTTTTTTTTTTAATTTTATGAGTCATCTACATCAAAACCACTAAAGCATAATTATTATTACTCAACTGCTAAACTATGTGTTTAATCTTTCCCAAAATTAACATTGGCCAGACAGACCAGACTTGCATTTTTGCCAGAAGGATTATATACCTATTAAGAGCCTCAAACTACACCCCCCCACACACACACATACACACACCCCACAACCCCCTAACCTATGAGAGGCCTCAAATACACATCTACGTACCCATAAGACCCTGAACATTATGTATTAACTATTCCTCTGGCTGTTTTGCCAAATTTCCTACCTCCAGTGTCTCAGTCCAATGCATTACTCAATCAACATTTGCTATGCATTAATGGAAGAAATACTGAAAGCTACACATTGTTTTTGTGCTTTTGAGTAAATAGAAAAGAGAGAAAAGATCCAATTTCTACACTCAAAAGAGCTCATTCAGCCCTGGCCAGCGTGGCTCAGTTGGTTGGAGCATCATCTCCTGCACTGGAGAGTCATGGATTTAATTCCGTCAGGGCCCTTAAAGAAAGCAACTGATCAATGTTTCTCTCTCTCTTTCTCTCTTTCTCTCTCTCTCTCACCTCCCCCCTCTCTAAAATCAATAAAGACAAGTGAAGATTTTTTTTAAAGTAGACTTTTGTTTTTAAAAAGTTCATACACTTTGGCTACTATACTGAGGTATAGATTTCAGGGTCAGAAAGACCCAGATATGAATGCCAACCCCCACACTGACTGGCAACCTAGCCTTGGCATATTTGTTCATTTCTCAGAGCCTCCAATTCCTCAGGCATAAAATGGGTTAAGACTTTCACTTGTCAGGTTCGCTGCGAGTCCTAACCATCTAGAAATCAAAAGTGGCTTAGCATAGACAGTTTCCTTAGCTGCACGTTCCAGGGTGGCCAAGTCACCCTTTAGCTAATCTTCCTTGAGACTCTTGTTTTCCAACATTTCCTGGCTCAAAATTTCTGTCCTAGCCAGAAAACTATGCTCAGTGTCTTCTGCACATTTTCTTCTTGTGCCAAGTGTTAAACTTCTCCATCATTTCCCTCCTTGGCTCATCTCTCTCTTTTTGTCAAGCTCCGTTCCACTTCTTTTTCACAATTCTACCCAAAATTTATTTTTATCAAAATCTCTACTTGAGTCAATCTTTCCTTTTTTGTATTCTTCCCCCCACCTCTACCCTTAGAATCCAAGTAAGCATATTAGAAAACAGTATAAAAATTAAGGACACAGCCCTAACCGGTTTGGCTCGGTGGATAGAGTGTCGGCCTGCGGACTGAAGGGTCCCGGGTTGGATTCCAATCAAGGGCATGTACTTTGGTTGCGGGCTCATCCCTAGTAGGGGGTGTGCAGGAGGCAGCTGATCGATGTTTCTCTCTCATCGATGTTTCTAATTCTCTATCCCTCTCCCTTCCTCTCTGTAAAAAATCAATAAAATATATATTTTTTTAAAAATTAAGGACACAAATTCAATTCACTTATGGGCAAGTTATTTCTTGGCAAGAGTGAATTAAGGCAAAGCTACAGACCACACTCCTGAGACAGTGGTGTCTAGAAATTCTGTATTCTAGGCTATAAGCAGAAGAGATAAAAGACAGAACAAACCAAGGAAAATCCACTTACCACTGAAATAAACAACAGTGGTCAACAACGTCTTTTTCATACATGAACAAGAGCATGTTCCATTAAAAGGCAGACCCCTTTCATTGCCTCCAGCTTGTTAAACTTAGCTAATAAACACATATAAATCATTTCTCATTGCCTTTGCTCATTCACTCAATGGCTGTGAGGATGTCTGAACAAAGGCAGCTACCAGATTCTGCTCTTACAATGACATCCTCCAGAAAGCATCCCATTATAAAATGAGGAATGCCTTGACATCAGATAGCTAATTGCACTTGTCTGTATGACTCATACTGAACTGACCCTCGGGGGGTGTCTCACAAGCCCACTGAAAACTGTCACCCACTTAGGGTTATCAGTAACCCTGCCCTCCCAAGCTCCAAGCTGAATTAGACCAGGATCAATGAGATTTGGGGTCCTGAATAATATTGTAATCACTATGTATAGTGCCAGCTGGGTACTGGAAATATCAGGGGGAACACTTTGTAAAGTATATGGTTGTCTAACCACTATGCTGTACACCTGAATCTAATACAAAATAATGTTGAATGCAAACTGTAATTTTTAAAAAAATTTTAAATAAAAATAAAATTTAATATGTATAAATAAATAGATGAGGACATGGCAATATACGGGCTATGGGGCAGCCATATGCACAAGAAAGGGAACACAGTTCCCCCAAGGCAGAGACACAGACAACCTAGGACCTGGGGCCCTGGAAGGAGCACAGGTAATCTGAGTGCAAGAGGACATCGGAGTTCCCAGCTTTCAGTCCTCATGGCATTCCAGCATGCAATCAATCTAAAAAATCTATTAATGAGATTATTTCACATAGTTTTTTGTGTAAGTCTTCAAAACCTGGTGTGTGTATCTCAATTAGGCCTAGCCACATGGCAAGCGCCCCATAGCCCTATGTGGCTGGTGCCTATCATACTGGACGGAGCAGTTCTAGACACAAAATAATTCCTCCTAGATCCCTTGGATGCCTTCTGCACTCAATCTTCCATCACCACCAAACCCCAATAAGTAGATATGAGTATCTGGTCACTGTCGAGCAAACATGGGAAGCCAAGTGCCAGGGGAAAGGGACAGATCAAAGGCATTGGCAAACCTGCCATACCTTCACAATCAGGTTGCTTTTTAAAATTCTGACCAACAGAAATTACACCAACAGACAGACAATGTTGACTATAGCCACTCACTGGGCTGAATTTTTCAAAAAGCTAAGAACACTGAAGTACAAGATTTATAACTACAAAATTCATGCAAGATTCCCACCTACAAATGAAAATATAGTCAAGTAGGAACAAGTACATAACCTCCTGCCCACATTTCGCCCACTTTTAACCAGATACAGGGCAGTTGTAACTGAAGACCTACAGACAAGGCAAGAGACTCTCATTGTATGTGTTTCTAGGGTGCCAAAAAAATAAATAAATCCACTTACAAATGAGATCAAAGGAAGGCCAGAGGAAACAACACACTCCTAGACCGAAAAAAAAGAATGTTGAGCAAAAGCCCTCTCCCAAAAACAGGAGGCTGCAGAAGACAGAATAGCCAAGGTTTTAAAGGGTTTACTACCTACCACACACTCTGTTTAACACTTTATATGCATTTAATCCTAATAAAAAAAAACCCTCCAGAAAAGTACGGTTTATTTTAAGTAACTCGTTCTAGGTCCCATAGCTAGTCAGTGGGCAGAATTCAGATTTCTGTTTCATTGAGGGTTAGGCAGAGGCAACTGAAAATCTCCGTGGCCTTACCCCCCAGATTTAACCACACCACTAGGCATAATCAGTTTTCAAGCTACAAACCTCAAACTACCTCTGGCATTCTTGCTATGTTAAATCAGCAAGTGTAATAGACCAGCTTATCAATGAGTGAGGCTTCATTTGAATAACTCATGGTTTCAGGTTTACATGATATAAGGATTATAAATGAGCTGATTTATATACCATCGAAATACATATAATAAATTTTGGAAGGCAGAGAGAAAGTAATGATGCAACAGCCTTAGACTAGAAGCCCAGAGTGCTGGGTTCTAGTTCCAAACCTGCTACCCGCTACTAAAAACAGATGACCCCTCCTCCCACCCCAATATGGGCTCAATCACTGTAAGTATTTGAATTTCCTAACCTAGTAAGTTTTTCAGCAATCTAATTTTTATCATTCAGATTCCTAGGAAGAATTTGTTCCTCATAGAAGAAAACTACCAAAATCAACACCCATTACTAGGCTCTTGAGTGAGCCTTTGGAAAGCAGGAGTTTATGTTCTAAAAGGAAAACATTTAAGACCTATCTTCAGGCTTCCATAAATCCTTCAAGATGTCTGGAATCTCTAATTATGTAAAGTTGTAATAATATTTGACTGAAAACAAAACAATACAAAGCCTGCATTTCGGACACGAAACACCACCAACTAGAGGCTACTTATGTGGGACAGTTAAAAAGACCAGAGTTTGCCTAAAAATTACTTATTTCAGTCTCCAGGTTTAGATTAAGCAGAATTTGCTCGCACACCTCATTCTTAAAACAGAATTTAGAACTTTCCATCTGTAGATGATGGTTCAAAGAACTCTCTAACCAGTGTTTGTTTATTGTTGGAACAAAAGATTTTTCTCAACACCACTTTCAATTTACTTTTTCTCATCCCTTTCAAAGACTAAACAAAACAAAAACACCTCTTTGTTTCTTCTCCCTTCCAACTTGTATCCTCACCCTAGTACCAGTAAAAATGTCTGTCTTTTCAACATGCTATTTCTAGCACCGTCTCTGGTGTAGACACAGATTCTCTCTCCATGATGACTCAAGTCAGGGAAATCTGGCTAATTACAAGGGCCCTTACTGGGACTCAACCGTCTCCATTACACATTCTCACCTCTACCATCTGCCACTTCTAACCTGCACATCAGTGCTGCTGAGCACTTACCTGAGCCCTCTCTCCAACTCCCCCCTCTTATCTCCATACCCCTAAACAACTCTCATGATTTCCCCATGTCAAATTGTGCTCCCCCATGCAGAATAGCCTGGTAGTGAGGAGCAGGCTTCCAAATTCTGCCTCTACTACCATTTATGAGCTGGCAGACCCTGGCCAGGATCTTTGTCTGTTTCCCCACCCGCACCATGGGGATAACAGTACGTAGCTAATCTCATGGTTTCAGTATAAATGACGTAACATATAGAAAGGCCCACCATGGCGGACTGCAGTGTCTGCAGGTATTAACTACTAAAATTTTCTACCTGTCTGGCAATGTTTGGCCCTCCAACTTCCTGAAGCATGTATCTTAAGTTCTTCAGCCACCCTCCTACTTCACTTATGGTTTTACTATATAAACCATTAAACCCAACCCTTTTTCCACCTTTTAAGATTTATTTCTGGTCTATGCTAAATCCTCCCAATCTAGACCTCCAGCCCAAACAGATCTGGGAGATAAAAGTCACCCCCACAGACAACCCAAACTTGAACTCACTTTATCAAGCCCCTCCACCTCCACCTTCCAAATCTATTCTACCTTCTAATTCAGGATCTCAGAGACATAAATAAACAACCAGTGGCAAGTAATCTCCGAGAGCCTTCATCCACCTCTTCCGCCATCCCCCATATCTCATCGGGAACAACCATAGGCCTGCCTGCCTGCCCCCAAGGCAGTCACCACCTACCACTCCATCCCCACTGCAACACCTTGGATCACGCCCTGGGGCTTCTCTCTTGGATTCTGCTTGCATTGGTCCCACCATTTGACCTCCCTGCCTCCCGCCTGACCAGCCTCCATGCCATCCTCCCGGGGACTACCCCAGGACTCAAATGGACTGTACAGAATGACCTTCAGAAGTCTGGCCTTGACTGCCTAAGCTTCCTCTATTCTCCCACACCGCACTCCCCCAAACCACTGTCAACACCAAGTTCCCTCAGTGCCCCTGACACACTGTTCCACCAGACTCTCATTCTTCCCCCAAGTCTTTGCCTGCCTTACATATTCTTACTGGTCTTTCGTGGTTCAGCTCAGAAGCTACCTCTTCAAGGGCTCCTCTCTGGACACATGGCATTGGGTGGCCCATTTACATTCCTGTCATAGAATCTGTGGGCTACTTCCCACTAATTTTTCTCTGTATTCCTTTCCCTCCGGTACTCCCAGTGCCTAGCACAACATGCGGCACTTAGTAAACAGTAAGTATCTGTTAAGTAGATGAAATAATCCCCAATTTAACATCACTCCCCACTTCTCGGGGCTCTCCCTGCTCTACATCACCATAACTTGGTCTATTTGTTCTTCCCGATCCTGAACACTATTTTATCCTCTAAAAAAATAATCTGCCTCCAATATCAACCTATTTCATTGCTTTGATATTGCTTAAGTATTTTTTACTTCCTTAAATGGCATAAAAGCTGAATAATAACTTCAAATGTTAAAAAAGCACCAAGCCCTAACCGGTTTGGCTCAGTGGATAGAGCACCGGCCTGCGGACTGAGGGTCCCAGGTTCGATTCCGGTCAAAGGCATGTACCTTGGTTGCGGGCACATCCCCAATAGGAAGTGTGCAGGAGACAGGTGAATCGATGTTGCTATCTCATTGATGTTTCTAACTCTCCCTTTTCCTTTCCCTCTCCCTTCCTCTCTGTTAAAAATCAATAAAATATATTTTTTTTAAAAGCACCAATATTTTGGCAGTCAATAAATCAGACAAATTATGATTAAGTTGTTTGCACAACTAAGATGTCAACAAAGATTTTCAGTACCACTTTCCAAAAATTTTATTCTATTATTGTTTGGTGTTTTACTGAACCTGAAGACAAATGCAAAAATTAAACTGCCAAATGTTTCTGAAGAGATTAAAAATAACTGCTGTAGGAAACAAAGAAGGTTTTACCACTTGCAGTTTTTTGTTTCCACTTTTGGCTAATTCCGATTAGTTCTGGGTTATAAAGCATGTCATCCTGTTAGTGAGTGGTCTATTATCTCGGTCATCTCTCATGTGTCTTCAGATAATGTTCGCTACAATCTCCTACTTGAGAAGTCTTAACTGCAGCTGACTGGATCTTTTTGTGTGTGTGAGCTGTGACGAGCTGAATTTATTTTCATTCAAACTTCTAATTCTCATGTATTTACCACATGACCCAGCCATCCCACTCTGAAGTATTTACCAAAGAGACATAAAAACTAATCTTCAAACTAAAACCTGTATGCAAATGTTTACAACTTTATTCACAATCACCAAAAATTGGGAAAAACCCTGATGTCCTTCAACTGGTGAAAGGAGAAAAAGCTGAGGTACATCCATACAGTGGCCTACAACTTAGCAATAAAGAAGAACCAAGTATGGATACACACAGTAATATGGATAAATCTCAAATATTTGTATGACATTCTGG
The DNA here is from genome assembly GCF_000412655.1 of Myotis brandtii. NCBI lineage: Eukaryota > Metazoa > Chordata > Mammalia > Chiroptera > Vespertilionidae > Myotis > Myotis brandtii. The sequence goes on along the minus strand of NW_005367475.1, from coordinate 686,297 downwards.
AAAAGATATAGACATAGGGACAGAACCAACCAGTAGCTGCCAGGGGATGAGTCTGACTGCAAAGGGACATCAGGAGGACAGTTTTGGGGCCAACAGAACTATTCCTTATTAACAGATAGTGGTGGCAGATACACAGTGCTATATGTTTGTCAAACCCAGAGAACTGTACACCACTAATAAATTTTACTACATGTAAATTTAAAAATTAAAAATTTTTCATTATTTAGTCATGACTTGGTTAAAGATCCTCCCCTAACTCTAACACAAAGGTGTGGATTTCCTTAACCTTTACCGTGGCAGCTGTTATTGTTTTATTACTGAATTGTATTGATTAGGAAGAGATACTGAGGGAATGAGGAGGGATTAACCCCAGATCTTTTCCAGATACTTCCAGTTTCCCTTGTATTGGCAACGTCTGCTCCAGATGCACAGCCAGATGGAGTTCTACCAAGGACACAGGGAAGGTTATTCAAAACCAACAGAAGACAGACTATACCCCACAGCAATGCCCAAGAAAGCACTTCCAGGGGAAAAATAAAGAGGTTGGGAGAGGAGAAATCCTAAAATTCGAACCCATCCTGGTCAAAGGGCTAAGCAGAAAATCCCATTCCAGTGCTGGCTGCCTCCTTCCTAGACCCTCCTTTAAAAAGGAGTCAAGACGGGTGGGGGCGGGGAACCTCTTTGTGACAAAAGAGGGAAAAAGGAGATAGCAGAGCCCTCCAGAACCAGAAGGCTGAGTTCTAAAAGCCCTGGATCCAATGTTCTTTCACATGGAAAAAATGATTCTAAGTAGGCAAATGACAAAAACAAGCAAAGGGTTCCACGGCCAGTGACACTTTCTTTCCAGTGTTCCCTCTTCAGCCAAACCCACACATTCCTCCTGCAGAGGAGATGGCCGCCTTGGGGACGGCTGCAGGCAATCCCGACCAGGCGCGGGGCTGCGGGCTCCAGGTGTGGCTGCCTCCAAGGCGACAGGGACAGCAACACACAGGCCCAGCCCGTGTATGGGTGCCACCCCGTTCCCTCCTGGCTCTTCCAGGAAAGCGAATGCTAATGCTGTTGCTGTTCTCCACACTCACAATCACATTCACATTCCCAAGCCCAGAAAACTCTGATCCTCTCCCCCGGGGACCCGGGCTGCCACATTGTTAGAGCTCAGCAGGAGACCGCCACCTGAGACAGACCTCCATCCAAGATGAGCTTCCCCGATTGCTGCCCTGGAGAACCAGCTCTCCAACCTCACACTGCATTTGCAGCTGGAAAGACCGGCCTAAATGCAAAACAAATGCTATTTTTCAGGAGCCTTCTGGGGGAGGGGGAGGAACAAAGCTAAAAACCACAGAGAGAGTAAACCAGAACATTCTGTGACATACAATGCTTTACAAAAAGGGCTTTTAAACATATTACCAAGAAAGACTCCTTACAAGGGGGGTTAGCTGTCAAAGTGACATAAAAATCACTGGCTTTCTCAAGACAGGAGTGAAGGACTAAATTATAAAACAGTTTCTTGTAGCAAGCTAATTAAGGTTTATCATATTAGCCATCTGAGTTTTAGTTGGCACCAAAAAGGCAGGAGCAGCACATCGTGCAACATGGACCAGGATGTGCTTTGCAAGCAGATTTCTGCCCACATTCAGACACAGCACCTCTGGCAGTCCAAACCGTTGCAGAATTGAAAACCAATTTCAGCACAGTGATTTGTCAAGAATTTTGTTCCATCACGTAAGCTATTTACTGGTCTATCAGTCCGAGATTACATTTATCTCTATTAAATACTACACAAAGTACTCTGAGCTGACCATACACTCCCTTTTCCCTTTTGCCAGTTTTTTCACACACTGGATGCTCTGCAACCGCACGGAATATTTCTGAACAATAAAAACCCTTGCATACTTGACACCCTCCAGGGCAGATATTCTGCCCACCAACTGCCAGCACACAGCCAATTCTAAGATCCTCAGCATTTCTGAAAAGACTCAGTTCTGCTGACCGCGAAGAGGAACAAAATACCCTCTTCAGAGTAGAGGAGAAATTTATTTTCAATCATGTCTTGTATGGGCTCCCCTTGACTGTACTGTTACCAAACCAGAAGACAGAACCAGCTCTATCTGTTGATGACATCATATTGGATGTGATTCTAGAGCTGCTGGTTTCCTGTTTGGGGAAGTGGAAGTTCTTTTCACAAGGAACCCCAAGGCAAAATGTTTAGTGTTCCCCTGTAAGCTCTCACTGCCTTTGTTCTTCCCTTGGCTACATTCATTCCTGCTGTCTTCTCTCTTCTGCAAAAACTGTGATTCTGGAGGGTGCACAAAAATGCCAGCTCAAATCTAACCTCCATCTCTTAAGGCATTAGACATTTTCTGCCATCCACTGCTGTAAAGCTTTGAGTTAACAGGCATCTTTTCACAAATGAAGCCAGACTACCCGCTTTCCTCCTGGTACAGCATTAGGATTCCACATTAAAATGTATGCCACAGATAATCCCATGGCAAACTCACTGCCAACAGCCCCCAAAATCAATAAAAGCCATTCCACCACTTGACTATGAGTGAAAAACCTTTCAGGTTAACAGAGAGCAAGGTAAAAAGAAAGGTGATGAATGAACAAAAGGCAAATCTACCTTCAGACTTCTCAAATCCCAAAAAGGTGGCGAAGCTGCCTCCATTTGGCGAACTCCTTCTTTTTTTGTAATCATCGGGAAACTACTACATGTGTGCTGCTTTAGTCTTAATGCAAAACAGTGCATTCTCTACAAGGCCCTGCCGCCTACCATCCTCTAAACTTGCTTCTTTCCAGGCCTGAATCTTCTAAATGATTAGACACAGGCCATTTAATGAGGTCATTCTGATTTTGCCTGGAAAGGAATACCATCATAAAGTCACTCTAATCCCATTAAAAGTGGATAACATTCAGAATAATTCTTCTCCACTTAGAGCCCAATATCATTTCCAGAGTACCCATCTACTGCCTGTGTCTGAATGGACCTTCAAATAAATACTTAAATTCATGCTCAAAATATCATCTCTCACCTTGTGAACCTTGACCTTTGGGAAAGACTTTGGACCAGTGTTCAGTTACTGTCACACAGTGGCATTCTCTGCAAAGATGAAAGGGTTAAAAGCAGCCACAGTCAACAGGCCTACAAGGGGGGGAAAAAAAAGACAGCATGTATGCCTTACAGCATCACTGGAAAGCATTTATGCTCATTTTCTAGAACAATACTGTTACCTTTTGGCCTTCATAATAGTCAGAAGTATCCCCAACACCCTTTAGTAGCTTCTAAAAGGAAAAGCACAAAACAGAACATACCCTGCAAGAGAAAAAAAAAAAGCATGCAAAGTAGCAATCTCCAGCAACAAACAAACTGCCATTACAAATCCATCAGTTCATTCTGGTTTGGTTTTGTTAAAAACGAGAGAGAGAGAGAAAGAGAGAGAGAGAGAGAGAGAGAGATTGCATAAACCAAGTGTCCCCACCCTAGCAAGTCACATTTTTTTCTTTAATAAGGGTCATAAATCTCAGCTCCTTGTCCATCCCTTAAGCAAAAGAAAAAGGCAGGAAAAGCCCAAGTAATCTCAGACCTTGCAAACCTGCACATTTCCCCCATCTTCTCTACACAGGCTCTTTCAGGACTCCATTAGCCACATCCCAGTGCTGTGTGGTGTCTAAGTGTGCATTCACATACTGTGTTGGGATGGTACCTTCCTGCAAGCGCCTCTGCTTTTGGCTGCCATGGAGGGAGGAAGCTGCTATCCCACTGTAGGAGCTCAGTGACTGCATTGTGTTCAGGAGCTGATCTGCCTCAAACCAGTCTCAGCCGGTTCTGGTCACCCTACATAAAAAAGCTATGGCAACCCTCGCCTAGTTGCCAACAAGTCCCAGCAAACCGTCGGCACGGGGGGCTCTCGCAGGGGGCTGCTCTCCCCTCTGAGGTCTTCCCGAGGAGGGGCAGGTCATCGTGTGTCCCCCACCGCCACACCAGCACCCCCCACCGCAGACCCTGGGGCCCGCTCCTTCGCCTTCCCCCACTTACCTCCCACCACCTGGCTCAGGTCTTTGTGTACCTGTGTGTCAGTGTGTGTTCCCTGTGTGGGTGGCTGACAAAGAGCCCCCGGGGAAGCCATCTATGTGTGTCTGCTCACACTGGACGCGTGGGCTGCGGGAGCCGGCCTCGGCCTCCTGGCTGAGTGGTGCTGGCTTGTTGACCAGGCTCCTCTCTGCCTGTCACCCCCACCCCACCCAGCCCC
>NW_005367475.1:662400-681007 GCF_000412655.1 Myotis brandtii | reverse complement strand
GCCCCGGAGAGCGGGGTGGTGGTGGTGGTGAGGGGATGGAGGGAGGGCTGCTGCTGCTTTTTTTTTTTTTTTTTTTTCAAACGACATGTCAGGCTCACCCAGTCCTTGCCATGGCCCCAAGCCGCAACTTACTGGAGTGGAAGGAAGCAAGGCCTCGCCAGAGCTGGTTGAGAAGGACCGTGAGCCTCCACCCGGGATCTTGAAGCCAAGGTGGTGTTTGCGATCCTCGCAATGGTGGCAAATCAGTAAGAAGAGAGCACGCTATCTTCAGATAAAGGCAGTGGGAGATGCTCCCTGCAAGTGGACGAAGGGGCTCTCTTCGCTGTAGTTCGTGGCTGGGAGCCCTTTTCGCCTTCAACTGAGCCACAAAGGAATGGAAGACACCCCCTGGGGTGGGGAGAAAGCCCTGGTGTAAAAAAGACACGTTTTTGCTTTCAGAGAAAAAGCCACTGGGGCCAAATTGAAACATGGCATGTTCGGTTCATGCAGGTTTTTTGTTTTTTTTTTAATGGGGGAATGATATTGAGTAAACAAGTAATAGCCAGGTCTTTAAATTCAAGAAGGGAGGTGGTGTACAAAGGTAACAAGCACATATTGTGCATACAGCAGGTGGCCATAGCCTTCAGGACACAAAAGGATACATATGTATAAATAAACCCCCTAAAGCCCACAGAGGTGCATAATCGTCAACACATCCGACAGACACAATATATTACCACCACATCGGGACGGCTATTTATCCAGCCCCGTGTCCTGGTTCCTACGTGGTTCACACACCTGCACTCAATGGGGTCTTTTAAAACGAGAAAACCTATGCCAAGCTCATTGTGCGTACCCTAGAAATCGTACAAAATAGAAGGATCTGAAAAAAATACCACCATAACCTCTTCAAAAGGCTCACTCCTGTCGCAGTGAAAACTCCCAGCACAGGAAGCGTTTTTTTTGTGTGTGTGCTTTATTTTAAATTAGGTTAATTGCTTAATATTTGCAAAGTGCTGGGAAGTTGGTTTTTTAAATCTCAGTGTGCCTCTCCTTTGCATTAACTGCCATTGAGGAAGCCATTGTTCGTTGTGGGGACACGGTGTGATGTAAATTGAAGTAGCATTTTTGCTATTTAAGGCTTTTCATGTAAATGAACCAGATGATTGTCTCACAGAAGAGTTGTTGGTCTTTCATTTCAAACAGCAAATTGTTTGGAGTTGCACATAAATTGGGGCACATATTTCCGCGTATTTAGAAAGACCTATGTAATCTGCAAATGTTGCCAGCCACGGCCTCACATTTATCACTGTTACAAGATGATGAAATTGAATCTCATCTTCTTTTAGCCTGAAAACGGTGCCAGTACTCTGTGGGTTGAGTTTCAACTTTACCTGGGCTTGATTTCATTTGAAAGGAGGCCTTCTTTCTTCTCCTAAAAGTGGGCCCTTATTAATATGCATGTGAAGAAAACATTACATGCATTGAATAGTATCCAAAGACCTGCTTATCGGAAATCTTGATAACGCTACACATAGTACAATATATGGAATTTCATAATGTGCATACCAGAGTAAATCCTAGGTTTCCTAGATTTGAAATCTTTGTTTAGTTCAAATGCAGCCTTGCCCCTCCCCCATTCCCTTCCCTTAAAGAGTTGAAAGCACAGCACAGCAGTGTTTGAATGGTCAGAATTGCACTGAAGTCTGAATTGCTTATCAGAAAGTGTCCTGGGTGTAGAACTGCCTCCTGGCTTCAAAATGCCAAATACTTTTGGAGCAGGGCTTTGTGCAAAGCCCAGTGTTTTGGTCCAGCCTCGGCTGGAGGAAATTAGTTTGAAAGCACAATTCATCATTTGCAAAAATGGCAATAGATAACATTGCATCTGCTTTAAAAAATACATAAACAACCCAAGGTAAAAGATAATTTCTTGCAAATTATCTCGGTTCTATTTTTACAAAGAGGATTTCAGAGGAACCCCTCTGCCAGGTAGACCAATAGTTAAAAGCAAAGCACCCATCTTAGTCCATTTGATGAAATAAGTCCATGTCACAGGAAAAACAAATTTTAGTGTAAGGTGTGTTTTTTTTAAAAATAACACTACCCCTCTTCCAAAAAAAAAAGCAGTACAAATGTTCCTCCTATTATTCTACATATGTAAGGCTGTCTTGGGCACCACTTCGCTCTGGGCAACAATAGAAGAAGTAATTTGACTGCAAAAATGAAATAAGCTATTATTTGAGTGCTGTAGATAAGAAAAGACAGAACAAAGAAATATTATTCTTACACCAAATAGAAACTAAAGGAATCCCAAACCCTTTTGGATTCAGTTGTTGCTATTTTTATTGCTAATGCTCAATGTCAGAGTTTTTTCTCCAATCAGTGTATTGCAAAATCACATTTTTTTTTTTTTTTTTTTTTTTTTTTAATCCTTGTGTGGTTTGAAGCCAGCTTTGCAGGCATATATAGATATCAGTCTACACATTCTCCCTCCCACCCCCCACCAAATTCCACTATGAAATTGGGAAATTCCTTTGTTAGGCAGAGCACACAAAGGTGTGTTCCTTGAGGGAAAGGAGTAGAAAAACAAAAAGAAAAGCCTTTTATCTCACCATCAAAAGTCCTTGCAAACCCTCCTCACCTACCAGCCAGCCCTGTGACTGGAGCTACACATTTTTTAGCTGAAAACTAAGCTAGGCCTATGCATTTGTAGAGTTTAATATGTTCCATTTGTTGGCATGTTTTTAAAGGAATTATTATACTGTTCGACACTAGAATTATAATTTAAAGATCTCTAGCTGAATAGCCAGCAAAAAAAAAAAAAGGAAAGAAAATGGATCTTTTATATTTAACATCAAAATAAAAGTAGAAACAGTATTTTTTTTTTGTATTTTCTAAAAACATACCCTTGAAAGAAATAATAACCAGATTTGAATGATTATTTGCCAAACAAATAAACTGAGGGGAGGTCTGGGAAAGGATTTCCCTTATCCTTTGTTAGTTGATTTCACCCAGATATTGGAAGGGGTGGGGGGGTGGTGCATTCTGTTAAAAAAATTTAAGAGTTTATTTGAACAAAAATCTATGCTAATCGGGCGTGGCCAAGAAGTGGTTAGGAGTGCTCCACCTACAAGAAGCCAAGGAATGAATGACGTAGCGAAGGTGCAGAAACAAAGGAAAGACATTATTTGATTGGCTACAGCGGAAGCCTAGTTGGCTGTTTGTGATTGGTTGTCCTTAGTGGTTTTGATTTTGTAATCTTGAGGTATTTACAGACTTAGATTTGGGTTTGTTCGTGGAGGTCGCCACAGTATCAGAGCCACCTCAGTCTAATGACCTCCTTGTTTCATTAATTTAGCTCAGTGGTTCTCAACCTTCCTAATGCCGCGACCCTTTAATACAGTTCCTCATGTTGTGGTGACCCCCCAACCATAAAATTATTTTCATTGCTACTGCATAACTGTAATTTTGCTACTGTTATGAATCATAATGTAAATATCTGATATGCAGGATGTATTTTCATTGTTACAAATTGAACATAATTAAAGCATAGTGATTAATCACAAAAACAATATGTAATTATATATGTGTTTTCTGATGGTCTTAGGCGATCCCTGTGAAAGGGTCGTTCGACCCCCAAAGGGGTCGCGACTAGCAGGTTGAGAACCGCTGATTTAGCTCTTTAACGTTGGGCCTATCTCGATGACATCCTAAGTCCTGGCTATGGCATGGATCCACAATTCTTTGTCTCCTACTGTCTCTTTAAGCCTAAATGCTGGAAAGGCAGCCTTGCCCAATGAAGGAGAAGGGTAGGGACCGAGGGAAGTGTTGTTTTAGCCACGGCCAGGTAGTTCGGTTGGTTAGAGCAACGTCCGGATACACCAAGGTTTTGGGTTCAATCCCCAGTCAGGGCACATACAAGAAGCAACCAATGAATGCAAAAAATAAGCAGAACAACAAATCAATGCTTCTCTTTCCCTTCCTCTTTCTCTCTCTAAAATAAAACGTTTAAGAAAGCATTGTTTTATGAACTCTAGAGAGTCATACAAGAGCCAGAAAGCATGGGGCTTGGGGGATCAGCAAAGGGTTCTTCAGGAACTGTGGTTCAAAGGCCAAGGTCTGTTGAGAAATTTGTAAGGTTCCTTAACCCTCTGTGACTTTTACATTGTCTCTGGGCTTCTTTGAAAGGAACTGGTATTGGGGATTGTTTCCTACTCTTTCAGGGCCTAGAGAAGGGGAAGAGAAAGCTAGAAAGGTATCTGAGAAAAGGAAAGGCAATCGGGCTTAATCTTTCAAGGAGGAGAAGGAACACGCAGGAAATGGGACTCAGTTCCACCTGAGAATGAATTTCCTTGGCCCCCTGCAGTACAGAGGAGACCTGGGCACTGAGTACATGAATCTACACCTTTGCATCCACTCCTAAAACCCACCATCTGCACCAGTTCGCACAATGCTTTGCACATCCCATAGTTGAAATTAACTAGTTATTTGTGAACTAAGGAATGGGTAATAAACCTACAGGCCCCTAAAATAAAGCATGTCCTAAAGTAAACGGAAGATCTTTTGGCACTGCAGTAGATAGTGTAGTGCTTTGTCTAGAACCCCTCTTCAGGGTGTACACCCCCAAGCCCTAGTTGCTGAGAATATTAGCTGCTGACTGCTCACAGCCGAGCCCCTCCCTACAGATTGCCTAGGCTACCGTCTTGTGTCAGTTCCTGGGAACTGTCTTATCCAAGTTTACACCCCTTCCCAGGGAGCAGACACAAATAATGTAGAGATACAAAGGCTAGGCACTTTTGCCTTAATTTGGGCCCATTCAGAATGGACACCCAAGCTCCAGAGTCCCTAGTAAATCAGCTGAGGTCTCAGTGTCCATAGGACTGTGAGTCAACTTTTCCTTCTGCCTAATTCTGCCTCTCTCACAGGTGGATTTCCAGAGTCTATACTCAGAAAACTCAGCCCCAGGCATCCACCAAGCAAAAACCATGTCCCATTGACACCACTGTCTAGTGCAGCAGTTCTCAACCTGTGGGTCGCGACCCCTTTGGGGGTCGAACGACCCTTTCACAGGGGTCGCCTAAGACCATCGGAAAACACATATATAATTACATATTGTTTTTGTGATTAATCACTATGCTTTAATTATGTTCAATTTGTAACAATGAAAATACATCCTGCATATCAGATATTTACATTATGATTCATAACAGTAGCAAAATTACAGTTATGAAGTAGCAACGAAAATAATTTTATGGTTGGGGGTCACCACAACATGAGGAACTGTATTAAAGGGTTGCAGCATTAGGAAGATTGAGAACCACTGGTCTAGAGGCATTTACTCCCTCACATCTACTCCATTGCCATGTCTGTAGGTTCTACCGCCCAAGTATCTGTTCAATCCCCAGTCCGGGCACATACAAGATTGGAATTCCTTCTCTCCATGTCCATCACCCTGACTCAACCTCTGGCCTATCACCTCAGTTTGGAACTGTTCACTAACTGATCTCCAGGCCAGCAACCTGGTCAACTTCTAATACATCCTCCACTGAAAACTCTAGGGAACTTTCGAAAGATATCCTCTTGTCAGCCCTCTGCTCAAACCTTTTCATATCTCTCTATAGTTCTTAGAAAAAGTCCAGACTCAATAAAAGTGACTTAGAAGGCTCTCCATAATTCAGCCCATTTGCCTGTCCACATCTCTTGCTTCTCCCTGGGGAGCACATGAGACTTGGTTGGAAAATTTGTAAGGAGGACATTCTGATAAAAGGGAAGTGTGTGGAAGGCCGCCAGGCCTGTTTATCAGAATTCTGACTTAGGGGAGATTTAGGGGAGTGTTGAAGGCTGCACCCTAATTATTCCTTGACCTTTCCAAACAAGTCTGTGCATGTGCAGACCCCTGGGTGTTTACTGGAATCCTTATGCTTAATCCCTGGATGCCCTTGCCTAGAGGACAATGTAAACACATGTGTCCTCCCAAGATTACTCACCCTGTTGATTGCATCTAAAGATAAAAATTTCAATAAAAGCCTAAGGAGGCAGGCAATTGAGGCTGCCTGGTCACTTTGGCCAGGCCGTACCTTAGTCTCTCTTTCACAGCAACCGTAGTGTAGGAGTAATCCGTTCATCAGTTGCTTGGGGTCTGCTGGCCAGCCCTGGAGACATTCCAAGATCCAGTCTTGTTGAGTTTTTTGTTCTTTGAATGAGACCAGATTGCTCTCACTGTCAGGTCTTCACATTGCTGTTTCCTCTTTCTGGAAGACTCTCCCCACCCTTCTCCAATCCCCTTCATCTAACTCCCATTTATCGATAGGTCTAATTTTATGTCACTCACTTGGAGAAGTCTTCCCTGACCTTATACAAGCTGCCTATGGGTGCCCCTGACATGCGTCCCTAAGTTGTTCTTTTCATGTGACATTTAAGGTTGATTTGGCTCACTCCCCATGAAACACAAAGCCTGTGACGTCAAGGACAATAAAGGACTTTGGCTCAATGAAGTCTCCCCAACGCCATCACACACAGACATACTTGAAAATTAGGTGTTCATGCCCTAGCAGGTTTGCCTCAGTGGATAGAGCGTCAGCCTGCGAACTGAGGGGTCGGTCCCAGGTTTGATTCCGGTCAAGGGCACATGCCCGGGTTTTGGGCTTAATCCCCAGTGGGGGACTTGCAGGTGACAGCCGATCCACCATGATTCTCTCTCATCATGGATGTTTCTATCTCTCTCTGCCTCTTCCTTCCTCTCTGAAATCAATGGAAATGTTTGTGTTTTTTTAAAGAAAATTAGGTGTTCAGAACATGAAAATTTATTAAATGCCTACATGTGTTTCTTTCAATTATGTTTAGAGATGAGATTATGAAATACTTTATAATTTTTGCTAAACTTAATGATATATTTAATGCCAAAAGACCAAAATCCACATAGCACTGGTTATTTCTAGAAAGGTAGAAAACACAAATAGAAGCAAACAAATGTTAAAATATGAAAATAACCAGAAATTATGACTGCAAAATAAAATACATTCATTTGTCAGCAAACAGTTGGAAGATGCTTAGAAAATATTGCCGTAGATTTGAAGAAACATGTATCAGAATAAATTACACAGTGTGGGAGGATTGCTCTACTGTTGAAAGAAAAGTATAGCTATTTCTAACATGCTGTTGCTTAGAGTATATGCTTGATCCTGTTCCAATGATGACATACCTGAAAAAACTTATTTTTTACGAACCACTAAATAAAATGTTTAGCAGAGAAGTTATATATTCTTAACAGTAAATGGTTTTTTTAATCAAAATAATATAGATTTTTAAAAATATATTTTTATTGATTTCAGAGAGGAAGGGAGAGGGAGAGAGAGAGAGAAACATCCATGATGAGAGAGAATCATGGATTGGGTGCCTCCTGCATGCCCCACACTGAGGATCAAGCCTGCAACCCAGGCATGTGCCCTGACCAGGAATTGAACTGTGACCTCCTGGTCAATAGGTCCATACTCAACCACTGAGCCAGGCAGGCTGGGCTAATATAGATTTTTTTAAAGTATTTTTTTTATTGATTTTAGAAAGGAAGGGAGAGGGAGAAAGAGAGAGATGGAAACATCAATGATGAGAGAGAATCATTGATTGGCTGCCTGCTGCACGCCCCCCACTGGAAATCAAGCCCACAACCTGGCCATGTGCCCTGATCAGGAATCAAACCTTGACCTCTTGATTCATAGGTGGATGCTCAACCACTGAGTCATGCTGGTTGGGCTAGATTTTTTTTTTAACTGTGTAATAATAACTAGAGAAACAGCTTTTATACAGGAATTTAAAATTCTGGGATTAAATAACAAAAATTCCAACACAAAAAAAAATAAATCCTCAATGAATCATTCACAAATAAGCCACTGCAGTCAAGAAACTGAAGCCAGAAGTTCATAGATTGTTACCAATCATCAGTGAGGTTCATTTTATTCTTAGGGGCAGGCGGTGTAAGAAGGACTTCACAAGAGTCCCTTTAAGAGAACTCTTGGCTGCACTTTGAAAGCTGAGGCATGACTATCACAATCTTTTGTGTCACACAGTGGTTTGCTGGCTATGTTAAGGCAAAGAACTTAACGTTATTCATTGCCCTTTTAAAAAGAGTAGTTTCAAACTTGCTGACCTTTTCTTTTGGCAAATGCTGTTTATAATATGCTATCTGGCAGATATTTTGTTAGAACAAAAATGTGTAGCATGTCTTTTTGAGGTAAAGATAATATTTAACCACACACACACACACACACACACACACACACACACACAAAAGATTGCTTTTAGGAAGAAAGTCAGGCTATGGAGAGAGCATTTTAGAAACAGATGTTGTGGGGGCAGGCTGGAGGGGATCAATGGGGGGTCGGGGAAAGGGTGTATATGTAATACTTTCAACAATAAAGATTTTTTTTTAGAAAAAAGAAACAGGTGTTGGGAAATCACTTATGATTTGGTGCTAAAAACTAAGTATGAATATTACTTTTGATAATTATCAGATATGTACGTTTAAAATATCATAAACAGGATTTTCTAAACTGTTACCAAAAAAATCCCATGTGAAGCTTTTTAGTGTATTTGAACCTATTTGTTTAACCTGTATAAATCCAATCTAATTTACATTGCAGGAACAATTGACTGACATTGATAAATTGAGATTCTTCACCCAAATATCAAGTAACCCTTTTGCATAGTTGGTAGGTGGGATTGGAATATGAGCATTATTCAGTAAGTAGTGAAAATAACCCACCTCTTCCAATGGTCCATAACTCTGGGAAGCATCTTTTCCCGTTATGTCAGCATTTAAAACAACCAAGATTGAAAAACTCAATTTAGAACAAGATCTTCAAATCACTTTACCACAATGTTATATCAAGATTTCCCTCCCAAAACATGCATGTTGAATATTAAGAATTTAAATGAGAGCATAATACTATATACTGCTAATAAAGAAAATTCAATTTCAATGACATTTCTTAATGTCATCATAATCTCAACCATCTTTGACATCTATTTTTGTATGTAATTTGTACTATACATGAGATCTTAGAAAACATAGATATTTATATATCTGCATTTAATTTACAAGTGAATATATAGATGTGATCGATCAAGAGTCCAAAAACGACTGAGTTTGAAAAATTTCCTTGAGTGGATGAGTTCAACTTTGGTTGGACACAGTGGAACCCGATATTCCTTTGTTTCACTGCACGGATGGTCTATTTTGGGGGAAATAAAATGAATAAACCCACTCCAAGTATCGAGTCAATAATCATCATCACACCCTTTTTGAGTTTCCGCCTCAGCCTCTCACCAAATGTAAACACTGACCAGACTGCATCATCTACAGTGAGCTGGAGCCCCTGGGTCCTCCCTTCCCAGCAGCACCTCTTCTCGGACCTTATTCCACCTTGTCCATCCCAGACCATCACATATAGGCTTAAGTCAACTCAACTGGAGCACATGGAAAATTCAGAACATAAATCACACCATGACCAGTTGAGCTACCTCAGGCACTAGGCACACTACTCAGCAGCAATGCAAAGAGGGGCTCAAATAAGCCCCGCTAGGTGCTACCCACCTGTCTAGATTCTTTTACCTAGTCCATCCTATTCTTAGCTCTAAACACAAATTAACTCAAGAGAAATCAAGACCCTTTTTCTTGGGTATAAAATAAACACTCTGCCCTAGCTGGTTTGGCTCAGTGGATAGAGCATCGGCCTGCGGACTGAAGGGTCCCGGGGTCAATTCTGGTCAAGGGCAGATGCCTGGGTTGCGGGCTTGATCCTCAGTGGGGGGCGTGCAGGAGCCAGCTCATCAATGATTCCCTCTCATCTTTGATGTTTCTATCTCTCTCCCCTCTCCCTTCCTCTCTGAAATCAATAAAAAAAATTTTAAAATAAAATAAAATAAACTCTCTGGCCCCTTTTAGGCTGCTGCCTCCCTTTAAAGAAATTGTAGTGTGTAAGGTTTTCCCTATTTTGAGAATTCTGCATGAGGCTCCTCACACCAGCCCCTCCTTGAAGTTCTCTCTTCCCTTAACTTCCAGGACACCTTCCCCCTTTCCATAAAGACCATTCCTTCTCAGTCTTTCTTCTCAGCGGATTTTTCTGCATCCCTGTGTGAAATAGGGATTTTCTCAATGTTCTATCTTTCACCCTCTTTTCTAAATCTCCACTAATTGGGAAAACACATTAAACTCTCAAGGCTTCAAGTATCTCTCTCTCTTTTTTTTTAATTCTGATCTTTTTTATTTTTTAAATATATTTTATTGATTTTTTTACAGAGAGGAAGGGAGAGGGATAGAGAGTTAGAAACATTAATGAGAGAGAAACATCGATCAGCTGCCTCCTGCACACCTCCTACTGAGGATGTGCCCGCAACCAAGGTACATGCCCATGACCGGAATCAAACCTGGGACCTTTCAGTCCGCAGGCTGATGCTCTATCCACTGAGCCAAACCGGTTAGGGCTCAAGTATCTCTTTATTCTAGATTCCCAGATCTGTGTTTCTGGCCCTAGTATTTCCCCTAACTCCAGATGCCAATGAATTGCCAAATGACAGCAACTAGCTCCCACTCAAGTGGTCCAAAACCATACGTCCTCCTGTTCCATCCTCCACTGCAGACATGTCACACCATGGCACCACACTCCCTTCTCAAACCCTAGTCCTACCACACTCCTCCTTCCACACCCAAGAGGAAACAGCTGCCAATTCGCTCTACAGCCTTTTCAGCAAGCTTGCCCTCTGTTCCTGCCCACATTGATGTCTTGGTTTAAGCTGTAATCTCCCACCTGATCCCTTACAGAGACTTCTTAACTAATCACTAACCACCTATCAACCAATTTCTCCTCACTAAACAGCCCTTGAGCAACAGATGAGCACATTAAATGCACATAAACTATGCTATTTCTTTATAAGAAAAAGGCGCTCTGGCCCTAGCCGGTTTGGCTCAGTGGATAGAGTGTCAGCCAGTGAACCCCAGGGTCCCAGGTTCCATTCCAATCAGGGGCATGTACCTCGGTTGCAGGCTCCCCGCCCTCCAGGTCCTGGTCAGGGCATGTGTAGGAGGCACCCAATCGATGTGTTTCTCTCACATCAATATTTCTCTGTCTTTCCCTCTCTCTTCCACTCTCTCTGAAAATCAATGGAAAAATATCCTAGGATGAGGATTAAAAAACAAACAAAACAAAAAAGAAAAAAGGCCCTCTTTTCAAAAGCTGGCTCCCCAAACATGACCATCATGACTTTTGATAAGGCAACGCTGTGTTTAAAACTTACCAGGGCCAGGAGGAAGAATACCACCTCCCTAGCCAGTTTGGCTCAGTGGATAGAGTGTCCGCCCACAGACTGAAGGGTCCCATGTTCAATTCCAGTCAAGAGCACGTATGTTGGTTGCAGGCTCCATCCCAGGCCCTGGTGAGGGCATGTGGAAGGCAACCAATCGATGTGTCTCTCTCACATCACTGTTTCCTGTCTCTGTCTCTCCCCATTCCCTTCCACTCTCTCTAAAAATCAATGGAAAAATATCCTCAGGTGAGGATTAACAAAACAAACAACAACAACAACAAAAAAACAAAAAAAAAAACACCTCAAAAAACTTGAGCAGTGTCTCAGAGGGACGATGGTAAGGTAAGAATTTACTGGGACCCCAGCCTGCATGGCTCAGTTGTTGAGTGTCGACCTATGAACTAGGAGGTCAGGGTTTGATTCCTGGTCAGGGCACATGCCTGGGTTGTAGGCTTGATCCCCAGTGTGGGGTGTGCAGGAGGCAACCAATCAATGATTCTCTCTCATCGTTGATGTTTCTATCTCTCTCTCCCTTCCTCTCTGAAATCAATACAATATATATTTAAAAAATAATTTATTGGGAATTGGAAGCTTGGTTTCAGGTGAAATTGGCTAGAAGATGTAAGAGCCTAGGATTGGTGGACAAAGCAAGCTGAGGACATTGAGGTGAGGGATTTAAAGAATCCTAAAGCACTAACTATCATGTTTTTTAATTGAAGAGATGCTGGGTTATTGGAGAAGTTCCTTAACAACAAACAATCAAACAAATTTCTTGGGCAGGTAGTTCTGGAAGAATAAAAAATGTTAATTAAGAAAATAAAATAGCCAAGTCATGTTAACATAGATTCTAAGATAAGGTGTAGTTTTGGTTTTCTATGCCCACTGTGGGAGGATGGTAGTCAGTTCGGAGTCTCAATTTTGCCCCTTCAAGGCCTTGCTCATTTTTTATTTTATTTTTTTAAATATGTTTTTATTGATTTCAGTGAGAGGGAGGGAGAGGGAGAGAGAAATAGAAACATCAATGATGAGAGAGAATCATTGATTGGCTGCTTCCTGCACACCCCCTACTGGGGATCGAGCCTGAAACCCTGAACTGGGAATCGAACTGTGACCTCCTGGTTCATGGGTTGATGCTCAACCACTGAGCCATGCTGGCCGGGCAAGGCCTTACTCATTTAATTCCAGCCTCATCTTCCATCTCATCGATCCTGTCTAAGGTCATAGTGTCACGTGACTGGAGAGGAAAGAGAGGGCATACACAGAAGTAGCCCAAAGCCTTCCTCTCTGGAACACACTAAATAATAAAGCATTTGGATAAACAAGAAAAATATCAATAAAAACGTCTGATCCCTTTATCCTTTGCAAATCCATAGAAAGTCTTGCCATAAAAGAGGAGGGAATTCTTGCCATCTGTAAAGCCAAGACCATTGCAGGAATCTGCCATGGTCACATGGGCAGGATCTGAGGGGCACACAGGGCAGATCTGGGAAAAGACCTGTTTTGATTGTTATTCTCTTAACTTGTTTATTTTGTGTTAAAACACTTCCATTGTTTCTGTGAGGAGACTTGTCACAGAAGAAAAAAGTTTCCTTTTTTATTACTGGCTTAGCTAAGATGTGAATATGTAAGCACTTAGAATTAAATAGCAAAAGCCCATGAACAAATATAAAGCCAGGGAAGGCCTCCCTTGCCTTAGAGCTGAGGGTCTCTAGGTCGCATTCAGGATCCAGGGCACTTTCTGACAATGGATGCCACGGCCATGAAGTGTACATGCATGCGTGGAAAATAATAGGGGCACTCACACATACCAAACTATTACGCTGGTAGGATGGGGTTTAAAGCAAGCCTTCCAAACTGCCTTTGGAGACCCCAGCTGTACTCTCTAGCACAGAGCAATGTACTAGCATAAGGCCCCAAAGGAGCCCTCACAGCTTCTGGTATAGACCTTTGCGGCTGAATTCCATTCTCATGTCGCATTCAACAATTCCCCATATTACTCTTCTTCCTTCCCATTCTTTGTTCTTTTTCACCCCTGACCACTTAGACTTTGATAAGCATATTGTAGAATTAGCATCTAATATGAGGGGGTATTAGAAATGTGGAATGACTCAGCGTTACACCAGCCCATTTCAGTGTTAAAGAATAAAAGAGAGACAACAGGCCAAACATGGAGTCACTTGTGCTAAGCTCCACATCAGCAAACCATGACTGAAAATCTAACCTAACGGTAGTTTCAGCCTCTCCCAGGAATGTGACCTTAACCAGGGAACCTGGAATTACCTGATCAGCACTAGTGAAGTAATCTGCATGATAGACACCCCCAGCCCCACAGCCCCCACCCCACCTCCCACAAAGAAAGGTGACCTTTCTTGAAACAATCCACTCTGTTGGAAACTTCTTTTTTCCGCCCCCTTTTGCCTATAAAAGCTTTCCATTTGTACAGCTCCTCGGAGCTTCTTTCTGTTTGCTAGATGAGCTACTGTGCATTTCATGAATCATTGAATAAAGCCAATTTGATCTTTAAATTTATTCAGTTGAATTTTGTTTTTCAATATCAGTTATTAAAAGCTTGCTGGTGCAGAGGCCAATTCTTGACACTGGAACTGGACCTCAGGGCCTCTGTATTGCTGTTCCTGCTCCCTTGGATGTCCTTTCCATAGTTACCTACCTGCCTAGTTCCCTCCCTCACTTCATTCATGTCTCTTCTCAGTTGTCACCTGTCAGAGCTTCCCTGATCACCTTCACTAAAATTGCATTGATCCATCCCTATCTAGCCCTTTACTCTGCTTCATTTGTCCCACTACATTACTGTATATTTAAGATTGCCAAATTAATGCATGCCATCTTCAGAACCTACTTATACTAAAAAATTATTTATTGTTCATGAGAAATTCAAATTTATCTGGGTGTCTTGTATTTTTATTTGCTAAATCTGGCAGCTGTGATTATGTGGTAGGCAATTAGACATGAGCAGAGCAAGGACAATGGACCAGTTACAAAAGGTCACCACGGTGGAACATCCCAGACACCTAGCAATGAAAACGAACGGGTAGAGCAGATATTGGAGATATTCAAGACCTTGTCCCTAAGATCCCCTCTCCACCCTAGAATGACAGGTATTGGAGATAAGTATTGTTATTCAAGACCTTGTCCCTAAGACCCCCTCTCCACCCTAGAATGCCTCTGGTCATGCAGGTCAGATTCTCCTGATCTTTTCTCCCCTGGCATGTGGTTAGTCATGTGGTAGGCCCCCACCCTTAGAGGAAAACAAGGGGGCCGGAGGAAAGCCCCATCTAACTTCCATGCAAGGGCAGAAAGCAGGCCCTCATAGGTCATTTTGAAGAAGAAAGCAGTTAACTTCCCTCCCAGGGTTTAAAAGTAGCCCTAGTCCACTCCCCAGGGCAGCTCTTTGAGCCATGAGCTCTAAATTTCTCTTACGGTGTACTTTCTCTTCGCTTGCCCAAATACATTTTCTCTACCAAGTTTGAGTCTTGACTTTGAATTCTTTTCTTAGCAAGAACTCAAGTACCGAGGTTGCTGAACCCAGGTTTGGTCTGACCCCACCTACAACAATTATATTGCCTCTTTAATTCCTTTCCTTCCCATTGGAACAGAAGCTGCATGAGGCAAAGGTGTGGTCTGTTGGATTCACTGCTCTAAGTTCCCAACATCTAGTTTTCTGCATGCAGCAATGGAACGTAGTAGGCACTCATAAGTGTTCAGGAGTGAAGTAAGGAAGCACAAAGCAATACAGCACCAACTGAGGGCTTAGTGCTAACAGGGCAACACATGCCACATTCCCATCTGGCCTCTGCTGTTTCCTTGGAAAATTTTCAATTATAACGGGGATTCCAAGGATGAAAACATTTGCTTTCTGGTCCAGATACTGGATTAAGAGCACCAGTACATACCAAACTGGCAAATCCCAGGCAAAGGACAGCTTATAAATCCTGATACAAATCGGAATTGAGCCATACATTGGGCAGTAAAAACAGAATCCCCCTTTTTTAAACACACCCCTGTCCATTCCTTGTCTTGTCCAGTATCCCCCATCTACAATCACCAGCTTTTCTTTCCCTAGTGCATTCACTCTGTTATTCCTTTACCAAGCTGTCGCTCCCATAAGCTAGAAAACAAAACTACACCCATCAAATATTGTCCTCAACAGCTAGTCTTTAAAATACTTGGACGACATGCCAAGGGTGATCGTTTGGGCAGCTTCATTTGATGTTCTGACAACTGAGAATTGTTAGTTTTGACTCGGTTACTTAGAGCAGACTTTGTAATTCTCCCCCAATCACTCATGTGTATTTACTCAGCTAAGTAACTCTTGTGACCCGTGGCATTCCTCTTATGGGTCTTTTCCAGAGGCAGGAAGCCAGAAAGGTGGTTGGAAGCTCAGAAAGCACAACTCTTTTACCCAGCAGCAGAAAATAAATGCTTCTTGTCATGGTGTGAATTTTGTTTTCACCCAGAAGGAAGCCAAATTTTCATAGTATTCTGCCTGTCCCTCATCCCACCTAGCTGGAAGAAATAAACAAAATAACTAGAAAACATCTGCCTTTACACAAATAAGTTACCATATGTTTTTTTCTTGCTAATTCCTTTTTTATTGAATTTATTGGAGTGACACTGTTTAATAAAATTATATAGGTTTCAGGTGTACAATTCTATAATAAATCATCTGTATAGCACAAAGCAATACAGCACCAACTGAGGGCTTAGTGCTAACAGGGCAACACATGCCACATTCCCATCTGGCCTCTGCTGTTTCCTTGGAAAATTTTCAATTATAACGGGGATTCCAAGGATGAAAACATTTGCTTTCTGGTCCAGATACTGGATTAAGAGCACCAGTACATACCAAACTGGCAAATCCCAGGCAAAGGACAGCTTATAAATCCTGATACAAATCGGAATTGAGCCATACATTGGGCAGTAAAAACAGAATCCCCCTTTTTTAAACACACCCCTGTCCATTCCTTGTCTTGTCCAGTATCCCCCATCTACAATCACCAGCTTTTCTTTCCCTAGTGCATTCACTCTGTTATTCCTTTACCAAGCTGTCGCTCCCATAAGCTAGAAAACAAAACTACACCCATCAAATATTGTCCTCAACAGCTAGTCTTTAAAATACTTGGACGACATGCCAAGGGTGATCGTTTGGGCAGCTTCATTTGATGTTCTGACAACTGAGAATTGTTAGTTTTGACTCGGTTACTTAGAGCAGACTTTGTAATTCTCCCCCAATCACTCATGTGTATTTACTCAGCTAAGTAACTCTTGTGACCCGTGGCATTCCTCTTATGGGTCTTTTCCAGAGGCAGGAAGCCAGAAAGGTGGTTGGAAGCTCAGAAAGCACAACTCTTTTACCCAGCAGCAGAAAATAAATGCTTCTTGTCATGGTGTGAATTTTGTTTTCACCCAGAAGGAAGCCAAATTTTCATAGTATTCTGCCTGTCCCTCATCCCACCTAGCTGGAAGAAATAAACAAAATAACTAGAAAACATCTGCCTTTACACAAATAAGTTACCATATGTTTTTTTCTTGCTAATTCCTTTTTTATTGAATTTATTGGAGTGACACTGTTTAATAAAATTATATAGGTTTCAGGTGTACAATTCTATAATAAATCATCTGTATATTGTATTGTGTGTTCACCACCCCAAGTCAAGTCTCCTTCCATCACCATCTTGCTAATTTCTTTTTTATGTATCTTTTTAAAAGATTGATTGTAAAATGAAAGAGAGAGGGAGAGAGAGAGAGAGAGAGAGAGAGAGAGAGAGAGATTCATTGATTTGTTGTTCTACTTATTTATGCATTCTTTGGTTGCTTCTTGTATGTGCTCTGACCAGGGATTGAACCTGCAACCTTGGCATGTCAGGATGATGCTCTAAGCAACTGAGCTACCCAGCTGGGGCAATCTTGCGGATTCCTTAAGCTTGGCTGTGCCTTAACCCTACTTCATAATTATAAGCAATGTATATCTCATTACTTCTTGAAGTAAATGACCAAATACTGATAATACAGGAAAGTGAGATTGCTACTGAAAACCTGCAAAGAAATTTTTAAAGATCCAAAAACAACCTCCAAAAGAAAAAATCAAAGCAGGTGCAAGACCTAGACTAGTTAGAAGTGAGATGCCAAACACTGGGCTGTTGCAGGTCTCTTGAGTCTACTAAGTTCTGTCCATCATAATGATATTTCTAAAGTTCATAAAACATTCTCTTTCCTTCATGGCTGAGAACCTTTATGCTCTCGATAGTTGCCCTAGAACATAGTGACGCCTTTAGCATGCTTTGGGTGCACAGGACTCTCACTCTCTGTCCTTCTGTTGTTCTTGCATATGTTTCTCCCACTACTTCAATTTTCCTTGACATGCCAGGAGTTACATCTGCCTTTCCTAGGAAACCTGCTATCATCAGCTCCTCCTTTTCTAATCAGTGATTGAAACCAAGTAACCAGATTTGTAAGAACCATGACTCAACTAAGAGAAGGAGCTCCAAGCTGCTGGAGTTTCCATCCTCTGACAGTTGGTAAACTTCCCCTTCCCCCTACATTCCTCAGATGGGCCTTGCATAGCTGGCTGCAGGATCCCATCCCAGACTCTTGAGTGAGTTGTAGTGGCAAGAATAATGCCCAACACTTAGGGAACACTTACTCTATGCCAGATAACATTCTAAGAATTTTGCTCTATACATACTATCTCATTTGACCCACACTTCCACACAAACCCAAGAGTTGAGTCCTGTGATTATCTCAGTTTACTAGTGAGATTAGGGAGCTTTCTCAGACATGCAGCCTTTGGGGTGGAGTCAGCATTCAATTCCAGGCAGTCTGGCTCCATGTCCGTTGACCACTACTCCATGTGGACTCCAAGCTTAAAAGTCCTGGGTCACCGCAGCCCGCCTTTAGCTTTTCCTCTAGGCTCTACTTTTTATCAAGCCTGTGGACCCGTCTCCTAAACATCCCAAGGCTCTTAGGATAAAATCCAACTCCTTCTCGTGGTTTACTCAGCCCTCCAAAATCCAACCCTGGCTTACTTACCTCCTCAGCCTCTTCTCAGACCCAAGTCCCCTGGCAAGGCACACTCCCAGAGTCCTTCAGGGTCTCCTGTTGGAAGGAAGTCTTTCTTGCCTTGTGGGCTTTGCACCAAGGTGCCCAGGTTCTCTGCCTCTGGCTGCTTAACTCTTACTTATTGCTCATGTTGGAGCCTGGAGCCCACCTCTTGTGGGGAGCCTTGGAGACTCCAGCTGGAGTTCCAAAAACACCCTGTATTTCCCCAATGGTTGCATTTATTTCACAGCCTGGGGAGCTGTGTGTGTGTGTG
>NW_005367475.1:660779-662280 GCF_000412655.1 Myotis brandtii | reverse complement strand
GGGGGGGGTAGTGGGGGGGTGGTTACTTGTTTGTCTCCATACCTTGTAGACTGTAGGCCCTATAAGGGCAGGGGCTCATGTGTGCTTCGCCATTATATTCCCAAAAAGCCTGTCACATGGCAAGAGTGACAATAATCATAGGTAATGTTTATTTATTCACTCATTCAACAAGTTTATCGAGTGCATACAATACCCAAGATTTTCTCACTTAATCCTTCTTCAGGGATGACTTCATTTAATCTTCATAACAACTCACTGAACAACCTAGTCTATAGATTAGAAAAGTAGATGTAGTTCATTCTTTTTTCTTTTTTAAAATATATTTTTATGTATTTCAGAGAGGAAGGGAGAAGGCGAGAGAGATAGAAACATCAATGATGAGAAAGAATCATTGATTGGCTGCCTCCTGCACACTCACCACTAGGGTTCGAGCCCAAAACCTGGACATGTGCCCTGACTGGAAATGGAACCATGACCTCCTGGTTCATAGGTCGATGCTCAACCAATCGGGCAGGTCCTTTAAAAAAAAAAAGTATCCAAGGTCCCACTCAAATATATCTTTGTTGAATTGACACATGGGTGGATAAATGAATGGGCACTGGTCCAGATTGGAGGTATCCAGACTGGGATACCCCTGAAACAACTCCGAAGTTAGGGTAAAAGTGCCTCCTTAGAGGTGAATTATTAAAACATCCTATATAATAAAAGAGAAACATGTAAATTGACCATCCCTTCGCTACACTCACCAGCCAATCAGGAGTGAATATGCAAATTAACCCGACAAAGATGGTGGGTTAATTTGTATACACAGGCGCCAGGAGGAGAGCAGAAGCGGGAGAGCTGGCAGCTTGGGGGAACATGGCTCCCTTGGTTGCTCCCAGCATGGGGAGCATCAGGAATTCTGGGAATAATAGTTCTAATGGCAACCCCAGGACCGGAAGTGGAGGCCCAGAGCACGGGGAGCATCAGGAATGCTGGGAATCATAGTTCTGGTGGCAGACGGATCTCCTAGACCAGTGGTCGGCAAACTCATTAGTCAACAGAGCCAAGTATCAACAGTACTTCTTCAAAATAGACTCACCCAGGCCAAAAACCAACTCTGCATATGGGCCACAAAGTTTCAATCGCACTGTACATGCGCGCCCACACGTGGTATTTTGTGCAAGAGCCACACTCAAGGGGCCAAAGAGCCGCATGTGGCTTGTGAGCCGCAGTTTGCCGACCACTGTCCTAGACCAGTGGTTCTCAACCTTCCTAATGCCACGACCCTTTAATACAGTTCCTCATGTTGTGGTAACCCCCAACCTTAAAATTATTTTCGTTGCTACTTCATAACTGTAATTTTGCTACTGTTATGAATTGTAATGTAAATATCTGATATGCAGGATGTATTTTCATTGTTACAAATTGAACATAATTAAAGCATAGTGATTAATCACAAAAACAATATGTAATTATATATGTGTTTTCCGATGGTCTTAGGCGACCCCTGTGAAAGGGT
>NW_005367475.1:659386-660753 GCF_000412655.1 Myotis brandtii | reverse complement strand
GCGGTGGGGGATGGAGGGAAAGCAAAGGTGAGAGACATAAGTAAAATCAGAGTGTCTAGGAAAAATTAAAGGGAAGATATCCTAAAACTTCCAGGAAATCTCCACCAATGAAGCAAAGAAAAAAAAAATGCCTCTATTATTCTGTGAGCAACAAACCAAACTGGGTTGGGGGTCTCAGATAATTCGCTCATATGATTGAGAAGACAGACAGAAACTCCCGGATTGGAGAGGGCTCCCCTGAGGGCTCCCAGATTGGAGAGGGTGCAGGTCGGGCTGAGGGACCCCCTCCCCCCCACATCCCCGTGCATGAATCTTCGTGCACCAGGCCCCTAGTGTAATATAAAAGATTTGAAATAGGCAACGGTCCCTTAAGAGACAAAGAAAGACTATACTGTAATCTAATTGGAGGTATTAGCATATCTAAAGAAAGAATATGTCAATCAAAGAGGGGAGGGGGTGGTTAGCTTAGAACCTTGGGAAAATAAACTATAGTGGGAAGCCTGCTTTGCTAGCACCTAACCCAGAACCTTCCCAGCAGGAGGTACCAGCTAATGTGGAAGGTGCAGCCCTGCCAGGACAGGATGCCCAGCTTCATCATGCTTACCTCCCCCGAGGAGTTCCTGCCTAGCCAGCCGCTGAATATGATTGGGCTTCCGCCTGGGAACCTAATAATAGCTCCTGTGAATGTTTGGGTAGCTCCTTGCTGCATTTAGGCCTCACAGCCCAGCTTCCAGCCAAGCATCCTAGGTCTGGGAGAGCTAGAGGGCTTGCCAAAGGCCACACAGCAGATACCAGGGGGAAAGAAGAGCTGGTTTGAATCCCCGCAATATTACCTCTCCTCTCCCTTGCCTGTACCGCCCACAGGAGCATGTCTGGACCACGGAGCTCTGCTCTCTTTGTAGAAAATGACTGAGCTGGCATTCTGGTTTATGCCCTACCTAGTGCCGGGCTGCTTTCAGTTACATCTTCCCTGAGCAGTGAGTTCACGTCAGTTTCTTGAGATTGAACCTTCCGCAGCACTCCTCCTCCGCCCACAGAACAATTCACAAGAACACAAAGGCTCCCACCCTCTATGCCTCTCCTGCCTCCTGCCACCTGCCCGCCTGTGATTGCTCTCTTCCAAACCACCACCACCATTTCGGGGAACCTGGCATCCTGCTAGGGACAGAAGGTAAAATAAATAAATGGGGTGCTTTCCTCAAACCATTTAATGTCCAACTGTTCATTTTCCTAATGAAAGGGACAATCTGTTAATAATAATGGCAGGATAGTGGGTATAACCCAGAACTGACCAGGCAAAGAAGACGTATGTCCTCCTGTGTACTTGGGAGTCACTCTGGAAATGGATCTAAACACAATAGATCATG
>NW_005367475.1:656080-659337 GCF_000412655.1 Myotis brandtii | reverse complement strand
CCCCCCCCGCCCCCCTGCTCCCTTTGAAGTGCAAGTTAGGTTTAGAAGAATCAGCAAACCATTTTAGCTCAAGCTCAGGCAGGCAGCGGTGCCTGATGAGACATTTCCCCAGATCTGTAATAGACAGGCCTTCAGGGGCGAGAGAGCGGTACAGTGAGAAAAACAGGCGCCAAAACCCTGTGACCTGTTCTGTTCATCCCCTTCTCTCTGCTCTCCCTGGCTCTTCAAACACCCATGCCTCATTAAAGACAGAAAACCGTCCTATTAGCCCAAATGCATGGAAACGTATTCATGATTATTCAAATGATCCTCCATAATATAACCAGCACTGTCTTCATAAATATTCATATCCACTGTGCTAATCACTGTGTAATCTCCCAAGAGGGTGTGCCTCTGTAATCTTCTTCCCTTTTGCCCTCTCTTCTCTCCTCCCTTTGTCTGATACTCTTTTCTCCTCTCCTAAGCCTCCTGAGGCCTTCCTAGGTCTTCAGGCTCCCACTCAGGGTGAAGATACTGCCGGTTCTGATCTAAGGCACTCTTCATTTATCTCTATCTGAAGATTATTCTACCAGAAGCCTTTCGTTTTCTGTAAAGCAGGTCCAATGGAGGCTCAACAGCATCAGTGCTTCCCGATTCACCCCATAGTGGACGAGAGAGCCGCTCTGCACATTTACAAATGGGCACCGGGGGGACCCCCCAGGACCATAACACCTTGCAGTATGGTGCAGGATAAGGACAAAGGAAACAGCACTCTGTAATAACTGCGGAAGGAAATAGGCCCAATAGAAGTACTACAGGGCAAAAGCTAGCTCTTGGGAGCACCTGGGTGGGAGCAGGGGGAGCTCTCAGGGGGAGCCTGGAGAGAGGGGGCAGCTCAGGGCTGAGTGGCGTTCAGAGTCTCTACTCCAGCGATGTACCTGGACAGTTACACACAGGATCTTGTATCCTCATCTCCATGTTTGCCACCTTCCTAACTTGACCATCTGTTAGTGACTGCAGCAACCATGTGCAAAGTTAGGAAATGAGCATGAATTCCTAAGGCGGAGCCTGAGAGAGGTCCCTCTGATGACTCAGTGGAATTAATCCTCTAAATGAAGCTCCCCAGGATCGGGTTTTCAGTCACTGGAACTTGGCACCGTGGCCAGGAAGAGCCCTAATAAACTCGAAGAAAGGCATACAGGTACATAAACTCAGAGAGCAAAGCACAGGCTCGGTCACATTAACGTCCTTTTCTAGTATTACTCGTAAGGTCTTGTGCATTTGATGGTCAGCAAGTGTCTAAGCCGTTTGTATCCTTTGATGTTAAAAGACACAAGGGAAGAGTCACAGTTAAGGACTTTGGAAATTCTGGAATGAGAATAAAAATAATAAAATTAAAGGGAAAGCCCTGGCTGGTTTGGCTCAGTGGGTAGAGCGTCGGCCTGTGGACTAAAGGGTCCCAGGTTTGATTCCAGCCAAGGACACATGCCTGGGTTGCGGGCTAGATCCCCAGGAGGGGGCGGGCAGGAGACCAATCAATGATTCTCTCTCATCATTGATGTTTCTATCTCTCTATCCCTCTCCCTTCCTCTCTGAAATCAATAAAAATATTTTAAAAAATTAAAGGGAAAAATACGATAATAGCAGCTAACACAACTTCTAGACCCAGATAAAAAGTTTAAGTACTCTAGATGGTATGCTACTCTAAGATGCAGGGAAATCTCACTCTTGTCTTTAATTTTACATCAGAATCATTTTACTCTTCAAGCTTTTTAGGGAATGAGGAAAACCCACTGTTGCTTACAGTTTGAATAAGAATCATTTTACTCTTCAAATGAGAAGCAAATTGCTTCTAAGTAGCAAAAATGTATACAATAAAAATGAATTGAAAATAGTTTCTAGAGCAAGATTCAGAGTAATTTCATTTGTCTTCTCAAAGGCATGAAAATAAGACAGCTTGTCAAAGAAAGCCTTCTGGTTCTCTTTGGAAAGGGAAATACAGAGAATGCTACCACAAGAGAAAAAGGATGCTGGTGACAAAAACCATTATCAATTTTTCACGGTCGACTTGTTAGTGGTTTCAGAGAGGTAAAGAATATTATTTTCTAATCCAAAGAGGTCTCATACCTGAGATTTGCAACATTATTTCTAATATCAACATAGCTTTCTCTTCCTAGGAATTGTCCCACAACCGCCAGTCCCTGATTGATTTAATGAGATTTACACAAAGAGAGTTGTCAGTAACCACAGAAACAGGGCGGGGTTTTCATAATGATTGTGCTTGAATTGTGTTCCAGTCTGAAAAGAGCCTTTTTAATTACAGGGTTTGGGGGCTGGGGAAAACGGGTGTAAGCGAGCAGAAGGGGTGGCAGGCGTGGATGTAGTGTTTCACGGCTAGAGACTGAAAACTCTTTCATCTATTTAAAAAGATGGCAGGTGGGCTCCCTAACAAGTCTTAGCCTCAGGACATGGTTTAACCCTGGAGAAAACGTTTTTCTTTTTCAACCCTATGTATGTGCTGGTTCTTCACTTCTTTAAATTGCAAGCTCTTAAAATAGAGCTTAGCAGGCCGGGGGGAGTGGAGGAAGGTTCAGCCGAGGACAGTTCAGAGGGTTGAAATACCTCTGCAAGACAGAGGTCCTGGAAGTCTGAGCTTAGTCTGAGGCGGGCAGGCCCAGCATCAGCAGGCCCAGACAATGTGAAGCTGATGGTGAAGCCTTAGCCCCAGCCTCCTGGTTAACCAGCACGGGAGCTGGGATTTTTTGTTTTAATATATTTTTATTGATTTCAGAGAGGAAGGGAGAGGGAGAGAGATAGAAACATCAATGATAAGAGAGAATCATTGATTGGCTGCCTACTGCAGTCCCCCCACCTGGGACCAAGCCCTCAACCTGAGGATGTGCCCCCTCCTGGAATCAAAGGTTGATTCCAGGGACCTCCTGGTTCATAGGTTGACGCTCAACCACTGAGCCACACTGGCTGGGCAAGAGCTGGGATGTTTTTAACAGTGTTAGGTAGTTTCAGCCCATCCGAATTTCTCTAGTTTAATCTCTCACTTAAGCCTGAATTCAGCAGTGGAACTCATTTTGGCAAGAAGCTCAGTTTAGTTGATATGACTGTCAAATTTTATTTATTTTACTATTATTTTTGAAAAATATATTTTTATTGATTTCAGAGAGGAAGGAAGAGGGAGAGAGAGATAGAAACATCCATGATGAGAGAGAATCATGGATTGGCTGCCTCCTGCAAGTCCCCCACTGAGGATCAAGCCCACAACC
>NW_005367475.1:643217-655948 GCF_000412655.1 Myotis brandtii | reverse complement strand
CTTTCACAGGGGTCGCCTAAGACCATCGGAAAACACATATATAATTACATATTGTTTTTGTGATTAATCACTATGCTTTAATTATGTTCAATTTGTAACAATGAAAATACATCCTGCATATCAGATATTTACATTATGATTCATAACAGTAGCAAAATTACAGTTATGAAGTAGCAATGAAAATAATTTTATGGTTGGGGGGTCACCACAACATGAGGAACTGTATTAAAGGGTCGCGGCATTAGGAAGGTTGAGAACCACTGCACTAGAGCAAAGACTGTCAAATTTTATGAAAGAGACCTTAACCTAGCTCCGAGTCAGGAGAGCCTGTGGGAGGAGCTCTCACACCCTAGGTTGTCCCAAAGCCTTAGAGGAAGAATTATGTTCACAACAGCACCTCCCCTTAACTTCCTCTTCTTTATATAGTACCTCCTCCATGTTTGTCTGGGTAGAACCTCCACGTGGCTAACCATGGCTCAAGTACAGGACTACAGTCCTTTCTTTGTCTCCAATAAATCCTTTTTGGTGACAGAAAACCTAACTGACTTTTGTCTGATGGTTGACCTGATTGTGCAATCTAGGACTAAATCCCAACGCAAAAGGCCAGGGCCCAGACGCCTCTCCATGTACGAGCTTGCTTGGAGGTCCAGGGTCAGCTCAGCATTTCTTTGGGCCCCTGTCTTCTCAGGATCCACCCCTCCCACCATTCTTTTTACTTGGGGACCCTAGTGGTATCATGAGCCAAACAGGTGACAGTAGAATTTAACCTGGCAAGAAATTCAGTAAATTCCAAAAATGAGATGCCTTGGATTTTTAAAATTTTGAGATCACATTTATATAGCACATTAGAAAACAATCAGATCTAAACATGCATTCTTTGTGTATGCAAATAATCAATCTGAAAACTCCAACGGTACCATTCAGTTCCCTCAACACATCTGTGTGTATCACCTAATACAGACTGATAGGAATGACCTCGAGCCTGAGCTGCAGCAGCCACTCACAGGTCTGTTAGATCAGGATTAGCAGGTGTTTTATTAACTTAGAGTAATACTTACCTCGAGGCTTGACACTCCTCCTCCTCCTCCAGCATCACTAATCTGTGAGTTGACAAATTCCTTACGTTTTTAAATCCAAAGTAAAACACATACCTTATAACAAGACAAAATCTTATTCAACTTTCAACTATCACCAATGGGCATTAACGAAATCTTTTCTTACTGTCCTAAGAGAAGGAAATTACTACTTGGCCATCCCACTTGTAAGAAAGAAACTAATGATACTATAGAATATAAGATTGATATGAAAAGTCAATGAAATGACGTTGGAAAGCAGCATGGCACAGGGCCTGGTACAGGCATGATTAATAGATATTAGTCTCTTTCCTCTATTGCAACAGACATCACTGTTCTCACAATTTAAAATAAAAAAGAAATCAGTGTTGCTTATTGTTTTAAGATATAGTCTATTAGTAAAACATTTGAAGTGTAGTAAAACCAACAGATCAGGAAACAACTGCCATTCAAAAGATATAACAGTTCCCAAGAGGAGGGGGAACACCATGCCATGATGGGGGAAGAACATGAAGAAGCCCAGGAGGCAGGGGTGGGGGTGGGGGTGACTGTGGGCAAGAGCCTTGATGGTGGTTTCTGTAGCAGGGAACAGGCAAGGCAGGGCCAGCAGGTTTAGGATTGGCTAGTTTGAATAATGTCAGCAGGTTTAGGAGTTGGTTGTCTAGTGCTTGCCCCTCCCTCAGAACATGGATTTAAATTGATCCTATGTAATAAAAGTCACTGGAGGGGATGAGCCCTTGTGGAATTTCATAGAAGTTTTGTTTGTGGAGGCCCAGGCCACTATCCTCAGGCCCAGAGTGCCCTCATGGACAGCATGAAACACAGACACCTGTGCTGGGGTGTGTCTCAAAAAAGAATGGTTTGTAGAAAAAAAAAAAAGTTGGGGGGAGTCCCCATGGATTCTCTGAAGGGAGTGGCAAAGGACAAGAACACGTCCCTGTGTGTCTAAGGGAGGGCACCACACGGTGCCTGGCATGCAGCGCTCGATCAGTATTCACAATGATTAAGTGTGCAACTAGTAATTTTTGCTACTCACAATTCAGCACATTCCCAACACTACCTGACGTCCCCAAAGGAAAGGAGAAGAGGCTTTGGGCCAGCCAGGGCCCACCGCTGTCTCGCCCCGTAGTGGCATCTGCGATGACTCACTGATTGCTGCCGATTCCCTGGGGATCAGTTTTTCTCATCTAAGTGACAGTGTGTAAACTTCCATAGAGGACGCCACCTTGTCTGACAGCCAGGACAGCTGTGCAGAGAGCGGGCGCGCCAGGCGCCTCTCCAACAACCCCACGCCCTGCCACCTCGTTTGTTTTCCCGAGAGCAGCTCGGGATGCTTGACAATGTCTCCTAAGGGGAACGCCGTATTTTAGGAACTGGATCGTCCCCCACCGGTGTCCTCCCCCCGCATCCCAGACAGCCATCCCGTGGTGCACCCGTCTCAGTCAAAAGGAGACCAAAGGCGCACGCAAATGAGGACAATCGAAGGAAGATTTATCGCCTGCAAGATTGATCAAGGTGTGGGTGGAGACAGGACAGCATGAATCCCAAGGGCAGCTGCGAGGGCCCAGAGTGGGATAAAGCCTGCTGCTGTCAGGTGAACAGTGGCTTTCTGTAGAATAGTGGTTCTCAACCTTCTGGCCCTTTAAATACAGTTCCTCATGTTGTGACCCAACCATAAAATTATTTTCGTTGCTACTTCATAACTGTAATGTTGCTACTGTTATGAATCGTAATGTAAATATCTGATATGCAGGATGGTCTTAGGCGACCCCTGTGAAAGGGTCGTTTGACCGCCAAAGGGGTCGAGACCCACAGGTTGAGAACCGCTGCTTTAAAATAATTCTGGGGGAAAGGGGAAGTGGGTGGAGGGTATATTTGAAACACCATTGCCAATATCAACTACAAAAAGAGAAAATGCTTTGAAATGATAAAACACTATGAAAAGCAAGCCATTATTATTATTACCACCTTTCTTGGCCATAGAATGCAATCTCAGCTAAACGATGTATGTAGTTATCAGTTTTATCACTAAATGCCACCTCCTTGAGTACTTCACTTATCACTGAATTAGTAACGATTCAGCTTGGCTGGGAGTGACAGAAAACCCCCAATAACAGTGGCTTAACAACAGAGACAAATTGGACAAGTAAGCAGTCATCTTTAAGAAATCTTCAGGGACCAGTTCTGATGGTCCAACATGGTTGCATCAACATTCCAAACATCAGGATGCAAGAAGGGATGATGAGGAAGAGAGAAGAAAAGTGTTGTGAGCCACACAAACCTTATCCATCTTTCCCATTGGCCAGAACTTAGTCATTGGCCACACCTGGCTGCAAAGGAGGTCAGCAAAGATAACCTATCTTGGGTGGCCATGTCCCCTGATAAAATTTGTATTACAAGGAAAGATGAGAAAATCAGATATTGCAGGAAACTAGGAGACTCTGCCTTACAGTGTCCCCATTCCCCCATTGACTTCTTCTAGCCCGCCCCCACCCTCTACTCCATCCTCCAATTCTCTGGACTTCAGCAGTTACATGAATCAATAAGATGCTCTTGAATAATCCAAGAAATATAGTAGGAAATACTTTGATGAGTGCAGTTTTATATTAAAAAACTGATTTTAATACCTTGCTTCATAGTAATGGGCTTCAAGGTGAGCTGAAACAGAAAAACTTGTGCATATAACTATGAAAATTAAAAAAGGGAGTTTTGAAAGGCATTGATTCAGTTCTGTAGCATCTCCTAATTCAATTCCCCCCTGAATCAAGTCAGGGTGCCAATGTTTTAAAATTTGTGCCTGCAGAATTTTAATTTATAGAAGGGACTGAGTGACCATAGAGGCCGATGCCATTGAAAGAAGACTTTTATTATTTGCATTTCCTGAGAGAAGAAGGCATTCCATGCCACTCAGGGGCACAGGGAAACACCAGGTTTTGGTCAAATGGACGAAGAGGAAAGCTGAGGCCAGTGCCATTACTGTGTTTTCTGAAAATAAATGAATAAATAAATAAATAAATAAGGCAAGGCAGGACAGGATAAACTGTGTAGGATTTCTAGTTTGAATCATTCCAGCAGGCTCTGGGCTACAGGGGTGGTTTTTAGTTACCTGGTACCTGGCCCTGGGGTGATTTAGGGCAAGGAAAATATTGACTTGGTGTGTGAGAGTTAGATAAGGAAGTCTCTGGGGCTATAGACTCAAGATTGGTTGGTTTGTATATGAAAGCTGTACTTTTAGGTAAATTGCTATTGTGTTTAGGAATTAGCTAGCCCTGGGAAGGGCAGTGTCTCCCTGAACCTGTAAGCCCCCCTCCTCCCAAGATGTCAAAACATCTTAAGATACAGAAAGCGAAAAACATAATTTATGCAGTTAGAGCTAGAACAAAGGAATTGCCATCACCAGGATTAGTGATTTTCCATCAACAATAGAGGTTAGGGGCTGCTCTGTCTAGGACAGTGATTTCCAAACTGTCTTCTAGTCAGGGAGACAGCCTTGTACAACTTTAAAGAAACTGGTGTTGCATTCTGGCCTGAGTTTAGTTCAGCTTGTAGCCATGTGACTTGGAGAATAGGAAAAACTACCTCTACCCTGGCTGGATAACTCAGTTGGTTAGAGCATCATCCTGATTCTCCAAGGTTGTAGATTTGATCTCCCTTTCCTCTCTCTCTCTCTCTCAAATCAATGAAACTTAAAAAAAAATTAATTATAAAAATCTACCTCTAAAGCTCAATTTCTTTATATACAGAACTAGAAGCCCTGTGCATGATTTCATGCACTGGTGTCCCTCAGCAGCCTGGCCTGTGGGGATCAGGCCGAAACTGGCTCTCCAACATCCCCCGAGGGGTCCCGGATTGCAAGAGGGTGGTTCTTGGGTGACTCACCCAAAATCGGGCTTCTTCCTCTCCAGTTTCGGGTGCGTCACCTGAGAACTGCAGCTGCCAAGTCACTGAAGCTCAGCAGTTCCTGCGTTGAGCGTCTGCCCCCTGGTGATCAGTGTGTGTCATAGCTATCGGTCAGAGTGTCTGCCCCCTGGTGGTCATTATGCATCATAGCCACTGGTCGGATGGTTGCTTAGGCTTTATATATAGAGATGGGCAGAATATCTATACAGAATTGTTGTGAGAATTAAATGAGAGCATGTGTGTAAATGTAAAGTCTTAGTGTAGTATCTAGTTGTCTTTTTTTTTTTTTTTTAAGAGAGAGAGAAAGGAAGGGAGAGGGAGAGATAAAGAAACAATGATGTGAAATGTGGGAGAGAAACATCAATTAGTTGCCTCCCACATGTACCTTGACTGGGTATAGACCCATAACCTGGGTACGTGCCCTACCTGGGAATCAAACCAGTGACCTTCTGGTGCACAGGATGACGCTTAACAAACTGAGCTACCTGGCCAGGGTGTTTTTTTGTTTGTTTGTTTTTTTAAATTAAATTCACTGGGTGACACTAGTTAACAAAATTATGCAGGTTTCAGGTGCATAGTTTTACAACATATCATCTGTAGACTATATTGTATGTTCACCACCCCAAGTTATTAGTTGTCTTTAAAGATAAACTGAGGCATATTAAATATTTTAAGAGTTTGAGAAAAAAATTGATTTGAATCAGACAATGCCAACCAGAGTGGTTAGGGGGGCTCCAGGAACAGGAGCTGGGGAAGACTCTTTTATAGAGAAAAGGTGGAAGCAAAGCAAGGAACTTATTGATTGGCTCTAGTGTAAAGACTAGTTGGCTATGAGTGATTGTCCTTAGGTTTCAAATTTGTTACCTTGGGGCATTTATAGGCTTAGATTTCGATTTGCTTACAGAAGTCACCATGGTGTTAGAGCCACTTCAGTTGCATTGTCTTCTTGTTTAATTAATTGAACTGTTGTTATTATTGACACTGTTATTGGCAACAGTTTGATTACGCAATGATCTAGAAGTACATCAACAGTCATTTATTTACTCAGCACCTATTCTGTGATAGCCACTGGTCCAGGCCCTAGAAAGAGGTAACTGACCAAACAGACAGAGGTCCCTGCCGACCTGGAGTTCACGTTCTAGTGGGGAAACAGGTGATAAACACAGGGATGAGTAAATGCAAGCGGGATGCAGAATAGTCATGAATACAGCTCTGATTCTCTCACTGTGTGACAGTCATTTGTGAAGGGGTTTCATGCATCTTCCTATGTAATCCTCAGGATAACCCTCTGAGGCAGGTTATCATCATCCCCATTTTACAGGTAAGGAAACTGAGACTCAGAGAAATTACGGTGCTAGTAATGGCAGAAACCAGATTCTGTTCTTAGCGCCGATGTTATGCTGCTCTTTGTTTTTTTTCTGTTTGTTTGTTTTTAAAAATACAGCCTCCAGGTAATAGGAGTAAAATTGTATTCATCAAGGAATCTTTAAAATGCAGCTCTTTGTAGTAATTTATTGTGCACATGCTCTTAAGAATATTCCTGAAAGTACACTTTACCTAAATTAAGCCTATTTCTGGGAAAACTACTTAATCAGCTTGTGTCCCTGAAGCCAGAAGCTCCGAGTCAGCCTGTTCTAATGAGTGGCTTAATCAGAGGTCTATTTAGTTTATTTTTCTCCTGAACTGAGGTTCTTTGTCAGAGGGCTTGACCATTGGGAGTTTAGGGGAATACAGGCAGAGACCTTCATAATGCTACAAATGTACACACCTCCACTACAGCAAGGCATTCCCCCCTAAAATGTAATTGTGCATTGGATGGAGCACTTGCTGAAATATTGTGGCCTAGACAATGTAGCGGAAAAGGCCATGTCACATCTAATCTGACCCTCCACTGAATTTTACTCCATAGCCTAGCCTAGCCCAATATCCTCCCCCCATCCCCACAACTGAAGAATCATTACTTTCTTGCCTGGCTGGCATGGCTCAGCGATTGAGCGTAGACCTATGAACCAGGAGGTCACGGTTCGATTACCAGTCAGGGCACATGCCTGGGTTGTGGGCTTGATCCCCAGTGGGGGGTGTGCAGTAGGCAGCCAATCAATGATTCTCTCTCATCATTGATGTTTCTATCTCTCTCCCCCTCTCCCTCTCCCTTCCTCTCTGAAATCAATAATTTTTAAAAAAGAATCATACTTTCTTAAACATCCCCAATTTCTCTTCACTTCCAGGACAAGCACTTGGCTTTTTTTCAGAGCTGTGAGTGTAAGCTATGGCACATCCAATTACAAGTAGGGACCAGCACAACTGAGATATGGGTGCTGGGAGGCTCCTTCAAGGCCAGAGAAGGCAGGGCACCACCCCCAGTGAGCAAGGTTCAAAGTCGTGGCTCAGTGAAGTTGGGAAGAACTCCATCCATATCATTTACATTGGAGTCACCGATGGAAATGTGAAACTATCAATGCCGCAGTGCCAGGAACATAGTATATCAATTATCTATTGCTGCAGAAGACATTATTCCAAAACTTAGTAGCTTGAAACAAAACAAAACAAAAATACTCTTGGTTTCTGTGGGTTAGAAATTCAGACAGGGCACAGCAGGGATAATTGATCTTTGCTTCACAGAGTCTGGGCCTCAGCCGGAAAACTTGAAAAGCTGTGGGAGCCAGGCCTCTGTGGCTCAGTGGTTGAGCGTGGACCCATGAACCAGGAGGTCATTGGTCAGAGAAAAGTGGTTGAGGGGGGAAGAGATCAACCAAAGAACTTATATACATACTAGAGGCCCGGTGCACGAATTCCTGCATGGGTGGGGTCCGGCTGGCCTGCCCCAATTGGGGCAGATTGGGCCAGGCCAGTGGGGTGGAGGGGCCGTAAGTGGTTGGTGGGCCAGCCCCACCCCTGATTGGGGTGGGAGGGGCCAATCGGGGGCAGGGCTGGCCAGGAGGAAGGGCCCCAGGCAGTTAGCAAGCTGGCCCCGCCCCCTGGTCGAACTCGGGTCGAACTCCCGGTCAAGGGGACAATTTGCATATTACCCTTTTATTATATAGGATATGCATAACCCATGGGCACAGACAATAGTGGGGTGATGGCCTTGGGAGGGGATGGGAGTGGGGAGGAAAGAGGTCAATGGGAAAAAAAGTGGGACATCTGTAATGCTTTAAACAATAAAGATAAATAAAAATTTTTAAAAATGATTCTCTCTCATCATTGATGTTTCTCTCTCCCTCTCCCTTTCTCTCTCTCTCTAAAAATCAATAAAAATTCTTTTGAAAAATAGAAAAAAATCATATGGGAGCATTGTCTAGTCCAAGGCCCACCTAAAGTTTATTTCATTCTCTAGAAGATATACTTTTGTTTTCCTTTCTAGTTACTAATGACTGAGGTCGAGAGTCTCTGAGGTTACACGTTAACTTGGAGATTTCCAAAATTAGTGAAGATCACATCAAAGGTCTAGTTTTATTTCTCTGCTGGACATTAGCCAGTTTTGTCTGTAACTTGGGAAGGCTATTTTAGGGTGCTTTTCCCGGCTGCCTGCACAGGCCTCTGCCCACGGAACTCTCCTCTGAACCAGCTTCACCTCCCTCCTGGCACCCTCGAGAGTGACTTACATGCAGGTTTATTTGCGAGTCAGGATTTTAACTTTTTGAAATGTATATTTTGATAGCCCCAAGTCCTATGCACCATGAAAACGAAAACCTAAGTAGTGTGGTAACACTTCACTGAAGAGAGCTGAAGGGGTCCAGGAAAACGTTAAAGAGAAGACTTTGTAGAAAGGTGTTCCAGAAGAGATCTTAACAGATGTGAGTGGTTACAGAATAGCAAAGGGCTGGGGGCCTCCGTGCAGAGGAGGGGCCAAGTAAGTGGGGAGGTCAACTGAACAAACCAGAAACCACGGTCTGGGAGGGTAATAAATCACATTATGGAGCTAACTCCATGACAGACTACTGATAACCTCACCACGTGACCAGCTATAAATTATTCAGATGAAAACCAGCAGTTGTTCCGTGTTTAAATCATATGCATTTTTGTTTTGTGCTTTTGTTTTGCTTTTGCAACACAGAGGAAGTAGAAATCTGGGTGCCTCAGTGCTGCTCTCCTGCTGGGGTCTGCACCAGCCTGCAGGGGTGGCCTCCCAGGGGGTTAGTGCAGAAAGGAAATGAAACTGTGCTCCTGGGAGAAACGCCTGGGCCAATGCAAGGGATTCGGATTACCAGCTAGACTTGTAACATATAAAAAAGAAGTCACTTCCTGCCTTTGAAATCTCTCTTTAGAATGCATGCATTTTTTAAATTCTGCAAATTAAAGAATGATCAAGTGCAACACTTGGAACCAGCACAGCCAACCGTGTTGCAGAAAGTCACAGAAAAGGGAGAAATAAAGTCTTTCATTTCACCTCTCCTTTTATTCTCCTCACGTCTGCTGCAGGCATCTCTGCCCTCAGCCATGCTTTTTATCTTTCTTTAAATTGTGATAAACTATGCACAACATTAAATTTCCTATTTTAACCACTGTTAAGTGTACAGTTCAGTGGCATTAAGTACATTCACATTGTGGTACCACCATCACCTCCATCCATCTCCAGAACACTTTTCATCTTGCAAAACTGAAACTATGAACCCATGAAACAGCAATTCCCCATCTACCCCTCCTGGGCCCCGGCAACCACCATGCTACTTTCCGTGGCTATGAACTTGACTACTTTAAGTACTGTGTGTAAGAACAAGTGTACAATATTTGTCCTTTTGTGTTAGACTTATTTCACTTAGTGTTATGGTCTCAAGTTTCATCCATGTTATAGCATATGTCAGAATTTCCTTGTTTTGAAGGCTGAATAATATTCCAGTGTATGTAGATACCACATCTTGTTAATCATCCATCAATGGACACTTGAGTTGCACCTACCTTTTGGCTATTGTACTTAATGCTGCTATGAACATGGGTTACAAATATCGGCACGCTGCTTTTTAAATGCCCACTTGAAAAAAAACAAACAAAAAAACCCCCATAAAAACAAATGATAGGCACTGCCCAGGAAACTGAAACGTGTTCAACACCCTCTCAATCTCACCAGGGACTTTTGAAAATTTTTTGCCCAGTCCTAATCCCAATCAGACTTCTACCCATTTTCATGAAGAGTGAAGTCATAAATTGTGATAGCCTCTAATATAGCATTTCTATTTACCTCCAGATCAAATATACATGATTATCCATTACTGGGTGTTTTGGGAGTAGCCATTGCCGTCCTTCCGGCCTATTTCCCAATTTCCCACACCCCTTTTTGATATCAGACCCAGCCGTCCCTAACCACAGGAGGTGGGCAGGTGATGAAGCCACACCAATCAGATTATATTTCGTGGGAATTTGAAAAAAAATCGCCAGATGGCAAGATCTCCAATCTTTTTGAGCCTCTGCTACTGTGGTCCACAGCTCTGTCCTGCTTCCTGTTTTCAATTCTGTGAGTTGCCCAGTATCATTCAAATAACATCCTCCTTTTTTTGTCTGAAGTTCATGAGTTAATTTCTATTGCATTTTTTATCAAAGAACCTGAACTGACAAACTATTCAAAGACTGATGCTTGAATTTCTTCAAGAAATATAAGAATACCATAAAACTCATTCAACATGAAAATGATGTATTTTACTATGGTCCATTTTTCTCAGCACATCCTGATAGCTATTTTAAAAACCTGCACTGAAAAAAACAAAACAAAACAAAAAAAACACCTGCCCTGGCCCTGGCCAGTTTGGCTCAGTGGATAGAGCAGCGGCCTACAGACCAAAGGGTCCTGGGTTTGATTCTGGACAAGGGCATGTACCTCGGTTGCAGGCTCCTGTTAGGCCTGGGCCCTGGTCAGGGCGCCGTGCAGGAGGCAACCAATCAATGTGTTTCTCTCTGTCTTTCCCTCTCGTCCACTCTCTCTAAAATCAATGGGAAAATATCCTCAGGTAAAGATTTAAGAAAAAGAATAATACAAATAAACAAAAATAAAAACCTTCCCTGGCTAGGTAGCTCAGTTGGTTAGAACATTGTCTTCATACACCAAGGTTATAGGTTCGGTCCTTGGTCAGGGCACATACAAGAATCACCCAGTGAATGCATAAATAAATAGAACAACAAATTGATGTTGTTCTCTCTCTCTCTTTCTCTACCCCCCCCCATAAATAAATAAAGTTAAAAAACAAACTAACAAAAAAGTCATACTGAAGAAAAATCTGTTTTCATGTCTCTGCCTTTATGTCTCTGTTTCTGTCTGTGTCACCCAGAGGAGGAGAAAGGAAGATTAAAGAAGAAGGCCGAAGAGATAAATGTTACAGAGCAGAAACTTCTAGAAGAGAATCTGTTTTTTGTTCCTAGGAACGCACGCCTTCGTACAGAGTGTGTTTCTAATTCAGGGCTTGATTTACTGTCTGCAGCCTCTGGCATATCCTCATTGTAAAGATTTACTTGGGTTGGAAAGTTATTCCCCTCAGAGTGAGAACAATTGTGTCTGCATTTTCCATATTGGCTTTTGTGCTTTCTTAACGGAGAGAATTCCTCCAGAGTCAGATATGCTCCAAATGCGCTCACGACTTCTCGAGTCTGAGCCCTGCTCTCTCTCTGAGCTTTCTTCTGAAGACCTGCTTCTGGAAGCTCCTCCACAAAGCACTTTAAAATGTGGTGTTGGTCTCTTTTTTCTGAACCACATCAAAGAGCACATATTGTTTCCTCTCTGAGAACAAAACTCTTTAATGACAAGAAAGAACAAGAAACTGAGCGGCCAGCCAGCCCTCTCAGGAGAGACCCCGGGAACCCTGGCTCTGACAGAGGAGCTGTGCCTGCGATCTCTTTTTGAAATTTAAGCCCAAAGACAGTAATTATGTCCTAGCATATACATCTCCAAAATGCAATCACACTTTTCCACTTTAAAAACTCCTTGTGAACCCAGATTAACAATGAACCCCCACAGGCCAGTTCAGTAATACCTATCATGTATTTAGCATGCTGTTGAGCAAAATCACAACTATTTAGCA
The DNA here is from genome assembly GCF_000412655.1 of Myotis brandtii. Taxonomy (NCBI): domain Eukaryota; kingdom Metazoa; phylum Chordata; class Mammalia; order Chiroptera; family Vespertilionidae; genus Myotis; species Myotis brandtii. Next base: position 643,968 of record NW_005367475.1, on the reverse strand, counting down.
AATTACAAATGTTCTTGTTCTTTGATTCAGCAATGAATCTGTTTTCTTGTCTCTGCCACCCAGAGGAGGAGAAAGGAAGATTAAAGAAGAAGGCCGAAGAGATAAATGTTACAGAGCAGAAACTTCTAGAAGAGAATCTGTTTTTTGTTCCTAGGAACGCACGCCTTCGTACAGAGTGTGTTTCTAATTCAGGGCTTGATTTACTGTCTGCAGCCTCTGGCATATCCTCATTGTAAAGATTTACTTGGGTTGGAAAGTTATTCCCCTCAGAGTGAGAACAATTGTGTCTGCATTTTCCATATTGGCTTTTGTGCTTTCTTAACGGAGAGAATTCCTCCAGAGTCAGATATGCTCCAAATGCGCTCACGACTTCTCGCGTCTGAGCCCTGCTCTCTCTGAGCTTTCTTCTGAAGAGCTGCTTCTGGAAGCTCCTCCACAAAGCACTTTAAAATGTGGTGTTGGTCTCTTTTTTCTGAACCACATCAAAGAGCACATATTGTTTCCTCTCTGAGAACAAAACTCTTTAATGACAAGAAAGAGCAAGAAACTGAGCGGCCAGCCAGCCCTCTCAGGAGAGACCCCGGGAACCCTGGCTCTGACAGAGGAGCTGTGCCTGCGATCTCTTTTTGAAATTTAAGCCCAAAGACAGTAATTATGTCCTAGCATATACATCTCCAAAATGCAATCACACTTCTCCACTTTAAAAACTCCTTGTGAACCCAGATTAACAATGAACCCCCACAGGCCAGTT
>NW_005367475.1:630078-642230 GCF_000412655.1 Myotis brandtii | reverse complement strand
TTTTTTTTTTTTTACAAATTGAAGGCAAGACCTTCCACCAGCAAAAAGACGACGACGACTTGCTTTACTGTGGTGGTCTGGAACCTAAACCACGGTATCTCTGAGGTCTGCCTGTCCTTGGATTCCCTGAAACTTATGAAGATGTAATAGTGAAAAAACTCACGGATAGGGAATTGTAAGTTTACTGACACTATGTGTTTTCCTACCTGGGACAGGTACGAAGGGAGTTGTTACATGTGAGAGGGGACATGCCAACAATAGGCAAAGGACTTCTGCCTGAAAATATCTCCCCAACTCATATAAATATTTAACTATTTTTATTGTTGATCCTCACTCGAGGATATTTTTTCCATTGAGAGAGTGGAAGGGACGGGGAGGGAGGCAGAGAGCGAAAGAGAGAAAGAGAGACATCAATTGATTCCCTCCTGTATGTGCCCCGACTGGGGCTAGGGAGCGAACCTGCAACCCAGTACGTGCCCTTGACCTGAACCCAAGACACTAACCACTGTACAACACTGGCAAGGGCCAAAAATATGAATTAGATTTAGTTTATTACTAGTTCCAAGGCAATTTATTTTCTCTTTTTTTCTTGTAATCCCAAATTCAGGTGCTTAATTTATAATGCTGTCTCAATAATTCATTTCAATTTAGCAAATAGTTACTGTCTCCCTGTTCAAGGCGCTGTGCTAGGCACTGGGGTACAAAACTAAATCAGACATTGTTTCGTAGCAGGAAAGAGAGTCAGGCAATTCACCAGAATTCAATGTGCCCATTCTGCCCAGAGCATCCTTCTGAGCAAGCAGACAGCTCCTAATGCAAAGTCGTCCAAGGTATGAGTGACCATGTTGGATGCCCTGAGGAGGGAGTGGTTGATTTAGGGTGAGAGAGTTTGGGGTAGAGGTTAATGTGGGATCTACCAAGGTGATATGTGAATTTGGAGTTGAGGAATGTGGAATCATAAAGACATGCTACAAAGAAAGAAATATTTGTTAGAATTTGGAGGTACGCTGGTCATGAAAATGACTATGACTCTCATGTAAGGGTTTGGGAACAGGGGGTTAGAGATGAGGTGAACTGAAAGAATAGAGTAGCCAGGGGGTCAGATATGAAGTGAACTTAGGCTTATTCCATTGCAATAAGAAGTCACCGATGCTTTGCAGGCATGAGACTAACATGATATGCTTTCCAAAGAAAAGTCTAGTGTCTATAACAGTGGTTCTCAACCTTCCTAATGCTGTGACCCTTTAATACAGTTCCTCATGTTGTGGTGACCCCCAATTTCATTGTTACAAATTGAACATAATTAAAGCATAGTGATTAATCACAAAAACAATATGTAATTATACATGGGTTTTCCGATGGTCTTAGGCGACCGCTGTGAAAGGGTCGTTTGACCCCCAAAGGGGTCTCGACCCACAGGTTGAGAACCGCTGCTTTAGATGAAGTGGCCTGGGAAGACTGCTTTAGGGAGTTGACATTTAAGCTTGATAGGATATGACAGGGAGAGTGAGTGAAAGGAATTCAGGATAAGTACTAGATTTACGGTTTAAGTGGGTACTCAAAGGGTGATCTGAGAACCTGCGGCAATCTGCAAGCTGTCCCCTCTCCACCTTGGGATAAGTACAGAAATTGAGAGTAACCATTAAGAAATTTTGATAGTAACTTGACAGAGAAATTTTATGTCTATTAAACATAATAATTTTGAATGCTTTTAAATTTTCATTTTTCTAGTAATTCATTTTTACAAAAGTACAGGTTGGACATTTTTAGAAATGTGGGGAAAAGACAATGTGGGGAAACTCTGGCTTAACCACTTAACCAAGTGGATGAATCAAGATGATATTTCCTGAGATGAGAAAGAGCAGGGCAGGAGCGTCTCTTGGGGGATGGAAAGCAAGTGGGCCTGTTTTGGACCATGCTCAGTTAGAGATGCCCATTGGGCACCCAAGCCATGATGTAGAGTAAATTGTTGGGTATAATACTCTCATGATACAGAGTAGATCATTAGGTATATGAGTTCTGGGGAAAGACCAGGCTTGGAGATAAGACTTGGAGCTATCAGCATTCAGAAGGTATCTGAAGCTATGGGATTGGATGAGATCACCTATCTAGGATTAGGAGCTAGAAAAGAAGACTGATAAGAGCAGCCAGAGAAAGAGAAGGAAAACCAGTATGGTGTCATTAAAACCAACAGAAGAAAATGTTTCAAAAAGGAGTAAGTAGCCATCTGTATCTAATGCTGCTAAGAGGTCTGGTAAGGTAAGAATAGATAAGTGACAACTGGATTTGACAAATTTGGAGACCCTAACAATAGTAATTTCAGTGGAACAGTGAGAACACAATCCTTACTGGAGTAGGTTAACAAGAGACTAAATGGTATGGAAATTATCCTGTAACAATACAAAATTGTTTCAAGTAGTTTTGTTGTTAAGGGAGCAGAGAGATGCAATGAAGACCTATGTGAAGTCAAGGAAGATTTATTCGAGACAGATTTTCCTCAACTACGCAGATGGGAGTGTCCAGTAGAATCAGGACATTGGTAATGCAGACATGCATCAGAATGCAATTCAGAAAAGCTTAGCCAAAATACCAGATAGGCAGCTCTACATATTGAAATGGACATTAATAGTAGTTGTGGAAATTACATTCCATCTTCATTCCATTCCCTACAGGATTCTACTGGGGCTCCATGCTCAAGGTGAGGAATCGGGATTCACTAAGGCAGTTTGGGATTATAGTAGAGATACTGAAATCTCCTTTAGTGCTCATGGTGAGGAACTGGGAATGGTACATGCCTGGTTTATTGGGGTTCCATGATATAAATCTAACATCTGAACCTTAAAACGCTGCTCCTTCAAATTATAATGACACCTTCTACCTCACCCATAGAAATTGAAATTGAAGCATGTTTGCCATTTTGACAGGAGTACAAAATTTCAAGCTTTGAGCAGAGACTGATGAATGAAATAGAATTTCGCTTGGAACGTACCCCTGTGGATGAGTCTGATGATGAAATCCAACATGATGAGATCCCCACGGGCAAGTGTATTGCTCCCATCTTTGACAAAAGACTCAAGCACTTTCGAGTCACAGAATGGAGAGAGAGAGAGAGAGAGAGAGAGAGAGAGAGAGAGAGAGAGATTGCAAATCTTTTAGAGTTAAGACTTTCTTTCTGGCCTAGCATATTATTAATTTTCATAAATCTTCTAGTCTTGCAAAGAACAATGTTTACATATACCTATTGTATCAAACTTGTTAATTATGTTGTTCAGAACTTCTACAGCCATAATTTTGCTTGACTAATGTATCAATCACTTAGAAAGGTGTGTTGAAATCTCCCAATATGTTGATGGACTTTTTTAGCTTCCTCTAAGCAGTTTTATACATTTTTTATTTATTTATTTTAGGCCTATTTTGCTAGATGCATCCAAGTTTATAGCCTATCTTCTTGATGAAAAAAATGTTTGTCACTATGTAAATGGTCCTCTTTCTCTTCTATAATTTTTTACTTTAATTCAATTTTATGTTGTATTATTATAGCCCTAATAACTTTTTAAAAATTACTATTTGACATGTACTTGTTCTACTCTTTTACTTTTCAACTTTTCTATGACCTCTATCTTTTTAAAAGCATTCATTTATTTTATTTGTTTTTTTATCTAGAAGGGGAAAAAAACATTGAATTTTTTCCGGGAGTTTAGTTCTTTACTTTATTAATTTTGAGTGCTGATACATTTATTTTTATGTTTCTTGGCTTATTTTCCACCTAGTTATTCTGTTTTTTGGTTTATGTGTGTGTTTGCCTTTTCTCTAAGACATTTCAACTGATATTTATATTCCCCATTCCATTTTTTAACATCTGCTAGTTCGGAAGTTCCACATTCAATTACTGTTTCTTTTAGGGATTTCTCTGGAAATTTAACCTGTATTCTTATAATAAGATGTTTAAAGTTAGTCAATATCTTAACACTTCTCCTAAACAGGAGATGAACTTTAAACACAGCTCCCATCACTCCTCCTTTCAAATGAGATTTGGTTGTTGTCCAGAATTCAGGTCTATTTTGATTTTTTTAACTTCCCAATTTATCTAATTAATGTTTGTTTAGATTTGCCAACATATTCATTATTTTAATTTTTATTTATTTCATTTTCATTTCAGACACACCTTCTGGGATCATTTTCTTTCCACCTAAATACAGTCCAGATGCACTCCCTTCACGAGGGTCTGTTGCTTGCAAACTCAGTTTTTGTAGGAAAATTTATTTCACTCTTGCTCTTTCTCAAGTGTGTGCATAGATTGACAAGTATTTTCTCTCAGCACTTTCTATATCTTCCTCCCTGACTCCTGCCTTCCACTGCTGTTCCAGAAGCCAACTGTCGGCCTAATATTTCTTTCTTTCTTTATAACTGATTGTAAAATCTTCTGTCCTGTCTTCAGTGTACTACAAGTTCACTATCATGTGTCCAGGTGAGTTTCTTTTTTCTTTTCTTTTTAAATTTATCCTTATTATTAAAAGTGTTATAGATACCTCCCTTTTTGCCCCCACTAACTCCTCCATCCCACACCCAGGCCTTCAGCACACTATTGTCTGTGTCCATGGCTGTGCATATAAGCATGTAAGTTCCCTGATTAATCTCTCCTCACCCACCCACCCACGCCCACCTTCCCTCTGAGATTCATAAGTCTGTTCCATGCTTCTCTGTCTCTGGATCTATTTTGTTTCTTTTCATTGCTTTTTCTTGGGATTCACTGGGATTTTTTAATTGGAAACTGGTGTTTTTTATCAATTCTAGAGACATCTTAGGTATTATCTTTAGAAACATTTCTACTCCCCGTCTTTCTTTTGTCTTTGTTTAGACACTTGTAACTGTGTCCTTCATGCGTCTTAATCTTCCATTCCCTCATCTCTCTGTACTGCATTCTGGATATTTTTTTCAGATCTCTTTTCCAGTTCACTAAGTAGCACTTCAATTGTGCCTAATCTGCTGTTAAAACCATCCATTGCACAGCAAGTCCGTATCTAAACTCTATGCCTCGGAAATACACAGTGCAAATAGGTTTTGTATAAATGATGCTCCTTGCAGACTTATTTGAAATATGAAAAATAAACAAAATATCTCTCAGTAGGAAAATGGTTCAATAAATTAAACGCATCTGTTCAATTAAATTAACATTACATAGGAATCTAAATAAACAGTTTTGCTTCATCTTGGACCCATGCCCATCTATATACAGTAGAAACATGTAAATACAGTGTGTGTATACAGAATGGATTAAGAGTGACTACTCCAGATTGATACGTTTTTAGTATAAAACACATTCTAAATTGCAAAGACTTGTATGAAAAATGTAAATTATCTCATTAATAATCTTGTATTGATTGGATGTTGAAATGGTAATATTTTTAATTTATTGGGTTAAATGTTATTAAAATTAATTTCGCTTGTTTATTTACACTTTTTCTTGTGTCTAGTAGACATTTAAAATTACATATTTTTTAAAGCTATTGATTTTCTAATTTAAAATGTATTTTACATTTTTAGAACTACCATTTGGATCTTTACTAATAAGTGCAATATTGATATTCCCTACTTCATCACACTTTCAAACATACCCATCACACTTTCTTCATAGCCGTCCTCTGGTAATTCCAGCATTGACTGTCATTATGGGTGTGATTCCGAAAAACAATGCTTCTGTTCTCCCCTGGTGGCTCGCTCCCTCTTGTATTCTTGGAAGAATTTATTTGTGAAAATTCTGAGTTTAATTTACATTTCTCCAAAGCAAATTTGCATTTTTTTTTTCTTCCAGGGATATGGAATTTGACCACCCCACCCAAATTACAGCAAATGTTCACCATATGAGTTTTGGGTAAAGTCACCTAAGAAATATGATTTCGTAAGCTTTTTATTAAAGTATAAGATGACACTAAAAAATGTGCACAGATCAAAAGTGACAGCTCAGTATATTTTCACAAACTATGCATACCTGTGAGGTCAGCGTCTAATCAAGAAACAGAATATTACAGGCACTCAGTACGCAGAAATAGACCTCCACAGGCTTTGCACTATAGGGCTGCAATATACACGGGGTCCCCCAAAAATGTATACGTACTTTGAATAATGATTAATTCCATGGGTTAAATCTGAAAAGAAAGACACATCATTTGAGCAATTAGAAACCAGAGTGTATACACTTTGGGGGACACCCTATATATAGTTCGTTTTGTTTTAACTCCTTGGTACTTAAAACCAAGGTTGAGTTCACTTGATACCTTTAAGGTCATCTCTATGGGTGAATACTCATTTTCTGGGGCTTGGTTCTGCGTTCTCACTTGTTGGGGTCCCAGGCTTTGCCCCCTGTCCTTTTTGTGAGTGGCCAATATAACCTCAGGCTCCAGGCAATTAGGGATGTGCAAATATTCCCAGAATAAACATTGTTTCTTGTACTTTCATATTCTCAAAAGTTGAGTTCTTTCCTTAATTCTAACCTTATTTTCCCACAAATGGGAATGTACGCAAGAGCAGAGAAAAAGAGGCAATATACACGGGGTCCCCCAAAAATGTATACGTACTTTGAATAATGATTAATTCCATGGGTTAAATCTGAAAAGAAAGACACATCATTTGAGCAATTAGAAACCAGAGTGTATACACTTTGGGGGACACCCTATATATAGTTCGTTTTGTTTTAACTCCTTGGTACTTAAAACCAAGGTTGAGTTCACTTGATACCTTTAAGGTCATCTCTATGGGTGAATACTCATTTTCTGGGGCTTGGTTCTGCGTTCTCACTTGTTGGGGTCCCAGGCTTTGCCCCCTGTCCTTTTTGTGAGTGGCCAATATAACCTCAGGCTCCAGGCAATTAGGGATGTGCAAATATTCCCAGAATAAACGTTTCTTGTACTTTAATATTCTCAAAAGTTGAGTTCTTTCCTTAATTCTAACCTTATTTTCCCACAAATGGGAATGTATGCAAGAGAAGAGAAAAAGAGAGAAGAGAAAAAGAGGAGAAGCAGAGAGGGGGAAAGGAAGACAGAAATGTCAGTTTTTTTTTTTTAAACTTTACTTCCTATTAAGATTTTCTTTTTAAAAAAATTTTTTTAAAAAATATATTTTATTGATTTTTTACAGAGAGGAAGGGACAGGAATAGAGAGTTAGAAACATCGATCAGCTGCCTCCTGCACACTCCCCACTGGGTATGTGCCCGCAACCAAGGTACATGCCCTTGACAGGAATCGAACCCGGGACCCTTGAGACCGCAGGCCGACGCTCTATCCACTGAGCCAAATCGGTCAGGGCAGAAATGTCAGTTTTAATGTAAACCAGGAATAAAGGAAGCAATTCAATAAATTATTATAAATGACAAAGATAAAAAATCTACAGCGGTAAAAATCTTGCTTTTTTGGGGGGTATCTAATATCATGAGAAAATGTCTATGATGCTATTAAAAAGGAAACAATGGTTCAAACCTGTAAAATTTGGCCCCAATTTTGCAAAAACACTTCTGTGTTTGTACAGACCTAAAAACGGGGAAGAAATGAATTGAAGCATTAACAGTGATTTTCTGTGGGGAAAGGACCCCTGCGTTCCTTTATGTTTTCCTGTGTTTCATAGAAGTCAGGATCCTCATTTTATAATATCAACAAAAACGAGGAAGCATTAAGAAGAGTGCTGGACTCCTTCTCCCACGCTCAGACTGTGTCAGTGACATGAGAGAAATGGAAAGAATTGAACAGACCCAATAATGCTCAACAAGAGAAATCTGCATCGAAGCGGGCCGACACTGTTCTGCCTTCTACCCATGCCGATTACCTTCCAATGGAAAACGGGACTCTGTGGAGGAGGAAGCTTTTGACTCTTTCCACCCATGGGTTCTCTTTTATGTTGGAGCATTAAGCTGCCTTCCTCCAAGCAGCACAATCAGGTGCAGAAGGGATGTAACAAAACTCCTCATTTCCTGTCATTAAAGACTCAATTTTTTGTTTCTTCAGCTTGATTGACTTTGTGAAATACTGGAAGGCATCATGGGAGTTCAGGGAAGGAGGGAAAAGCAATAGTAGCTTTTTACCAACTTACATTATTTGCAAATAAATTCTTAAGGAGGACTGTGCCTTTTTCTCCAACCTGACATGGTTGCTCTGTGCTCATGCTTTTTGGGCAGTAACTAGAAAGTAGGACCAGTTATTTTTTAATTGTTAAAATAATTAAAGGATGGAAATCATTTGCCTAAGAGAATTCTTTTGTGATTCTCTCTTTGGAGTTGTGATGAGGGGTGCCTCTTTCTCTATGGTCTTTCCACTCAAAAATGTGGTACACAGACCAACGGCATCAATATCGCCTGAGAGTTTGCTGGTAACACAGAATCTTGGTCCCCCCACCAGGCACACCGAATCAGAATTTCTAGGGAATCTGTGGTTTAACAGCCTCCCTAATGATTCTTATACACACAACCAGTTCAAAACCACTTGAGGGCATGCAAAAAACCAATATGAAGCAATCACAGTTCAAATCAAAAAGAAAAGGGTACAATTTTATTCCTCTGAATATCTCAATTTATCTCTCCTCTGAGAGGAAAACTTACTATACACCTTCACCCTGGTGCCACAATTAAGTGTGGGAACTCTATGCACATCAATAAACAGAGGTCAGGGCTGCATGTAAGCAGCCTGGCCCATAACTGGTTCCCTTTCACCATCAAACCCCAGGAGGGGACTTTTTGTTCAATTTCTCCTCTCATCCTCTTTGAAGAGATGCAACTTTGAACTAACAGTGACGCTGTTGGGAACGTTTTGTGCCTTCCATAAAGTGTGTCTTTCTGTGACGCTCTGGTGAGCCAGTGCAAACATAGGGACAAAACCAGCAAAACATGCAAGGAAAAGGAAACTCTGAAACACAGAAGTTTGCCAGCTCAATTTCTGCTTTTTTGTTCTTAGGCATGGCCATGCTGTTTGATTTTGTACCTTTCTTTTTAGAATCATGAATTATTGAACACATAAAAAAGGTTTGACAACAAGCATATGACATGCTCTGGAAATAAGTGAAATATCTAAACTATGCTTTTGGAAATGTCTTTCTTAGTATCATTCACTACTAAGGAGCTATGCTCTCATCAATCTAACTTTTGAAAAATGTTTGTTATTTACCATGTGTTAGGAAGGCTTCAGGTTAACCATTTCCTCCCACCAAAATTTATCTGAGGGAGAGGATGAGGGAGAGGATGAGGGGTTACTTTAAATCAGAATCCTGCATTATGACAATATAATATATTAAACTCTACTATAATAGTAATGGTAATAATGATATATGAATGATTATGTTCTAAATATTTACCTCCCTGTATCAGTTATCTATGACCATAATGATGCCAAGTAACAAACAACCACAAAACCTCAGTGGCATAATACAATAGCATATATTGCTCACATGGCAGGTGCCAGCTGGGGACATGCCTGGGGTCTCTGTGTCTTTTAGCTGAGCTGTTCACTTGCCTGTGTTCCAAATGACTGTCCATTCATCTAGACGAGTCTCAACTGGGCTGACTGGGCACTTCAAGTCTCTGCCACGTATCTGTTCCATGCCAGTAGGCTACCTCAGGAATGTCCTCATGGAGATGACAGAAACACAAGAAAGAGCAAGGCCTCTCGAGTTGTAGACTTAGAAGCACCATACTTGCACTTCTGCTTCATTCTATTACCCAAAGCCAGGCACATGGTCAAGTCCAGAGACAGAGGCAGAGGACACTTCAAAGTTAAATGCCCAAGGGGGTGGATGCAGAGAGGGTAAAAGATCATCTAACCCATCAGCAAGACCTATCAATTCTACCTTAGAAATACTTTCCACACCTGTCCAATACTCCTTCTATCTTATTGCTACCACCACTTCAGTTCACCATGATCTCTCTTACCTATCACCACCTGACTACTCTGTCCAAATCTTTTCTGTCCATTCCTTCTCAGACCATTCTCAATCCAGCAATGAGAATAAACTTAAAAAGAAAACCTGCTCTGACCACTCATTTAATTAAGTCTGCCAAATGGTCCTATTGTTCAGGATAAAGGTGAAAATCCTAAGGCCTGAATTGTTTTCAATTTTCAATTTAGGGGTTATTTTAAAGCAAATAGATGAACCTGGTGAAAGGGAGAAAGAGAGTGAGGAGGGAGTGTGGGAAAGAGGCTTTGTAATGACTTCCATGTGAGGACAGCCTGGGATCCCTTTCTCTAACCTCATCTCCTTCCATCCTTTCTTTCACTTTATGGTTGGAACACATCATAATTCCCCAACTTGTACACTATTTCAAGACTCTGGGGTCTTACTTGGACTGCTCTGTGTCCAAGTAGAGAAGTAGAGTTCTTTATCCCTCCTTTTGGTACGGCTTGGAAAACCTCTGCTTTATGCCCTAAGAGAAGAGCACAGATTGGTTTGGTTCAGTGGATAGAGCGTTGGCCTGTGGATTGAAGGGTCTCACGTTCGATTCCAGCCAAGAACGAGAGAGAGAGAGAGAGAGAGAGAGAGAGAGAGAGAGAGGCTTTTGGAGCAGGAGGAGGGAGAGGAGTGTGTACCTTGGTTGCAGGTTCCTCCCTTGCCCAGGCCCTGGTCAGGGCACATGCAGGAGGCAACCAATTGATGCATTTCTCTCTCTTTCCTTCTCTCTTAAAAAAATGAAAAGAAACCAATCCCCGGTGGACAATGAGGGCAATGGTAGAGCATAATACAGTTGATGAGTGGGGACCACAGCCTGGCTCTTCAATACAAAGGTTGTGATTACTGTGCTCCTGGGACCCTTGGCCAAACCTGCCCCTACAGGGCTAAGGAACCACGTAATTTACCACCTAAGAATAACAGTCATTAAGAAAATAGCCTCTCTTTCCCCCAATTGTCCAAGGACTCTGACTTTCCTAGGCCGTATCAGCTGTCTTCTCTACCCTCTCTATACAGAAAGGTTTTAAACTCCTAAAGATAAACATCTCCAAGAGGTTAAGGAAGTGACCTCAGTGGGAAGAAAGTGAAGTCCTCACTGGAAAATTTCAGTGCAGGATGGCTTTCTTTCAAAGAGGAAACTTAAAAAACAACCCACAAGAATACTAATAAACATCATAATAAAACATATGTTAAAATAAGGGTTGAGACTTAGCTGTAAAACTTCACTGAAGTCTAATCTGGAAAAAAGACTTTGAAATAATAAACCTCGCTCCAAATTAGGAACGCCTGCAAATGTAGTAATTTCTACCTAAGAGGCTTTGTGTCCAAACATGTCATTTGAGATCCCAGCAGACAAAGGAGAATGCCCTTGGAAACAAGGCCGCCATTCAGCCCACAGCCCAGGGCATTGGATTTCCTCGCTGGGCTCAATAACATTTTCAGCCACATTAGGCACCAGCTTCAAACCTGGTGGGAAGCAAATTTAAGTGTCTCTTTTAGGAGAAAACAATGAGAATGCTATATTTCACAAAAGAAAGGAATCCTATCACTCTTGGACTGGCAGACCTGGAGTCTTAATTATTACATTTGACAGTAGCTTGTACTCCTAGATGTTGAATTTTATAGACCCCTTTGGACTGGCAAAACTTATCCCAAAAGGGGAAACGCCTTAAGTTCTTGAATAGCATAGGAGAAAATGTTTATTCTACTTGTATTTATCTTTGTATTCCCAGGGATAAGACAATGAATGATTCTGTAAACAGAAAAGCAGCCCCATGTTACTGATGCTAAAGAATAATACAGCCCTAGCCAGTTTGCTCAGTGGATAGAGCATTGGTGTGCAGACTGAAGGGTCCTGGGTTCGATACCAGCCAAGGGCATGTACCTCGGTTGCAGGTTCCTCCCTGGCCTGGGCCCTGGTCAGGGCACATGCAGGAGGCAACCAATTGATGCATTTCTCTCTGTCTTTCCTTTTCTCTTAAAGAAATGAAAAGAAAAATACATCGCCTGGCTGATGTGGCTCAGTGGTTGAGTGTTGACCTATGAACCAGGAGGTCATGGTCCCATTCCCGGTCAGGGCACATGCCTGGGTTGCAGGTTCAATCCCCAGTAGGAGGCATGCAGGAGCTCATCATTGATGTTTCTTTCTCTTTCTTCTTCTTCCTTCCTCTCTGAAATCAATAATATTCTCTCTCTCTCTCTCTCTCTCTCTCTCTCTCTCTATATATAT
>NW_005367475.1:623061-629576 GCF_000412655.1 Myotis brandtii | reverse complement strand
AAAGGGTACGGTCTTTTTTTTTTTAGTTTTATTCATTTCAAACGGGCCAGATCCGACCCGCGGGCCGTAGTTTGCCCACGGCTGGTCTAGGGGATGAGGTTGAGGAAGAAGTGGACATCTTTTAAAGCTGAAAGACCATGGACCATCTCTGTCCCAATTTGGGAGAGCAAAGTCGCTGAGTGTGGCTGATGGGTTTGTTGGATAAACAAGTCCTGGACTTGCTAGAAGTGACTGGCTATGGGCGTTGGAGACATTTAGCTCCTTCTACCATATATATGAGGTGCCCAAATTGGGATCATCAGGGTGCCCACTTAGGTTTCATCATTGTCAGCAGGTCAGGAGGCCAGACCAGCATTTGTCATGCCCAGAAGAGATCCTTAGACCCCAACAGTTCTTGCTTTTGCATATAAGCTGAGACCCTTGTGCTAGGAAGAATCATAACATGCAGCCCTTGTCTCCCCTTCCCCCAAGTGAATTTCTTGTCCTAATCTCAGGATCTTGGAATATGATGTGATACCATGCCCTCATTGTGTTACATTATATGGCAAAAGGGATTTTGCAGATGTCATTAAAGTTACTAATCAGTTGACTTAGGGACATGATCTGCGTGGGTCTAATCGAATCACAGGAGCCCATTAGGAACAGAGAGTTTTATCCAGCTGATAGCAAAAGGGGAAGACAGAGAGACTGGAAGCATAAGAAGGACTTGAGGTACCCTTGCTAGCTTGAAGATGGTGGGGATCACATACAAGGACCAAAGAGCAGCCCCTAGGAGCTGAGAGTGACCAGCTGACAGCCAGCAAGGTCATGGGGGCTAAGTCTTACAGCTGCATGGAGCTGAATTTTGACAACATCCTGAATGAAATGGCTTCTTCCCCAGAGCCCAGCCCTGCTGACATCTTCTTTTCAACCCTGTGATGCCTAGTGCAGAGAACCCAGTTGAACCTGACCTACAGAACTGTAAATTAATAAGCGAATGCTGCTTTAAGTGGCTACGTTTGTGGCATTTGTTATGCAGTTATAGAAACTAATACAACAATTGCCCTAGCTGGTTTGGCTCAAGGGATAGAGCATTGGACTGCAGACTGGAAGGGCACATGCTCAGGTTGCAGGCTCAGTCCCCAGTAGGGACCATGCAGAAGGCAGCCAATCGATACTCTCTTCTCATCATTGATGTTTCTCTCTCTCTCTCTTCCTCTCTTAAATCAATAAAAAAATATTTAAAAAAAAGAAAAAAAGAAACTAATACAACCTTCTGAGAATCAGACATTGGGCTGGATAACATGGAAACATCTGTAGTTTGTGGGACAACAGATGCAGGCTGGTGCGGAGAAATGCAGGATCGAAGGCTAAATGACTGGGACATGGAAAATCACTACTGAAATGTTCTGAGAAGAGAGAGGGCTGTGGGCAGAGGTGATGAAGCATGATGCTAGGAATGAGGGTGGGGGCTCCAATTACAACACAATCCCCCAAATTTAGGTGATTGTGGGGCACCCAAAGATGACCTATGGAAGAATCAGTATGCATGTGAGAGCAGTCCTCTCTTTTTGACATCAAAATCAATGAAAAAAGAATCTAGAAGTGCAAATTTAGTTAAGGAGAGGACATTGGGCCAAAATGTCCCTTGTTGCTAAAAATTAATGAATTGTCCCCTATGGTGTTTATCAGAGATACATTTAATGACCATATCTGTTTTGCTGTAAATGATGCTGTTACTACTGCCCAATTATCCAAAATTCTGTTTCTTTTCAATAGTACTTCATAAAACGACAGCACATTAAAATAAAAGGAGTGCTTAGGAACCCAGGGGAGATTAAGCTGTCAGCCAGCTGAGGCAGGCCTTCTCTTGGGAACAGATTAATTCCTTCTCTTTTTATCTCTGCTGACTCTCCCCCAAAATCCCATGGATGAGGATGTCAGCGAAGAAATACACCTATTGCAGACTTCTCCCTTCTCTGACAGGTGAGAGGTGGAGGGTGGAGATGGGCGGAGGTTGGGCACTGGCAGGAGAGGAGAGGAAGGGAACACGTGCTTACTGAAGTATAGCCTGAGAGGTCCCCAGAAACATCACCTCCAACTTGGTCATTTGTATCCTGCCGATTAGCATCTCCAAAGACCCTGATAAATGGATGACAGAAACATCCGTTGGCTTTTGCCATGTAACGTTGCCACAGCAACAGTTTGCTTGGCTGTGACAGAGTGTATCTTCTTCCAATTCAATGAACATTTGTCCTCTTCCTTTCCAACCTACACTATCACAGCAAAGGATGGAAGACCTCAGACCATGAAGAAATCATTCAGTGCAAAATATTGACCACTGCACAAATCAATTTCTTAGCTTCTATTCACTTGAGTATCAGTCTTGAATATCCCTATGGTCTGAATGTTTGTGCCTCCCCACACCCCAAGTTCGTATGTTGAAATCCTAATCCCCAAGATGATGACATTAGGAGGTGCAGCCCTGGGGAGGTGATTAGATCATGAAGGTGGAGCCCTTATGAATGGGATGAGTGCCCTTCAAAAGGAGGCCCCAAAGAGCTCCTTGCCCCTTCTGCCCTGTGAGGACACAGAGAGAAGATGGCTGTTTATGAGAAAGCAGGCCCTCACAGACACTATGTCTGCCAGTGGCTTGACCTTGGACTTGCCAGCCTCCAGAACTGTGAGAATAAATTCCTATTGTTTACGAGCCACCCAGTGTGTGCTATTTTGCTATAGCAGCCTGAACAGACTGATACAAGTTCCATGGGAGCTATTTTGGGGTTTGGACGTAGGTGGGAAACAGAGGAACCTGGTGTTGATTCAATCGTTGGGGTGTGACTATCTCCTTGAAGGGGCCCTTGCCCTCCCTTCAAGGTCTCCTGTGGGTCCTTTGGGCAGGATATACACTCAGCCCTTGATGCAATGACTCAATCACTTGTTGCCTGCAGGAAGTTTCCACATTATGGCCTGCCAGGAATTGTTCCTGACCACTGTCTGGTTTCATAGTTGGAATTCTTCCCTCCATCCTGATTGCTGGGCTATTTTCTGCCTCCGGGATATGCTGGGCTCTCTCTTCCCCTTTGCTACAGAACTTCTTTTTGTCTAAAAACTTCTGGGCACCTCCTTCTCTCTCTTCTAGGCAAACCCCTACTGAATCTTCAAGTCTCCATGCAAACTCTAGCTCCATTAAGCTTTCCATGGTTCTCTCAAACACGCAGGGACTGGTTTCTCCATGGTCCAGCCAGCCCTTGACTGGCATGTTGTGTTGCAATTGTCCGTTTCCCCGAAAGGCTCTCCACTAGAGTCAACGGCTTCAGGCAGAGATCCTGTTGTGTTTTGTTCAGTTTCTTTTCGCATTTGTAGCACTAACGTTATTATACTTTCAGAATAAATAGCTGTTGTGTGGGTGAAATTGGTCAAGTGCCCTGCACAATATCTAGCTCATCCACCACAGGTGTTCATTCAATGTTGGGCTTTTGTATGGAAAAGGAATGATCCCACTGAGAAAAACGTAGAACCCTTTAGAGTGGAACCACCTGAAGTGCTAACATACCTGGGGCGGGGGTTGGGGGAGCTTATTCGAGGTAGAATCAAAACAATAAGGCAGAAAAGTGCAGCAGGTCTTCAAAATAACAAACCTGTTTTGTTCAGTGTCAGATGCTGTAGGAGCTAACTGTTGTTTATATCACTTAGCCTAGGCAGTGGTCAGCAAACTCATTAGTCAACAGAGCCAAATATCAACAGTACAATGATTGAAATTTCTTTTGAGAGACAAATTTTTTAAACTTAAACTATATAGGTAGGTACATTGTTATTAACTTAATTAGGGTACTCCTAAGGCTTAGGAAGAGCCACACTCAAGGGGCCAAGGAGCCGAATGTGGCTTGTGAGCCGCATTTTGCCGACCACAGGCCTAGGGTAACATTGCTTTTGTTATATGTCACTTCAAGTCGCATGAGAGATACTCAGCTGTTTAGAATTTGGGTTTGATGATCTATGAGGGAAGAAAAAATAAGCGGATATCCATTTCCTGTTGGCCCTGGTACCCACCTTCAATCTTACTCATTTCAAATGCTGTCTCCTCTCAGCAAAGCAAACAGTTACATCCTAGTATCTCTTTCCCCAGCATCTGCCCATGCGCCATCATCTACCCAAGAATGTAAGGCCATTTGTGTACTAGGTCACAGCTCTTATGCTCATTAATGACAAGCAAATAATGTGAAAGGGTGTCATTTTTTTTTTTACACTTGACAGTGGAAAGAACAGGATGTTTGGAGACAGAAGACTCCCAAAGTCCCAGCCTTGACTCTGCCACAGTGTCTGCTAGAGTGACTTAAAGCTCTACCTTCCCCAATGATGTCATCCTCAAAACAAGGGCATAACAAGGACAGTAGGCATGGCCTCACAGGACCGAAGTGACTACAACCGAGATACTTTAGATAAGCGGTTCTCAACCTGTGGGTCGCGACCCCTTTGGCGGTCGAACGACCCTTTCACAGGGGTCGCCTAAGACCATCCTGCATATCCGATATTTACATTACGATTCATAACAGTAGCAACATTACAGTTATGAAGTACCAACAAAAAAAAATTTTATGGTTGGGTCACAACATGAGGAACTGTATTTAAAGGGCCAGAAGGTTGAGAACCACTGCTTTAGATGCTGTTAAAATTAGCACTTTTTTAAAAAATATATTTTTTATTGATTTCAGAGAGGAAGGGAGAAAGAGAATGAGAGATGGAAACATCAATAAGAGAGAATCATTGATCGGCTGTCTCCTGCACGCCTCCTACTGAGGATCAAGCCTGCAACCTGGGCATGTGCCCTGACCTGGAATCGAACCAGTGACCTCCTGGTTCATAGGCCAACGCTCAACCATTGAGCAACACCAGCTGGGCAAAATTGGCACTTTTATACAACTATGGAATAAGTCACGTGTCCAAGATTTTTTTAAAAATATATATTTTTTTATTGATTTCAGAGAGAGACAGGGAGAGGGAAAGAGAAATAAATATATCAATGATGAGAGAGAATCATTGATTGGCTGCCTCCTGCACACCCCTACTCGAAATCGTGCCTGAAACCCGGGCATGTGCCCCAACCTACCAGGAATTGAACCGTGACCTCCTGGTTCATGAGTCGACGCTCAATCACCAAGCCACATCAGCTGGGCATCACACATTCATTTTATATTTGCACGAGTGTCATGATTTTACTCGTTTGAATAGAAATCTGTATGTTCCTATGGACAGGGTAAATTTGTGTGTTCAGTTTTCTATTTAATTTCTATCCCCACAGAGCTGTTCAATAGCTCAGTCAATCAAAAACAGTTCAAACCCTAGCTGGTTTGGCTCTGAGGATAGAGCATCGTCGGCCCTTGGACTGAGGGTCCCTGAATTTGATTCCAGTCAAGGGCATGTACCTCATTTGCAGGCTCGATCCCTGGCCCTAGTTGGAGGTGTGCAGGAGGCAACTAATTGATGTTCTCTCTCACATCGATGTTTCTCTCTCTCTGTCTCTCCCCCTTCCTTCCACTCTCCCTAAAAATCAATGAAAAATATCTTCAGGTGAGGATTAACAAAACAAACAAAAACAGTTTAAGAGGCACCACAGCCCCAGCCCTCCCCCCGCAGACTCAGCTAACTCCTGAAATTCCACTAGAAGCCCCACACTCTGTGCAAGGACACCAGGACTGTCTTTTGCCCACTTTCCTGACACCCACAGCTGGGTATTCCTGCCCATGAGCAATTCCATCTTGTCCTCTCTTTCTCCTTGACAACCACACCGCACCTTGATCCCACCCTACCCTCTTCTTCGAGGGACCAGATCTCAACCCATTTCCACCAGCCTTAGCAGAAAAAGCTGTCCCTTCCTCCTCAAGGACCCTTTTCTTCCAAATTGCTCTCCTCGAATGAACTCCCCTCTCGTATTTTTTCAGCGGTTCCCCTCCTCCTCCACAGCTTAGACACATCCTAAAATCCCTCTCAACTACAAAACAAACACACCAGCAAACAAAAATATGAAATTGCTCACCTCTAATTGTGCAGTAAAGCTGTGCAACAATAAAAACCTTGACATTTTGATGGCTTACAGCAGAGATCAGCAAACTTTTTCTTTAAAGGGCCAGAGAGTAAATATTTAGGCTTTGTGTAGGCCACATATGGTTTCTGTTTCTATTCGCTTTGTTTCTTCTTTACAACCCCTGAAAAATATAAAAGCAGTTCTTAGCTTGTGGATAGGACAGAAAGAGGTTGTAGGCCGGATCTGGTTTAGAGAAATGAGCATTTGCTTTTCACTCCCGTCTCTGAGGCCTAGTGCAGTGGTCAGCAAACCGCGGCTCCTGAGCCACATGCGGCTCTTTGGCCCCTTGAGTGTGGCTCTTCCACAAAATACCACGTGCAGGAGCGCACGTACAGTGTGATTGAAACTTCGTGGCCCATGCGCAGAAGTCGGTTTTCGGCCTGGGTGAGTCTATTTTGAAGAAGTGGCGTTAGAAGAAGTGGGGGGTGTCGGTCGGTCGGGTGCAGGCGGG
>NW_005367475.1:592278-622965 GCF_000412655.1 Myotis brandtii | reverse complement strand
TAGTGTCGAGGATTGAGAAAGGTATGTTGAGATGCTTTGGACATATAGAGAGGATGAGCGAAAGGAGGTAGACGAAACAAGTATACAAGACGAGTGTGGATGGGAGAGTTGGAAGGGGTCGACCTCAGCGAACGTACCTCAATCAGATTGAGGACGTTTTTAGCAAAGGCCAGCTTAGGAGTACCCTAATTAAGTTAATAACAATGTACCTACCTATATAGTTTAAGTTTAAAAAATTTAGCTCTCAAAAGAAATTTCAATCGTTGTACTGTTGATATTTGGCTCTCTTGACTAATGAGTTTGCCGACCACTGGCCTAGTGTAATACCCGCTCCTTCCCCCCACCGTTGGGTGTGGCTGCATGATTGCTTGGCTGATGGAATATTAGCAAATGTGGTAGGAGAACATATGCTGGGTACCTGCTGGTCCAAGAAGGATGAACGACAAGAAGGAGCAGACCTGGACCCAGACACCAGCTTGGAAATAGGGTGAGCTGGGCCCAGCTGAGATCAGCCAAACCTCAGCCATCCTCTGACGTATTGCAATCTGGATGATTGACTACTTAAGCAGGAACTGCCTGCGTAGGGGAATTCGGTAATTGCAGTCACTTCTGTTTTGCTGGTGAAAGTCTTATTGGTGTTCCTGCCAAGTGTGATCATAATTAGAGAAAGGAGGTACTTGTAAATCTGTTTCCTGGGCCTCGCCTAGGAGGTGTGGAGGAGGAATAAACTTTTCTCTACCTTCAAGCTTCTTCCGCTGGTCTAATAATCAATTAGATATGATACAGATTAGCAAGAGAAAATAACTCAATTTAATACATACATAGGTATGGGAACCCACACACATGAGAGAGTCAGAGACCCCACATACAGAGAGGTTCAGAGACAGCAAGGAGACATGGGGACAAAGACATCTGAGCTAGGGATGAGGAAGGTTACCTTGGGGACTTCTAAGGGTCATGGCAGGAAGCTGAGAAGAGCAGACGCTTGGTAAATAGACATTTGTCCTGTCCTAAAATAGGTCCAAAAAGCTTATCTCTTAGAACCTTTTATTATGGGCAAGGTCCCTAATTCAAATTCTTCGCGACAGTTAAAGGAGCAGCAGAAGTCCCTCTTCAGCCCCCAGTTAAAGTTGCCTTTGGCTCAAAACCATCTGCATACCACAGAGGCACATCTTGGAGTGACTAGGTCTGACCTCCCACAGAGGGACTAATTTGGAATATCTGGGGGAAGACTGGATAATGTGCATTATCACTAAACTCCCCGGGGAGTTTGAGAACTGCTATCTCATACTTTTCAGTTCTTTGGTTCAGATTGGTAATAGTGCTTTTTAGGCACCTACCCTGCACCAGAGTCTTCATGCTATCTGGGGGAAGACTGGATAATGTGCATTATCACTAACCTCCCCGGGGAGTTTGAGAACTGCTATCTCAGACTTTTCAGTTCTTTGGTTCAGATTGGTAATAGTTGCTTTTTAGGCACCTACCCTGCACCAGAGTCTTTGCGTTTGCACTTGATCTTATTTTTAAACCCTGTAACAACTACTAAGGTAGGAATGACCATCCCCATTTTACAGCCGAGGAAACTGAGGCCTGGAGAGGTTAAATACCTAACCTAGGATCACATGTGTCTACCAAGGAGCAGGGGCAGACTTACCGTGTTTCTTCCATTGTGCCTGCGGCCTGCTGGCATACTTAATTTGGTTTTCAGCTTTGGTCTTCCTTAACATATAATTATGCAAATCAACCTGTGTTGTCAGTCCTTCTAGCCAAAAAAAAAAAAAAATGTAGTGAAGCAAAAGAGGGGAGAGCCAGGGGAAGGGAGAGGACAGTACTGGGAAGCTCTGCCTCTGGACTGTCAGGCAAGGCAAGGAGTGGGGCCAGGGTTGATAGGCCATTTCTGGACCCCAAGGACACAGAGAAAGGGGGTGGGGAAGGGAGAAGGGTCAGTAAAGAAAGCAGGCCCGGGCTGAGGGGTTGTGTGGCCTCCAAAATGCCTCACAGTGGAGCCAGCACCTCCAAAGAAAGGGAGCATGCACAGGTGGATCACATTCCCTCCGCATTGCCTGCAGAAGGTGTCTAAAAGGCTGGTTTTCGGCCACCCCTCAGATTCTGACTCAATAGGTCTGAGTTACGCCCAGCGGTCTTCCTTTTCAGCCAGCTTTCTAGTTTGATGTTGGTGTTTTTAAATCACATTTTGAGAAACGCTGAACTTAAGAACTGATTCAGAAATCAGTTCTCTCTGAAAAAAAATTACATGAGGAATATGTATAATTTAAATTCTAAAACGCAGAAGAGTAAAAGGAAAAAAGTCACTTGAAATCCTACCAGTCTGGGATACTCCTATCAACATTTTGATGTATATTCTTTCACATTTTTCCTGTGTGCATGGGTGTGTGTGTGCATCCCATATGTTGATGCGAATGTACACCATATATTACCCTGTAGCTTCCTTTTTGCATTTAACACTATACCTTAACACACCATTCCATGACAATAAATATAAATTTATATTGTATTTATGGTAGATTTCAGGTATCAGTGGAGATACTTGTTTTGAAGGATAGTCTGGGTCCCTATCTTGCAAACACACACTCTACCCTTGGGTAAGTTCAGAACATGGGTTCATTTCTGAACCCCAGCATCCTGCATCCAGCTTCACTGTACAGACCCGCGTGGGGCTGGGAGGTGAGGAGCTCTGGTTCTGGGCAGGGAGCTTCCTTCCCTGCCACTCTGGGCAGATGCCCCAGGAGCTTCTGAAAGCAGTTGGGAATTTTCAGCTGCTGACACCAATACTGGCAGTTTCCGGCTTCAAAGCCACTGTGAATCTGCAAGGCTTGCAGCTTTGGGTTACCCCGAGTGTCCCTCCCAAGTCCCACCCCCACCTGCCACTCACGGGGACCTCGGTGGGGACTGGGTTCAGGACTATCTCAGGGATTGAAACCACAAGCCCCGTGAAACCAGAGAGCTGCCTTTGAACTGCAGAACCCCAGGCCCCTGCAACAATGCAAAGTTCAAATCTATGGCTACTTGGAAGTGCATTTGGGAACAATCAGGGGCCCTCTGACTTCTGACCTGTGACCCCAAACCCGCCCTCTCTGCCCCAGAGCCTGGGCTTAAGTCCTTGGAGCCAAAGGGGGGTTAGGGGGGTGGGTTGGAATGTGTTGTAAAGGCCTGTTTTTGAGAAGAAATAAACTTAAAATATAATCACAAGTAAACTTTCAAAAAAGTAATTGGGATAATTAGTTTCAGTCTGAGAGATAAACAAACAACAAAGCAAACCCTTTAACCTCCAGTTCAGGGTTGTAAAGGGCCTGCGTTTGTATTTTCCCTGGTGCTTTTTATGACCTAGTGGCTGGCCCCTCTCTGCCCCTGGACTGGGGCGGCACAAAGCCTCGCTAATCACAGAGCAGTTTCGGAAATGAGGGTCTAGAATGGAATTTCCTCAACACGCCCTCCGTCTGCAGTCTCCTCTCTGAGCTGCCCCCGCTGAAGGCCCGGGCCCAGCTCTGGGCCCAGCTGGAGAACAAAGGAGCTATTTCTCTGAGTTTTCCCTGGAGCCCAGCCAGGCTCCCTGCTACAAAAATTCAATAAAAGCAACTCCTATGCTCCCTGCCCCGTGATAAATCCAGGGCTGCATATGTATGCGTTTACTGTGTATAAATATCTGTGGGGGGAATACAAAAATGTAAATTGTAGCGAGGGGCCTTGCCCTCAAAGAGCTTACTGTTCATCACAATGTCATAACGAATGGGCCACAGGGGAAAAGGCAACTCGCAATTCAACACAGCAATTTGATCCTTTAGCAAATGAGAGTCACAGGCCTCCCGAGTTCAGGAGATGGGAAATATCTGTTGAGCCTCTCCTCTCCTTGCTAAGATAGGGGATCGAAAAAACCTTACGGTGGTAACTTGTCTCAAAAGGTGGCTGCCATGAACTCTTTCCTTCCCGGCATGAACCTCCGCTCCCTCTTGGAGAGGAGACATGTGTTTTCTTTTCTTCCTCGAGTCTGGGCTGGCCTATGACTGCTTCGACAAATGGAATATGGTGGAAGTCACCCTGTGGTGTTAGTTCCAGGCCTAGCTTTCAAGACTGGCAATTGCTCCTTCCTCTCTTCGACTCCAGCTGACGTTCTGTGAGGAAGTCCAAGAAGCCACATGAAAGTCCAAATGGAGGACAACTGAGGCGCCAGGACCACCGCCCCAGCTGAGCACCGGCTTGCCAGCTGCGTGCACCAGCCGTCTTGGCAACAGACCCCGGGATCCAAGGATCCGCCTCAGCTGACACTACGTGGAGCAGACAAGAGCTGCCCTCCAAGCTCTGCCTCAGTGCAGAACTGTGAGCAAATCCATGGTAGCTGTTGCATCCATGCATCTTCTTTATTCTCACACAATCCTGTAAAGAAGATACTATTAGTACTACTCCCGTTTTGTAGGCAAGGGGTGGAGATCGAAGAGGTTAAGCAAATCATCCAAGATTACCAGCTGGGAAGTGGAGATGTCATGAGTACACAGGATGTGTTCTGGGGTTGGTGCATATACCAATTTGGCAGGAATCAAGGATATTAATTAGGAAGTTGTGTGATATAAAACAGGAAGATGGATGGGTTGGGATTGAATTAAGGAGGGACCCATGTGCCAGGATAAGAAGTTAGCGTTTCATTTAATAATGGCCATTTAAAAGTGGCACTTTTGCATAGAAGTGACAGGATAAAATTAACTTAAACAAGCCTTGGCCGGTGTTTTTCAGTGGTTAGAGCATTTGCCCATACACTGAAGGATCACAGGTTCGATTCCCAGTCAAGGGCACATACCTGGGTTGCAGCTTTGGTCCCTGGCCCTTGTTGGGGTGCGTTGCAGGAGGCAACCAATCAATGTGTCTTTCTCACATCAATGTTTCTCTCTCCCTCCCTCCCTCCTTCCCAGTCTATCTAAAAATCAATGGAAAAATATCCCCAGGTGAGGATTAACAAGTAAAGAAATAAATGACTTAAACAAGTCGTTGAATGTAGGAAAGTTTGAAAGGACAAGAGGCTGTAAGCAGATGGTCCAGCCAAGAGGTAGAGTTCTTCAGGAGGGAAGTGATGGAGGATTGCTGCATAGGGTGCCAGGGCTGGGTATAGAAAGAAACACATGCCAAGACCTTAAAACAAACAAACAAAAAAAACCAAACCAGTGTTAGGATTCTGTAGCCAGTGGTTCAAAAAATTTGAATCTGGGTATCCTAAAGAAAAATGTACCACTAAAGAAATTAGTGATGCAGGAAGACAGTCCCTGTGGGGAGAGAAGTACATCTTATGCACTCAAATAGTTATTTGTGGAAATGGGACAGAATTGAGGAAGATGCTGAAACTGAAGATCTGACAAAGAATGAAGGTGTGGAAATCATGGTCCTGCCATTTATATTCCTGAGTTCTCTCTCTCTCTCTCTCTCTCTCTCTCTCATAACACGCATAATGACACATACATACACACATGTACCCATATACACAGTTCAGAGAGCAAGCAAAAGTAGTATATACTAAATAATAATAAAACAATAAATAATAATCATAATAAAATAGTAAATAATAAGGAGAACTGACTACCAAAACATCTGGTTCTGAGAATAAATGCTACAAGCCATCTGGAAAGGAAAGCCGATGGCCCTGGAGCACCCACAGGGGTTACAGTAGAATCTGAGGAGGGACCCTCCTGTAAGGCACACTTGAGGACAAATGTCCCAGGCCTGGAAGGACTGTGAAAAAAAAAAAAAAAAGATTATTGTCGCCAGTACACATTCTTTGAAAATGTGATTTCTAGTGACCACATGGTATTCCATCTCATGAATAACCACACTTTATTGAACGATCCCTGTGGGCTTTGTGCATTTATGAGGTTGATAACTTTGGCCATTGTAAATAACACTCAAAGGAGAGCCTCTGCAATAAATGTTTCCCCTGCATGTGATCATTCTTTGAAGATAGATTCCTGGAGATGAAATTAGTGGGCCAGAGGGGAATAATTTAAAAATAGTCTTGATACTCACAGCCAAGGAGCCTACTAACAACAAAAATGGCCATTTCACACTTTGTCCAGCAGCAGAAGGGGCCCATCCCACTTGTTAGAATGAGGTGAAAAGTGAACGAAAAGCTGCCTACTCTGTAGAGTTTATTGTGAATTATGTGAAAATAGATGAAAATATAGCCCCACATGTTAACAGTGCCTGACTAGGTGTTGAGGTTATGGGGGAATCTGTCTTCTTTATACTTCTGTATATTTTATAAATTTCCTAAATAGTGTGTATATTACTTTCAAAAAATTTTTGAGCAGAAAAAGTAATATGCAGGAAGAATACTTTGCTCAAGTCAAGAAAACGGTGTTGTCCCAGGTCTGCTGAGGACAGTGCGGACTTGGCCCAGCCCCTCGGCCCCTCTGGGCTCAGCTCGCCATCTCTGGGCCAGCGCCAGTGGTTCCCAACGCAGGGGCTCAGTACAGCCTCCAGGGACTTCACAGCACACCTTTCCCCGAGTCCCACTCTACACTAACAGAACCCGCATTTGCAGGCGTGGACGGGGCCTGGGAACGAGCATTTTAAGGTGTCCCATGCGCCCTAGTGTGTAGTTTGGGGACGGGCCCCCCTGAACCAGAGGGTCTCAGGGCGGACACTTCAGCCCGGGGGGTGGGGGGCCGCTGCGGTTCTCTGGGCGGGAGGAGATGACTGGCGCTGCGAGGGAGGCACACCTGGGTGTGTGTGCATCGCCTGGGCTGCACGTAGAGGTGACCGGGGGGGGGGGGGGCGCTGCGGTTCTCTGGGCGGGAGGAGATGACTCTGGCGCTGCGAGGGAGGCACACCTGGGTGTGTGTGTGCATCGCCTGGGCTGCACGTAGAGGTGATCCGACTCCTTTCCACCCACGTTCACGATGAGTCAGAACCAAACAGGTCGCGTCTCTCCCCAGGGCAGCCGGTTCCTCCTGGGTGCAGCGCTGGAGAGACCAGCGGCCCGGGCAAGGGGAGCAGAGCCGGTGGTCGCCCTTTGGGGGGCTCGTTGTTGCGGAGAGGGGGGTGGAGGTGGGGCAGAAGAGACGGGTCGGCCTCGGCCTTCCTCCGGCCAATGGGGCGCTGCCACCTCACCCTGGCGGGCTCCCAGCCTCCTGCGAGCCCGGAGATGAGGGCAATTTAATCCCCGGCTCCTCTCCTCCGGCTATTTCTGTGCGAAGGGGGTTGGGCGGCTGCTGTTCCCTCAGCAACAGGCCTGGCCGGGCTCCACGCGGAGGAGGCCCAGCTGGGAAAAGCAGCGGGAAGGAAGGGAGGGGCCGCTCAGGGCCTTCCCTTCGCGGGTGCTGGGAGCTGCGGGCACCCGAGAGCCCTGGGTTCCAGAAGGGGGGCCTTTTAGGTCCTCGGTCCCGCCCTGGGAGGAGGCGGCAGAAAGGGGCCCGTGGGCACAAGAGAGCTCATTGTTCCCGGGCTGAAAGGAGAGGAGGTGTGAGAAGGAGATCGGGGACTTTCTCTTTGATGGAGAGAGGAGGCCAGTCCCCGACAGGCCCGCCTGGCCGCCGTCCTGGCCCTCAGCCCCGAGTGCTCACGCTTGGCATTTGCTGAGCAGCCCTGTCAAAACAACTAGGCATTCTGTTAGCATTTCTATTCCAGGTCCTTAGTCTTCTCCCTCCCAAGTCCCCTCTCCTGCGGGTTTGTCACCCTCGACCCTGGGCCCCAGTTTGGCTGTGGTCCGCTGTCCCACTCTGCTTCACTCAGGCCTCCTCCTGCATGTTCCTCTGCCCCCTGCATCTTCTCTCTCTCTCTCTCTCTCTCTCTCTCTCTCTCTCACACACACACACACACACACACACACACTCTGCAAAAACAAAACAAAGTCTCCGGCCCTCTTTGCAGCCCTAAAAAGTTCTGACGGTCTTTGTGAAGACCTGCGATCCCTTTAGGAACATTCTGTCACTTGTCACTTTTAAAATATGTTTTCATTGAATTTAAAAAATTTTTTGGAGAGAGGGATGCTCTCTCTCTCTCACACACACACACACACACACACTCTGCAAAATCAAAACAAAGTCTCCGGCCCTCTTTGCGGCCTTAAAAAGTTCAGACGTAGACCTGCAATCCCTTTAGGAAGATTCTGTCACTTGTCACTTTTAAAATATGTTTTTATTGAATTTTTAAAAACATTTTTTTGGAGAGAGGGAGGGAGAGAGAGAGAAACATTAATGTGAGAGAGAAACATGGGTTGGTTGCCTCCCGGCCCGCAACCTGGGGTGGAATCAAACTGGTGACCTTCTGGTGCATGGGACAGCGCTCAGCCAACTGCGCCACACTGGCCAGGCGTCAGCAGTCACTTTTAGATCCCTTGGTACTTGAAGATGTGAGCTTCCGGATCTAAATGTTGTAGTAAGATGTTAGTGTATGTTGCACGTCTTTGGGAGGGATAGCAGGCTGTTTTTCGTAATTCCCATCATGCCATTGTTTTCAATCTGGCAAATGTCATCTGTTAAGTGTCACATTGAGGAGACTCAGTCACCCATTTCCCGAGGTGCCTTTTTCTTGTTGGCTGCATCTCCAAACACAGGGGCACATACCCCGTAGAGCAGAGCACGGAAACACATATCCCCCACCCCCCCCATACAACCCCCTCCCCCACAGTCCATTCCTCACAGGGAGGAATGGGACCTGGACCAGCATCTTTCTCACGATGCCAGCAAAGCTTTCCTCAGACATCCGGTGCCCTCGAAGCACTCACTTCCTTATGCTTCACTCTCGACTTTTGCAAAGTGGCGTCGTTGTGAGGATTAAGGTGATCCATGTGTGGCCAACGTTTAGCACAGGCCAGGTGCACTGTAACCATAGTAATACCATCTTTGACCTTTTCCTCTTGGGAATGTGCCTGTGTAATCTCCACGGCTCACTGTGAATTAGTGCCCAAGGATTATTAACCTTGATTTACAGATACAGACAGGGAGCTCAGGCAGCTTCCCTAACTTGCCCTGGGTCACCCAACCAGTCGGACAGCACCGTCTGGATTTGAACTCCAAGTACTCAGCCACACACAAGGTGTTCCAAAGCACGGACGCCTCTCCTCCTGCATCAGGACGGTGTAGAAATGGTTTGCTAACCTGAGTCCCTGGAGGTTTGTTCTATGGAGATGGGTCCATTATGTCAGTGCATTTGAAAACTGCCGGAGGCAGTCCTTCCATGGATGGCTTTTAATGCCTATTAAGCAGGTGGAGAAAGAAGATCAATGAATGGTGATGTTTTTCTCTCCTGCTGTCCTGACTGTTCTGCCCAGGTTCTGGGGCAGGGCTGGAGTTTAAAGGCCTTTGAGGAGAACTTTACATGGAGACAGAGGAGGTGGGTCTCCCGTGCGGGCGTGATTTTAGGGTCCCTCCTGCATGTAGCTGCAAAAGGTCTAATATGAAATGTGTCTGCAGAGCCAACATTAAAGAATCATTCCTCTGAGGTCTTGACTCGGCTAGAGTGCTCTTTGCAGATGAATATGCCTATTAAGGAAATCATCAGAATGACAGGGCCATCTTCCTGGGAAGCGATGAAGCATTGCCTGTAGGGCCAGAGAGAAATGGGGTGGAGGGGGGCTAGGAAACACAAGTGAGGGAGAGAATGGGGGGACAAAGGAGAGAGGACCCCACGTCTTCCCAAGGCGTCTTGGCGAATGGCTTTGATTGGGTGTTTGGTTCATGATTTCTGCTGGGTTTTCTTGCTCCTCTTGACTGATTTTTGACAAAGAATGGAAAAGAGAAGAAGGGGATGTGGGTGAATGATGGGGGTAAAGGAGAATAGACATTGGCTACCAAGCTGAGTGATGGTACCAGTGGTCGGCGAACTGCGGCTCACGAGACACATGCGGCTCTTTGGCCCCTTGAGTGTGGCTCTTCCACAAAATACCACGT
Source organism: Myotis brandtii (assembly GCF_000412655.1). Lineage (NCBI taxonomy): Eukaryota > Metazoa > Chordata > Mammalia > Chiroptera > Vespertilionidae > Myotis > Myotis brandtii. Next base: position 613,075 of record NW_005367475.1, on the reverse strand, counting down.
GTGGGCGCACACATACAGTGCGATTGAAACTTCGTGGCCCATGCGCAGAAGGCAGAAGTCGGTATTTTGTGGAAGAGCCACACTCAAGGGGCCAAAGAACCGCATGTGGCTTGTGAGCTGCAGTTTGGTATAGACGAAAGGGAAGTTGTCTTTCACCCACAACACATGTGCACACATACACCTCATGCCACACACATGCACCAACAGACACACCACTCGCTACAATACGCACCCCCCACACACCAGGCACCACCACACACACACCCTTCCGCACCCCTGAAGCACTTTTAGAGAATAACAGTGCCACCTGGTGGCTATTTGTATGCAAAGACCCTCCCCCAAATCTGAACAGAAGAGCCCAAGTTGTGTTACTCTGTACTTACTTACTCTGCTTTCCCACAGCTGAAAGTCCCTCTTCTCCCTCCTGTCCTTTTCTGAGAAGTGGAGCCAAACCGTAAATGTACTTCTAAGAAGTGCTTGACGGCATTCCCGGGGGTGCTGGGTGAGAAACAATACTCAGAAAACAGCTTCCAAATAGGTCCTCACTGTCTTACTACGCGGATGCTGGTTGGGGAAAGGAGCAGCAGGGCCAAGGAGCAGAGAACGAGGGAGAAACGTCTTGGTTTTAGGACCTGATCCCAGCCTCGGATTGTTCACTGTAAATCGCCTGAAGAGCAGAGACCTGCATAGTAGCCCTCTCATCAACGCCTGCTTCTCTGACCCAAGCTTGGTCTCTCCGGTAATGGCTCATCTCGCTTTGCTACAATTAAGTTAAATGGCACCCACTTGGGTCTCTGAGTCCCCACCCTGTGCCAGGCCCTGTGCAAGGAGCTCTTCCCACGGTTGGTGACATCAGGGTCAACGCGAACACCCGCATGGGACTTCCTGTGCCTCCCGGGGACCCAGGAAGCCCGGTCACAGGTGATCTTTATCTCCCCAAATCAGCAAGACCCTGTCTGTAATGAACTTAGCTCTCTGCCTGGTACATCATCCGTGTTCTGTGACAGCAGCCATGTACAGACCATGCATGGAACTACAAGTATGTAAGCATCTACTAGCTACGACTGGGGAGCAACACGCATTGTTAAGTGTTTCTGGGATTTTCCAAGGACTCATTACAAGACATCAGAATCCAAGCGGTGAGATCTTTTATTTATGTAGGAGTTCAAGGAGTTCTTTCCAAGTGCTAACTCGTGAGTCCTCACCAAGTCCCCTGGAAGCGACTGGCTGGGAAAGAGGACACAGGTGGCCCATTGATCTGAGTAATATGGCATTAGAATTAGAGTCGGGACAGGGAACAAACAGCTCTTCAAAAAATCTCTCCTCCTCCCCCCTTCCCCCAGCCCGGAGCAGTAAAACTCCCTCATAAACAACCTGGTTTTGCACTGCATGTCCTAGGTAAGGGAGACTCCTTATCTGCCCCAAGGTGGAGAAGAAATAAAATTCTGAAAAATAATTCTGGATTAGTCAGTGAGCAGCACAACACAGGAAGGAGTTGGAGAGCTCACATTGTCCCTTCTTGTTTGGCCCCACATTTGAATGGGGCTGAACTCAGGTTAGAGTGAGCATCAGGGGCGTCTCAAGGGGAGGACGCAGGTAGGAGGGCTGGGAGGGAACACCAGGCGGGTGGCAGGGGCTTTGGGGGGAAGTCCATTTCCATGCCTTTTCAGCGTCGATGGGGTGCCTGTGATCCTTGGCTTGTGGCCCCTTCCCCCGTCTTCATGAGGCGTCCATGCCAGCTCTGCTTCTGTCAGCTCCTTTCACCTCGAGCCTCCCACAGTCCTGTCCTGATGATCCTTGTGATGACATTGGTCCACCACCCAGACAGTCCAGGATGATCTCCCCACCGAGACCGTGAATCGCATCTGCAAATGGAGCTGCCATGGAAGCTAAGCTTCCCAGGTTCTGGGGATTTGGATGCAGATGTCTTTGGGGGCCTCCTGCCTCCCACACTGGGACACCAGGGCAGAGAAGAGAGACACGGGGACATCACAAGGAGAAACCTCTGTCATATGGAAATCTTCCCATAATGTCTCTCTGAATCCGAGGACTATGGGAGGTTTCACCCTTGAGTCACCCACTGGAGTTCTGAAGGGTGCAAACGGGAGCTCTCTTTCTTGTGTCCCCACCATGGGGGCCAGGGAGGCCGTTCCGGGACTCTCCTGAGCTAGGGGTGGCTTGGGGTGTTGGAGCAGCACCAGTTTCTTCCTCCAGAACGCCGAGAAAGCCCTTGTAACTCCAGCTACACAGGTCGGTAGGGAGATGCCCTTGGCCACAGTGGTCATAGGCAATGGAAAATGAATTTTACAACTGAAGCACATGAAGTTCTTTTTTATCGTCTCTGAGAAGACTGTTTCGGCCTTGAGTTAGAAAGAGCAGCCCTGATGGGGCCGCATACCCTAAATGTCAGCATTTCTTTCTGCTTCTCAGAGAACCAGATGTGAGGAGAGTTCTCAGCAAAGAAAGCTGGTTCCGAATGCCTTCAGGCTTACAAAGTCCCCAAATTGGCACCATTCAAAAGGAGGGCACCTCATCTCCCCAGAGAGGAAGACAAGGAGGTGGCACCCAGAACCTCCAAGATGGTCCTATTGTCACAGCTGGTAGTGGGTTCTAGGCCCTGATCTGGGCCCCGGCTCTCCCGGCACCACAGCGGGACTGTACCCACACAGGCCCTGGGCACACCAGGTTTATCGCTGCCCGTCTAGTATTGTGGCTTTCAAGTCCCCAGTGGGAGGCTCCATAGAAACCATGCCCATTGGGTCAGCACTGAGGTTACATGATCCTCATGACCTCAACATCCTGCCAGTCACTCCCCCTGGGACCCCGATTTCCTGCTGTCCTTCCCCTTTGAGGGGCTGTAAGCTCCATTCAGATGAAGTCTTGGAAAGCCCCAAGTTGAGGGTAAGCACTCTTTCCCTCTTCAAAGCTCTGACTTTTTATAGCCTTTCAATCCTTTTATTGTACCGGGAGGAAATTTGGTGATAAGAATCTGTTAGGCCACAAAAACCACAAAGGACGTGACCAATCCTGGCTAAACAGCCAGGGCAGGTCTCAGTCTCAGCACTAGTGACATTTCGGGCCAAAGAATTCTGGTTGTGGGGGCTCTCCTGGGCATTGTGGGGTGTTGTGCACCATCCCTGGCTTCTAACCACCAGACCAGCAGTTCTCAACTAGGGCAATGCTCCCCAGAGGACCTCTGGAAAGGTCTGGAGACATTTTGGGGTGTCACAATTTTGGGTGGTGCTGCTGGCATCTAGTGGGTGGAGGCCAGCAAATACCCCACTGCTAAAATAGCCCCCAGCTCCCAGGACGGCTCCCAGCAAGCAGGAATGATCTGCCCCCAGTTTCAATAGTGCCAAGGTTGAGAAACCCTGGTTTAAAGAAATTGAAGTAGACATTGAAGTTGGTCCGACAGGATGGGAGGAGAATGACATCCCCCAAACAGAGAATTCATATCCTATTCTCTCTGCAAAATCTGGCCCCATGTGAAGAAAGCCAGAAATAGCTCATTTTAACTAGTAATTCTGGGAGGAGCCGGCTCACCGGGGCACTTCCTGGCAAGGGGCTCAGAGGGGCACGGGCCAGGAGAGAGGGCACACACTTCTTTGTGAGGGTGGCTGGGGAGGCTGGAGACAGTTGACACAGGGGCACACTGCTCACTGGCGAAAGGGCCTGCAAATATCCCAAGGCCACGTGGTGCAGAGACACTGATGATACCCTGGGAAACAAACAAAACAAAGACCGAGGAGGGGATGCGAGCGCGGCCCACTTGAGATGGGGCAGGGCTGTGTCCACACGCAACACCTTTTGTCACTTGGATTTTTGTAGTACTCAGCATTTGTACAAACACTCAGATCTGAAAGGACATTCAAATATCATCCACTTGTACACGCAAATAAAAGCAGGCCTCAATTATGAAAAATAAGGAACAGATGCAGGAAAAAAGGAGTGTGTGCATTTATGCACAAACCAGTCAACTGCCGGGCACTAAAGGTTGAACTTTTTGTTGTGTAAGTACAGTTAGCTGATGAGAAATAAATAGACGCGTGTTGTCACCAATGAGAGCAGCGCTGGGTCCCTCCCCTCTGTCCCTCCTGATGACAGTGGGTGGGTACAGGGTAAGGGGGAAGGTCAGACGCATAAGGAGCGAAAGAAAGGAGAGGTTAATAAAATCACTGTGTGCTCAGCGGCATGTACACCTGAAATAATACTGTTTTCAAACCTTTTCCTTTTCTACCGCCCCCTATGTTGATACTGTAGATAAGAGCCAAAATGCATGTTAGAAAACCACATATGGGAAAATAGAGAATCATTTCATATGTCCAGTTCTACGTTTCTCTCTGCCTTTTCGGGTCAGGGGAGAACACAAACTCTGTGGCCTGTCCCCCACCGGGTACTCTCAGGTCCAAGTCCCTTAGAAAGACGGGCAGCAAAGTCAAGAATGAAAAAGAAGGGACAGGCCGGGGACGGTCTTCCACAGGCAGCGCATCCCAAGACAAGTCAGGTTAGGAAAGCATTCTGGCTTTTCTCAGGTCCTTGGGGACATTCTCTCCCTGACTAAGGCATGTGGTAGGAAGAGGTTGGTGAATACCCTTGTGGTTCCACTGTGATTGCCCTGGTGGCCCCGTGAAAGCTTTCATGTAGAAATTAATTTACCCGTCAGAATAGATTTGGGGCAGTTCTAGCTCATCAGGACTGGTGCCCCTGACATTGTCCAAGATGGGAAACTCACCTACCTGCCACTTCTGAGCTTCCGCAGGATGGGAGCGCTCCCGCGTAGCTCATTGCTGCCCGCCAGCGCAGTGTTGGCAAGGTGAGGTCATGCAGCCATATTGCTGGAGCCAGGCTGTTGGGTCCAAATCCAGGCTCCACCATCAGCCTCCTCAGTGGCCTCAGGCACATCAGCCAGGCCTTGTTCCCCCTGTGGTGACAGGCATAATGACAGCGACACCCTCGCAAAGGCCCAGGAAGCAACGTAGTCAGCACAGTGCCAGGCTCGTAGGAGGGGCTGTCTAAATAGTGCCCATGGTTAGTATTGGGGTTCAGGTTCTGTCTTGCTCGCTTTCTAGCTCATGGAAGGCCAAATGTCTAAGGCATGTATTTCTTTGTGTCATGATTACTTGTCACTTCCCTTTGGTCCCGTTTCTGAATGTGGGCAGGGACCCCTTTGGCAGACTCACAGACCCGTCCAGGTAACTGTGGTCCCGTCTGGCCAGTGTATGGGGAAGGTGTGGGGGCAGATATGACCGAGGTCTATAGGAGAGAACACCCCCCAGCGCTCCCCTACCCCCACCCTCCGGGCAGAGCTGTCCTGGAAAGGCATTCCAAGGGGAATACCCACCTTGGAATTCCTTCCATTTTCTCAGTGAAATTATTCTCCAGGCTCTGCCTTTTCTTGGAGGTTCACCTGAGGCATCTCTCTCTGTACATGAGAAACCACAATAAACATCTAGAGTGGGAACAACGTGAGTACATGTAACATGATTGAACCATACAATTCAAATGGTGCACACTTTAACTTATGTACATCTTACCCCAGTTTTAAAACATCATCACAAAATGTAATTAGAGTGGGAAGGACCTAACACTTTTATTCATGATTGACGCTCCATTTGAAGAGGCTCAAGTCCAGGGTCACATCTTTTATTTTAAACTAGAGGCCCAGTGCACGAAATTCGTTCATGGAGGGGGGGGGTCCCTCAGCCCAGCCTGCACCCACTCCAATTGGGGACCCCTCAGGGAATGTCCGACCTCCAGTTTAGGCCCAATCCCACAGGCGGTCAGACACCCCTCTCACATTCTGGGACTGCTGGCTCCTAACCACTCACCTGTCTGCCTGCCTGATTGCCCCTAACTGCCTCTGCCTGCCTGATCACCCCTAACTGCCTCTGCCTGCCTGTCTGATCGCCCCTAACTGCTCTCCCCTGCTGGCCTGATCCCCCCTAACTGCCTCTGCCTGCCTGTTCACCCCTAACTGTCCTCCCCTGCTGGCCAATTTGGTTCTGAATGGTCAGTTTCTATGCTAGTCAGCATCAAAAGCTCCGCCTCTTAGGCAGCCATTGGCTCCTTACATTCACCCAGATTTGGTTCTGATTGATCAGTTTCTATGCCAGTCAGTGTCTCTGGGCCTATCAACGGGGCCTGATCAGAAAGGCGGGGCTGATCAGCAGCCCTGGTGGAGGCTTGGAGAGAAATGGAGGTATGGCTGTTGGGTAGGCCAGGAGAGAAAGAGAGGCAAGTTCTGATCAATGGCTGCCATAGAGGCTACAGATCAGACCCTGCCTCTCCTCTGCAGGCCTCTCTCTGGGCCTGATCCGCAGCCCTCTAGGCCAGTGATGGCGAACCTATGATACGCATGTCAGAGGTGACACACGAACTCATTTTTTTGGTTGATTTTTCTTTGTTAAATGGCATTTAAATATATAAAATAAATATCAAAAATATAAGTCTTTGTTTTGCTATGGTTGCAAAGATCAAAAAATTTCTATATGTGACACGGCATCAGAGTTAAGTTAGGGTTTTTCAAAATGCTGACACGCCGAGCTCAAAAGGTTCGCCATCACTGCTCTAGGCAGTCAGTGCTGGGTTGGGGCACCACTTCTGGTCAAGCCTTCAGTCCTTATGACCCTGGCTCTTTATTATATAGATAATTTTTTACTCAGGGTCACATCAGGGAAGCCTTCTGCCATCCTCTGTTTTTCTGGCTGGATGTGGAGATTTCCAAACTCAGCTGGAAATGGAGGTTCTTTGGCTCCTGGCTCCTGTGCCCTGACTCTCCCCCTACCCCCCAAAGAGGAGCCCCGCTGGGCAGGAGGCAGGAGCCTCCCTCAGAGGAGGTCTACTGCCATGTGGCCAAGCCCATGCCCAGGAGAAGTGGGTCGTCTCATGGTTTCTCTATGCTGTTTGGTACCAGGGTCTCGAGAGTGAGAGGACAGGAGAGGAGACAGCAACAACCACCAACGACCACGTGCAAGGGCTGGTTCATGGCTTGGCTGAGCCTGGCTGCCGCCCACGCTGTCCTTACAGCCTTTCCTTGGCTCCCGGGGCCCCCCTGTGTCCCCTCTTCCTCCCCGCTTCCTCCTGTCGCCGTAGTAAGTCACTGGCTGGATGGGTAGGCCCTGAGTGTGTGTGGAAGCTCCAGGTTGTAAACACTCAAAATTGCCTCCTCAGTCATTCTTCCCACCGAAACTTGGGAATGTACATTGACTCCCAGACCTGAGAGCCAAGGACAAACTCAAGCCTGTGCTGCCCTCTGCTGGAAACTTCTGCTTATGGCTTCCCCAGAACTCAACCAGAGGGGATCCATGGTTGCTGGCAGAGAAACTTTCTACGCAAACCGAAGCTAACTTGGAAAGGCCGTCTATAAACATAAAACCAGATTTGCTCCAGAGGAAACAGAGGTGAGGAGCCCCACTCCCATCGTTTCAGAGAGAAGCTGCTCTGAACAGTTTGAAAACCACTGGACTCTGTATGAGGTCCACTGTTAGCACAGGAAACCGGGAAGGGAGACAAAGCCACCTGCCCACACTGGGCACAGAGTAGAGGCCACCGAGGCCAGATGATAACGTGGGCACCCGAGTCCGCCAGCAAGGGGGACAGAGACACATAGAAAATAATATAATATAGAAAGGAAGTTTTTAGGGAAGACGTAAATCTTTGTAACACAGTAATGACCATTCTATACAAAGTTTAAAAAAGTGGTAAAACTAAAGCTTATGAAAATACTTTAAAAATATTTTTAGCACTTTTCCCTGTCAGAACACAGCAACATATGTTGAGCATAACACAGCAACGTTACTAATTTCAGGCCAACTCCTTTGGAAGTTTTTGGAATGTGACCTGTGCCTTTCTCACCTAGAGTTGGTAAATTACTTTCTCCTTTAAGAATAATGTTTCCAGCCCAGCCGGTGTGGCTCAGCCGGTGTGGCTCAACGGTTGAGCGCCAACCCATGGACCAAAGGGTCACTTGTTCTATTCCTAGTCAGGGCACATGCCGGGGTTGCAGACCTGGGGGCGTGGAGGGGGGTGCGGGAGGCAGCAGTTCTCATCGATGTTTCTATCTCTCTATTCCTCTCTCTTCCTCTCTCTCTAAAAATCAATACAAACCTATTTTTAAAAAAGAATGTTTCCACATTTAAAACATTTTTTATATTCTTAGAATGAATATTAAGCCACACTGTTCACACATTTATGCCATCAAAAATCACTGTTGGCTCCTTTTCTGCTTGTTGGAAAAACACCAAGATTGAGCTATCAAATTCCAGACAATCAATACAAACCTATTTTTAAAAAAGAATGTTTCCATATTTAAAACATTTTTTATATTATTAGAATGAATATTAAGCCACACCGTTCACACACTTATGCCATCAAAAATCACTGTTGGCTCTTTTTCTGCAACACCAAGATTGAGCTATCAAATTCCAGATGCCATTCCTTCTGTTTTCAGAGTAGGATGGCTTCTTGCAAACTTCATTCAAACAATGATTTATATCTCTTAGACAAGTATAGGAAACTCCAGCAAACCTGAGCATTTGCCGTCACACGACTTTTGCAGGGACTCAGCATTTATATTCAACAATGACTGTGTATCTCGTGGGTATTGGACAATCAGCAGCAGCACTGTGAGGAAACAATGGGCTAGGTCTGGGTTGGCGCCTCCCTGCCTCCTCCACTCGCCAGCTGGGCTCTCCAGGATGAACTGACATCTCAGTTAGCCTAACAATTGGTTTCCTCATCGCTAGATGGCAAGGCAGAGTTAAATGAGCCCTGTGTGTCAAACGTCTGTACCTAGCACACAGAAAGCCACACGCCCGCCCCAAAGCTTATTTGCTTTCCTTCTTTTACATAAACATTTACACCTTAAGCTTGGATAATATTGAGGAACCACTCATTCTACTAAAATGGTAGCTGCAAGCAGCCTTTTACCAAGTGAGTTTGGGTGGAAGAGTGGACAGGACTCAGACTCCTTACGAAAGACGAACTTTGTGTCAGATGCTGAAATATTTTTAATGGTGTCAAATTAGAAAAAAATGTATTTATACAAACATTCTCATGTTCTGGGTATATAATTATGAGAGCTCTATCACATAATTCAAGGGCAAGTATTAGCCCTGCCAGCATGGCTCAGTGGTTGAGCTTCGACCTATGAACCAGGAGGTCACAGTTCGATTCCTGGTCAGGACTTGATTCCCAGTGTGGAACATGCAGAAGGCAGCCGATCAATGATTCTTTCTTATCATTGATGTTTCTATCTCTCTCCCTCTCTCCCTTTCCTCTCTGAAATCAATAAAAATATATTAAAATGTATATATGTATGTTAGTTAGGCCTGGATAAAATTCAGTGTCAAACCAGGTAAACAGGGAGAAATGCACGGAAGTAACATGTAATTTCTGAGTATTTGGTATCAGTTTATAGTTAAAAGCAATGATAGTATATAAATAACCACAGAATGTTCAAATAACAGAAAACAACAAAAATTAAAAACCCTTCAAAAAAACAGATCTCACATGATATTAAATTTGTGCTGATCTGTGTGTCAATAGATTAACTATCTGGGCTGTGGCTACATGATTGAATTTTCTTGAGTTTTGACAAGTCAAAAAATTGTGTTTACTGAAGACACCACCTCATTGTTGCTTCTTGTGCTAGTCAGAGACTTAGAGTAATAAGTATTGGCGAGGGAGGAGAGGGAAGGTCTGAAGGCACCTTTTCTGTTGGTATTCTCAACACACTTTCCTTCCTAGGCGATGCTGCTGCCTATTTATTTGACCTGTTTGCCTTTGGATAGATAGCCTTTAATGTCTTATATTCATATAATCTCGTGTACTGATATTTGATTTTTCTTTTATTAGAAAACACATTGTTTATAATGGCTACTTTGTAATAATTTTTAGTTACTGTCCAGAGATTACCCCCTCCCCCAGCATCAAATATTACCTTTGGATATGTAAGCTTTTACTATGCAAATCGATTTCTCATATTATAATTAGCATTGAAAGGTCACCTTTACAAAGTTCCACTGAAGTATAAATCCTATGTTAATATTATAAAGCAATTGGTGTAAGAGATTCAAGTAAAATAAAAGCAATGGCTGATAGAAGACAAACACTGAACCATCCCTGTAGCTATTTAAAAATGTTTTAAAATTATACACACTCAGGTTAAAATTTCAAATACACACAAGAGTATAAGGTGAAAAGTAAAAGCCCCTTTACCATACCTAACTTCTAGCTCCACTTCCTACTACAGCACAAATATGGAAGCTATTAGCTAGATGTGGCTAAATTAGTCCTAAAATTTAAAAATTCAGTTCCCCACACTAGCTGTATTTCAGTCGCTCAATTACCACATGGTGTTAGAGGCTACTATTTTGCTCATTGGTTACTATTCTACAATAACTATAATTAGGCAGTAGCATATATACAGGATGTCAAAAAAATGTATACATACTTTAACAGCTAATAGTTCAATTTTCAAAATGAAATGTTAATAAACACTGCCTTTATGATTATTCAGTGTGTGTATACAGTTTTTGGGACACCCTGTATATGTATGTTTTATTATTATAAATTATACAAATTATATATTATGGATACAAGTCTCTTATCAGATAGGATTTTCAAAACTTTCCTCCCATGCTGTGGCTTATCTTTTTACTTTCTTGATAACATCCTTTAAAGCACAAAATTTAATTTTGAAACAGTCCAATTTTTTTCCTTTGTTACTAGTGCTTTTGGTGTTGTTCTAAGAAACTATCACTTAGCTCAAGGTCACAAATATTTACTTCTGTTTTCTTGTAAGAGTTTTATAGTTTTAACTCTTATATTTAGGTGTATGATCCATTTTGAATTAAAATTTGTAGGTGGTATAAGGTGGAAGTCCATTGACACATGGTTATGCAGTTTTCCTGTTGAAAAGACAACTCTTTTATTTCTAAACTCTAAGTTATATTTCATATGCCCTTGACCTATACATCTATCTTTATGCCAGTACTAAACTGTCTTGATTACTGTAGCTTTGCAATAAGTTTTAAAATTGGTGTGTCTTTCAACTTTCTTTTTAAAAGTTGTTTTGGCTATGGGTCCCTTGCATTTCTGTCTGAATTTTATCATTAACTTGTCAATTTCTGCAAAAAAGAGCCAGTTGGGATTTTGATGGGAATTGAATCTGTAGACCAATTTGGGCAACACTTTCATCTTAACAATGTTAAGTCTTCCAATCCATGAACAAAGATGTTTTCCCATTTTTTAGGTCTTCTTTAATTTCTTCATTATTCATAGTGATGCTACTATAAATTAAATTTTTTTAAAAAGTCTCAACTTCAGAATGTTCATTGCTAGTATAGAAATAAAACTGGAGAGTCACCACGTTGCTTCCAAACATCCTGCTCACTGGTACACCAGGGGTCGCTAGACAAAGAACTTGCATCAAGATCAGGACTGGAACGCATTAGTGTGGGTGATTAAGCTCAAGAAGTCTGATCACTGGATGCATGGAGTCTGGCAGGATGGCTTCCCCAAGAGCATGCCAAAGGATGCGCAGATGATGGCACAAACCCTGAAGGATTATGGGGATTACAGAATATGAGCCAAGGGTTATCAATCAGATGTTGGCATTTACCTATCTTCCGATATGTGACCACAATTCTAAATGATGCAAAAATTCCTTCGAGCCATGCTAAGAAAGCTGCTATTGATGCAGCTGATGTGCAATTGGAAACCCAGTGTCCTCCCCCAATAAATTTTTCATTGTATATTGCAAGGCAACAAAATCAAACCCTTTGCCATTGATCAAGCCACATTCAGGCCCTAGATTGCCACCTGATAGATATTGCCTGGCTGCTCCAAACTATAGACTTAAGTCTTTACAAAAAATAGGCATCTACTTCTGCAGAAAGAATAACAGTTACACAGTTAAGCATTGGTTAGTTACTACAAGACCAACTACTCTCACACTTGGCACATCAACCCCACAAATCATGTCAGTTTCAACTAAAGCAGGGAATCCAATGTCCCTCACAGGACAAAGGTTTATAGTACAGATGCCCACTTCATAGTCCCTAGCTGTAAAAGCATCAATTCCTGTAAGATCAGCAGTTCAGAACACCCTAATTAATCCATCAACTGTGTCCAAAATCATTCTTATTACCACTAACATGATATCATCACAAAATACTGCCAATGAATCATCAAATGCATTTAAAAGAAAACATGAAGATGATAACTTGCAATCTGGCCTTGATGTATGTAACATGTGGTCTTGAACCCACTGTACTGAGATTAAACATGTGTGTTGGATGTTTTCAAGTTGTTTTAGAAAACTTTAACAGCATTTAATAAGTAAATATAGTTATCAGTGTTTAATTGAGATGTGTTTTAATAGAATTTACAATGGTTTTTTTTTATCAGCCTTTAACTGTAAAAAAATAAAGTTGTCATTCATAAAAAAATAAAACGGATTTTTGTATATTGATCTTATATCTATCCTATAACCTGTTGAACTCATTTATTTTTATTTTATGTTACCTGGTATACAGTGAAATATCTTGGTTTGCAGCCTAATTAGGTAACAAACAATTGCAAAGTCAGTGAACTCATTGTTTTAAAATAAACTCTTTAGGATTCCTATATAATGTCATTTGTAAATACATTTAGTTTTCCTTCTTTTCCAGTATGCTTGCCTTTTTTTTCTTTCTCTTGCCTAATTACCATGGTTGGAACCTCAAGTACAATGTTAAATAGGAGTGGTGAGAGAGAACATCCTTGTGCTCTTCCTGATCTTAGGAGGAGAGCATTCAACATTCGTCTGCTGCCATCAAGTATGATCTTAGGTGTGGGTTTCTGATAGATGCCTTTTATCATGTTGAGGAAGTTTCCTTTCATTCCTAGCTGTTGACTAAGTTTATCATGAAAGGGTGTTGAATTTTATCAAATGCTTTTCCTGCATCTATCAAGATAATCATGGCAATTTTGTCCTTTATGAACATGGCACAATTGATACTCATTATTCACAATTCTGAATTTTGAATTTGCCAATTTATTTGTAATCCCAAAATCAGTATTTGAAGCACTTTTTTGATCACTCAGACATGTGCAGACCAGTGAAGATTTTTTTTTTGGCCCAGGAAATGCTTTAATTCCAGTCCCCGCAGTGTGGGAGGCAGGCACCAAGGACTGCCTTGAGAAGACCTGGGGAGCCCGCCTTCTCAGCACGGCAAGAGCCAGGACAGCACTCCCCTACCCCAAACAGAACTTCTGGTTTAGAGTTCCCACGAAGTGGATCCAACACGCTGGCTCAGTGAGTGGGGAGCCAGGTCCAAGGTCAACAGGAAGGATGTGCTTTGGCTTAAGAGGCAGGTCTTCTTTGTCAGGGAGGGACCTAGGGGGCTGACTTCGGCAGGGGAAGGGAGGGGCTGTTGGGGATGAGGGACTCAGTCTTGCCTGGCTAGGACAGCTTGGGCCACAGCTGTACAAGCCCTGAGCAGGAGCAGAGGAGTCCAGACCAGTGAGGGCTGGAAGGGAGGGCCCAGCAGCAGCACTGGAGAACCGGCTGGAAAGACCCCGAGGGCTTGTCCACCTGCCTGGCTGCAGTAGGAAAATGTAAATCCGGGTTTTGGTGCCTGTTGCTCTGAGGGGCCCCGCTGGCTGTGAATCGCAGGGTCACGGTCCATCTGATTGTCTCTTCTGAGGGGACACAGCTGCCCTAGCCTTTTTGATAGCCGTCCAGTCCTCCCGCTCAGGCCCTGCGGGTGGAAGGATACCAGAAACGAGGGGTGCCTTCTTCCTCTTGCTGGGCGGCAGGGAGTCCCAGGTCCTCGAGCTGCCTCTGGTGTGCAGTTTGTCATCCCACCACTCCGAGCTGATGTCCAGGCTCTGGCGGTCCTCCTCCAGCCTCTGCATCCGCTCCTGCAGCTCCCCCTGCAGCGTGTCATAGAGCAGCAGCTTCTCACTCTCCAGGTGCTGCTTAGCTCCCTGCAGCTCACACTCATACTTATTCCTGATCACGTCCAGACAGAAGCCCTTGTAGATCCCTGCCACCTGAATGTGAATCTTGAGGCTCCTCTGCAGCACCCCCAGGGGCTCTGTGTATTCGGGTGCTCTCTCAGCCCCCACTTCCTCCAGCCGCACCTGCAGCTGACTCAGTCGTTCCCTGAACAACTTCTCCTTTAGCTCCGAGAACTGCTTCTCCAGGTCCAGCATCTCATTGACGCACTCGCTGCGGCTGGGCGCCGTTCTTAGTCCTCATCGTCCATCTGAGCTCTCCTCCTTGGACTCAGTCTGGCTGCCACTTCGTTCCTCCTCACTCTTTCTTCCTCTCCGTTCATCTCGGCAGCTGAATCACCCTCTGCTTCCATCTCTTCTGTGTCTTTGCTTGAAGGCTGGAGCGGCATCTGGGCTCGCAGGGAGTGGAGCCTCCGGCCTCAAGTCCGAGACTCTCGGACAGGTGGCCGGTGCCCGCTGCTGCGGGTGCTGGCCGCCGTCCCCAGTGAAGATTTTGAGTTCCTTGATGTGCATGCTCTCAGCTGAGGCGAACAATGCAATACCTTCTTGTTTCCGCTCTCCTACAGAGATGACCAGAGGATAGAGCAGACAGGGGACAGGGCAGTGTAGTGCAAGAAGGTCTGGCTCTGGGGCCATTTGGATAGCTTTGAATTCCCAATCTGACACCTGTTAGAGGGATGGTCTCAGGCAGGCACTTAATACTTCTGAACCTCACTTTCTCTTTTGTAAAATAAAGAAAACAGAAATTACCAGGATAAGTTGTTTTTAGGATTTAAGATTGCTTCTGGGTAGAAGCAAAGGCAATACAGTTATCTCTCTCTTTTTTAAAAAATATATTTTTACAGAGAGGAAGGGAAAGGGATAGAGAGTTAGAAACATCGATGAGAGAGAAACATTGATCAGCTGCCTCCTGCACACCTTCTACTAGGGATGTGCCCGCAACCAAGGTACATGCCCTTAACTGGAATCGAACCTGGGACCCTTCAGTCCGTAGGCCAACGCTCTATCCAATGAGCCAAACCGGTTAGGGCACAGTTATCTCTTAAGGTGAGTAAAATTCAATAAAAAATACATGTTATCAAGGAAGACATGTCCAATGTTTGTAAGAGTCAGACCAACAGCTACCAAGATTATCCAGTAGCAAACTTATCTTGATGTCTAGCTTTAACAGAGACAGACATTTTGTCACCTCTCATGTGCTTTCATGACCTTAGGAAAATTTCAGCTTGTTCTACAAAAAATTTATATACAAACCTTTTAACTCACAATTGTAGCAAAAAACCCTAAAGTTTGTACATTTCTAGATTATTTACAGATATATATATATTTACATATCTATCTTTAAATCTATCTACAAAAGTAATACCTATCTCAGAACCTGTCAGGGAGGCGGTGTGTAGTGGCATAAACATGGGCATAGAGATCTGGAGGTTTCAGTGCCAGTTCTCACTTAAACAAGATGTCTCAATTTGTTTCTCCTGCTGATAAAATAAGGTTAAGCTTGATGATCACTGGTTCTAAAAACACAATGACTTATTCTACAATAATGCCATTCCCACTGTTCTTACTTTAGAGTGGTCAAAATGAAAATATTTTTGTTATATACAAGTAAACTGATATACATCCATACCTCTTACAGAACAAACCAGTCAATTCACAAAACCTTAAAAGAGAAAGGAGGACGAGGAAGTCTGTGGTTAAATAATATAATTGCAACATCTCAAAGTCCTGAGCTTGCTGTGAAACAGCTGTTATTTTCCCTCTCTACATACACATACGTGCTTTTTCACCTCACTTTCTATAAGACTGTGGCATATGATGCATCTAGTAATTCTGATAACGTTCAAAAACAAGGAGGTCACTTTTCAGAAATCCTGAGCCCATCAGAGAAGTTAAATGGTATTTCATCAGTTGTCTCGACCGGCACGTTACTTCTAACAAACTGACACGAATAATGGTGTGTATGATGACTTGAAAGAAATGCATCTGCAGTCCGGCTGCATTGACAGCTATCCGACGGTACGGCACTACTTGAATTACCAAGATGTGAATGGTAAACACCAAGGAATGAGTCTTGAGAAGAATGATAATGTCCAGCTCCCACTGAGGTGGATGTAGAACTCTGGTAAGGGCCACTGCACATAATACAAGTTTGAAAGCAAGTCTTCCTTCCTGAACCTCGGTGGATGTCTAGTTTAGCAATGAGAGGTTTCCCAACATTCACTTCCTGCTTTTCCTCTATGGTATCTTCCAATCCGGAGTACTGATATGATAAGCATACTGTGAAGATCAGATGTTCCTGAAAAAGAAAAGGAGTAAGTATATTCAAACAAGTATAGAAAAACCAAGCAACAATGAAAATCCACTCACACTCCCCTTCTCCAGGTTCTAAATACTCAGGCATCCTTTACACCTTCCCTACACGAGAAAGGCCGGCTATAGTCTTCTCATTTCCCCTCAATCAATACTTTTAATTCATATAATTCTAGTTCTTACTATTAAAGTAGTCAAAAATCACAGAGATCCTGTGTTATATTCTTGATGAACAGTGAAAAGGTATATTCAAAGCAGTGGGGCTTCAGAAACTTCCCCTTCTCTACTGTTGGAGATGATGGGGGTAATCCTTTAATGAAACAATAGTCTGGCTTTATACCCAAGCCAAAAGGTTATCTGTTTTTAAAATATTGTGAAATAATAATCCACAATTATAGGTGGTGTAACTAAATCAGAAAATGGGCTGATTTTCAAAGCTCAAAGGAGAATATAGATTAGCTACGAACAGGGTGACAACAGGTTATGTCTGTTGTCTTTCTGCAAATGTCAGTAGGGCCCGCTTCATTCCCTAAGTTTTGGCCAATACATCCAATGGTCATGCAGCTATGAATACATTACAAACTCAGGTTTGGCAAGGATATGCTTTTATGAGAAAGTTCAATCATACAGAGGTAGTGATATGTAAGTTAACAAGAAATGAAAAATAGATAAAATAAGTTCTTATTCTAATTTGCTATTTGTTTTGTAGAAAGTCATGGAACTAGGAAATAATTACTTGAAAATGCCGAGATATTTAAAAGCAGACTAAGCTCTATGTCTCTAACTTTTCAGCAACATGGAGGGTAGTCACATATACTCTCATGTGAAAACCCTCAGGCTGTCATCAGAAACTGAATATAATCTGAAAAGGGTCACTGCTAAGACTCACTGTATATCAGTTATCTCTACTTTAATTTCATACTCAATGAAGCAGCACCTCCTATACAAAGATCACATGCCCAAATAAATTTTTGCTTTCATAAAGTTTTCTGTTAGTTATAAACAGGAAAAAATAGTAACCTTTAATTTTTGCAGTGAACTGAGTCTAGTGTAGAGGCAATGCTTGGGAAGCTCCTTTGACACTAAATAGCTGCCGGTTTCTTCAGGTGTCCCCTTATTTGCATCTTTTGGATCAATATCTAGGTCCTGTGAAAATCAGTGAATGTTATTAATGAAATCACAACATTGTCTATGACAATAAAAATCTTAACAGGTCTTGCCCTCTCATGAATACTGGCCTAAGTAGGTAATCATTTATCCAGGACTAAAGAAACAATGTTCTAGGAATAATAGGAATCTTAAATTTTGTGCTGGTACATTTAAAATGTTAGCTCTAAAGGATAGTTACTTTCAAACGATCTCTAGAAACACTTCTTTTTTTTAATATATATATTTTATTGATTTTTTACAGAGAGGAAGGGAGAGAGATAGAGAGCTAGAAACATCGATGAGAGAGAAACACCGATCAGCTGCCTCCTGCACATCTCCCACTGGGGATGTGCCTGCAACCCAGGCACATGCCCTCGACCAGAATCGAACCCGGGACCCTTCAGTCCGCAGGCCGACGCTCTATCCACCGAGCCAAACCGGTTTTGGCAAGAAACACTTCTTAACCTACTCAAGATTCTTTTTAAGTTTGAGCCCCATGTAATGGCTTCTGGATTCTCTCCTTCCTCATTCATCACTTTTGGGAAGGGGTAGAGAATTTATATGACTCGTATATTTAAGAAGAATAAATGGATACACCAAAGACTGCCTTTCCCTTTATCTTCTTTTAGAGCAGCAGTTCTCAACCTGTGGGTCGCGACCCCTTTGGGGGGTCGAATGACCCTTTCACAGGGGTCGCCTAAGACCATCAGAAAACACATATATAATTACATATTGTTTTTGTGATTAATCACTATGCTTTAATTATGTTCAATTTGTAACAATGAAATTGGGGGTCACCACAACACGAGGAACTATATTAAAGGGTCGCGGCATTAGGAAGGTTGAGAACCACTGTTTTAGAGCCAATCTTTAGACATTTCTAAACTTGACAAATTTAAGGTATGCTGGCGATTCATTTTCAAATAATATGACCATTGTTACTAAAATTCAAATAAGTATTTACATATGTTCTATATATGTATACATATTTCTTTTATATTTACCATCAACTTTAAATTTTCCAAAATTTAGTCTTTAGTAATGAGGATATATCATTAATTTTAAATAAAAAAAAAGGAGAGCCTTACAAGCGGAAAATCGGTAACATAGGCATCGCACATTATTATATCCGGTGGTTTGTGGACTATACTTGTGTAGATTATCATGACGTTGGAAAACTCAGCCGCAAATCCTAACTGAATCTGAACACCACATTGAAATTTAAGACACATACTTTCAGGAAGTTCTGAAAAAGAACAATAAGAATAACAAATATTTAAGGAGTGCTTGGTAAGTTTTCTGATGGCAAACAGCTAACAAATATTCTTTCTTTTAAAATTTTATTTTATTTTTGACAGTATTACAGACACCTCCCATTTTCTCCCTTTTTGCCCCCTCCACCGAACCCCTGCCCGACCCCAGGCCTTTCCCATGCTACTCTCTGTGTCCATGGGTTATGCATATATGCATGTATGTTCTTTGGTTAATCTCTTCTTGTCCCCTCACCTCTACCCCACCCCTGCCCACAAAGGTCTGTTATTCTGTTCCATGCATCCATACCTTTGGACCTATTTTGTTTGTCAGTTTATTTTGTTACAAATATTCTTTATAGGGCAAAATACAGTTAGAACACTTTCTTTTGTTTAAAATTGTTATATAATTAACAAATTGCTTGAAGATATACACAATTAAAGAAAAAGAAAAAAAACAAAAGCCCAATATTCTGCTGGTCAAGTAAATAAAAATCTTTCATTCACTGTTTTCTTATGGTTCTTGTCCCTTCACATATATAATTTTTTATAGTGGTAATCAAAAATATGCATACAGTTGTAAATATATTTTTCCTGTAGCTGCAATTTTCATGAAAATAGCATTTAAAAATTTTTTTTTAACACCAGTCCATCACGGTTAATCTTGGATTTTAATAATATGTTTTTATTGATTTTAGAGAGAGAGGAAGGGAGAAGGAGAAGAAGAGGGGAAAAGGAAAGGAGGGAGAGAAACATCAATGTGAGAGAGAAACATTGATAGGTTCCCATAACCTGGGTAAGTGCCCTGACCAGGAATCCAACCTGTGACCTTTCAGTGCACAGGACAATGATCAACCAACCGGCCAGGTTGGAAATAGTTTTTAATAAAGCATAATGTCACTCAATGTTTTCTTACCTTTAAAATTTTGCTACTGCTAAATATAGTATTTCTGGGCTTTATTGGTTTTGTATCGTAGTAATTTCTTATATATATAAATTCTTTAGGGTTGTTGGATATAACTATTTGATGGTGCCTCACAATTGTGGCAGTTTTCCATTTACATAGAATATAACTATAATATAGTTTCTCCACAACATTTCCACAAGGTAATATTTTCAAAACGTTTGCCTATTTGATGGGGTTAAAAAAAAGAACTTATGTCAACATAGATTTAATTTTCTTTTCTATAATGACTATTTTAGTTTGTTATTTTCTACATTTGTTTCTTAATTACTAATATATTCTCAACTATGTGAATTGTTGAATTTGCATTCTTTAATTATTAAGGGGGGTCTTAATGTTTTAATTTTACTATTTTGCATGAGCTCTGTGTTATAAAAAATTATCTACTTATCAAATTCGTTACAAATACTTTCTATCTGACCTTTCAGTTTCATTTTATAAAAAGGTTTTGTTTACTGTTGATCTTTACTACTATGATTTTGTTATTGTTGATTATCGAGATTTTTTGAAGGAAGAGAATAAATTTCTATTATCCAATTATCTGTAATGTCAAGATAATTTATGGCATTTTACATTTTAATATGTTAATTTACCCAAAAATATATTCTCATATATTATAAAAAATATATAGGAGTTCAACAAATACAATTATTTTCAATTATCCATAAAGAGGGATTCACAGCATAGATATGTGGACATAGAAAATCCCAAAATCTTTATTTCAGTCAATAATTTAAACTTACTTTTTCACAAAATCACAAAGAATTACCAAAGGTAATTAAGTTGCAGATATGAATGCTACCTCACCTTCCTTTTCTCTTCATCACCAATCCACTTACTCATTCAAGTGTCAAAGACAAAATGCTCAATGATATTTATGGGCAGATAGTATTTGCAGACCACCATGTGTGTCTTGTTACATGTGTGATCTCATTCAATATCAACAGCCCTATCCAGTAAGTACTATTTCTTCTACCCATTTTATAGATAACATGTTTATTAAGTGGTAGAGATAGGATCAGAACCCAGGCTTGTCTGAATTTGGAAACAGAACACAACAGTTCACATATAAGACAATGTAAGAGATGGCACATGAGGTAAATTGAAAATTATTTTT